>NC_054054.1:76424048-76735009 GCF_017639655.2 Falco naumanni | reverse complement strand
TTCAGTGCTTTAAATCAAAGCACCAAAACAAGAGTTTATTGTAGCAACCCAGAGGGAAGCATCATCTCCAATATCCTGATTCTTTGCAGCTGCTCATTCAGCATGGAGGCAACCTGGTTATTAACAGTAACAGAGCTATCAAATGGGGACTTCCTTTCGAAGACAGACCATCTATATGTCCACACTGCATATTCTTTACATGTAAGAGGTATCCATAAAAATTTGGGGGAATTTATATCCAGTTGCATACCTACTCATATATTCTCATCCTTTATGCGTGCAACGTTTTCATTACAGGAAATAAAATATGTAAGGTGAAAAAGGCCATCGTGTTGAACACTCGAGTTCAGAATAGGCAGTAACACAAGTCTTAATTCAGCTCCACTGTACAGAGAGGTTATGACAAAGTTATTAACTATATGCCTACAATTTTTCAGTTGAACTCCTGTCTCACTCAGCACTCAGGATAGACAGAGCTCAGAGAGATTTCTTATAACCTCTTGGTTACAGTCACCCAAATTTTGGTCCCTGGTCTTATTAACTACGCAACAGACTTCCCTATGCTGACCACAGAGCTGCTGATTTTTCTTCTGGTTGTTTCTGCCGTATTCTCCTCTAATCACCTCAGCTATTCCAGTCAATTTTGTTACCGTCTCCATTTTTCAGACAAGGGTACAGTGGAAGTGAAAACCACAAGAATTCATGGCCTAAATTGAAACACAAAATTTGATTTATCAGATTATACAGCCTTTTAAAGCACTTTGTATTTCAAAACAAAGCTCCGCTAGACATCAGTTGTGGTTGTGAGAGCTCAGCACTTTTACAGCACTGAGTTAGGTTTGTAGAAAATAAAACCTACAATGAGTGACTACTTATCAAAACTTTAAAAACTTCTCCAGGTTATTTTGTGGCAGAAATAGGAATGGACTACAAGGGATAAGAATGGCATTTATTTGCTTTAACCACTCTTCTAACAAACCCCTCATCTTTTCACCACACACCTTATTTCTGCAACAACGAACTATACAACTTCCATTCTCCATGCAGTTAATGAGGCTGGAGCCTTTTGGAGGAAAAAAGCATGTAATAAAACAGTGCATTACAGTGTTTATGCATATGAATATCAATTTAAGATTGCAGACAAAACCAGCTGCAGTATTTCTTAACTTTTGACTGTCTACCTTTTGCAATATTAGCATTGTTTTAACATATGATATCACACTTAAAAGTGCCTGGGCTTTTAATATAAATTTCTTTAGGCAGAACAATACATAATAGTGAGAGCTCTAGATATAGTTTAGTACAAGCTTCTGCCACTTGAATTAATGAAGCCACAGAGGTAGCAGGCCATTCCTTCTCAGGAGGACCAAGTAGTAAAGGTGTTTAGAACACAGACCTTCAAAGTAGTTTCCATAGCCATTTGCTAGTAAGTAGTAGAGGATGTTAAAATTAAAAATTCTTCAGCATTTGCCAAATGCCTCAGGTTTTAAGGGAAATATGCTCTCAAGTGTTACTTCCTTCTGTACTTTTTAGTCTTTCTTTCACACTTGGTATGATTCCTGGTATATGTAAGGAGCAATTGCAGGAGAGGTTCTGATCAATGAGTGTAATACTGGGACTGCGCATATTCAGGGACATTAACAGCAGACTGAACTTACACTAATTTCAGCTTCAGTGGTGCATGTTTCACAAAACTAAAAATGCGAGACTACAGGGCTTCCTACAGAAAACATAATCACAGATTTTGCCAGCAATGCTACCTGTAACACATTAAATGTATTACCTCATCTACTAAAATTAAGAAATCAAATTTAGGAAAACAGAGGGGCACGTTCTGATGTGCCCCAAACTTAGTTACATTAGGATTTCATCAGAGGTGACATGAGGTACCTTTGCTTTCCATCCAAGAGATTTCATTCTGTTTCTGAAGTAGCACTGCATCTTATATCTTAGAAAAAAAATCAGGCAGCAATAATGAAGCACCTTGCAGAAGAAATTTAGAGAGAGAGAGAAAGAAAGCGAAAGAGAACAAGGCTTGTCCGTACTTTTGATAAAACATCCATGTCAGAGTCATCCCAAAACCCCAGCAGTTTATTTGCTGCTCTTCATGACATGATTTATCAAGGGTCTAGACATTCCTAACTCTTGTAAACTCATGATTCTTTAGGTACATATCTAAGCTGTATGAAAAATATGGATGTTGCCAATAACTCTGGTACTTGGAAAAACATCCTATTAGATTATCACAACTTAACTGAACTCAGAACAAACAGATTATACGATGGGCTGTTAGAACATAATTCAAATGCTTCTGTTCAGAAATGCATACAACTTCCCATAATGAGAGCCATGCATTTTCTAATAAAACCCTACATCTCATACAGAAAACAATCCACCTCTACTTCCACATACATAAACCATCCATCTTAACAGCTGGAGAATGCTGCCAGGCAGTGATGTGGGCCATAAGGAGCTTAGCAGTTGCATTCCTTTCCTGCCTCTCCCCCGCAAACACTCTTGGACCCGGTTAAGCAAAGGAAAACAGAGGCAGATTGTAAGACAAGCCATGGGGCAGTAAGTTATTCCTGATGTAGAAGTATGTCTTTAACAAATGGAAAATAGTGGTATGACACTCGATACAATTTTATTTTCCTTTCTAAGTTATGGAAGCATCCAGAGGAGGATTTAAAAAAATCACAAGCATGTGATACTAGCCCTCATCCCCAACTGACAGCAATGGGGAAATTAACCGTTCCACTCAAAGGCACTAAGATACTCTGCCATACATTAATGTGTTCCATGAAACCTGTATTCTGCAAATACGTGTATTCTGGATGGGGACACAATCAGAAACTCAGCAGGAACACTGTCTCTTGTGGTGACACAATAGAGCCCACCAGGCCTCCTACTGAGGCAAAAGATTCTTGCTGACTTACGATATCTTGCTTCTCTGTGCAGGGGATGTTCCCACCCCACACCAGTTTGCTCCACCACACCCCGAGAAATCGGCTGAAGCAAGAAGGGCTGCCCTGCTTGGAGCGGCTGATCAGTACAAGCTGCTCCTGCCCCAGTACAAGCCAGTGGCTCCCATGGCTCCTGCAGGCACTTGGAGAGTCAGCTTCTGCCAGGGAACCGTGGTGGAACAAAGCTTTTCAGGATAAAAGAGCAGTGGCCTGGTGTACAGCCTCCCATGCCCCACATCGAACAGTACTTACAGCCAAGTTCAGCTGGCCCTGAGTCTCACTCTCTCTCCAGATGGTGATTAGTGCCCACACATTGGTCTCAAGCCATAAGGCAGCATGTTCACAGGAAAGCCTGTAGTGAGATGTTAGCAGTTGAAAAGAAGCAGAGCCAATCATTGCAGAAGGAGCAGACAGCTGAGAGAACAGCGTGAAGCTGTGCTCCATGGTCTGAGCAGTGCTGCCTGTACAATTAAGCAGCTTCCAACAAATCTGACCTCTGTTCAACCGACTGCAGAAAGCAGACAAAAAGTATCCTCCCCAGAATGAATGCTCTGTTCTGCTACAACAATGCAGAAATTGGCTCTACCTTAGGGGTTGTTCCACCACTGAAACCTGTTCACCTTTATAAAGTGCAGCAGAAGACTTCACAGTAGTTTTTACTCAAAATCTAACCCAACTGGCAATGTGATTATTAATAGAATGACCCTCCATGGATAAATATAATGTGCAGAAAGAACTGATCATGGTCAGGACACTGGACTGGCATGGACAAGGCTAAGGAGTAAGTGAAGTGTTATCACTGTTGCTAAATAGTCTGTATTGGTACCACAGGAAAGGCAGAGATGTAGCTTTAAACATAAAGGTTTGGAAGTACTCTGATCACACCCCAGAGGACTTCATCCATCTCCTGCAAACACCGTTTTTCACTTCAGCATTTATCAATTCCATTCCACCATTCCACAGGTGGAATACAGTTGACATAATGATATTGTTCATGACATTCCTTATGAATCCAATTAATTTTAAATTAAGTGCAAGGCTAAAAACTTGAATTCAACCTATAACTCAATAGAAGTGGCATTAATAAACTAATACAGTATGGGATTTTGGCAGTTTGCGTCATGGAAAAGGTGGTGCACAACATTTTGGACTTACTATATCTTCTGTAAGCTTTGAAGCCCCTGGTCATGAAGATTACTATGAATGAACTTCAATTAAAAGAAAAAAGGGAAATGCAATTTGTAGAGAGGGCTTTATGACAAATAAGAACAGAATCTAAACCCCAACAAATCCAGGTAAAGATAGCTTACACTATTGTCTTCAGATTGAAAGTGGAAATTTGGAAATACTGTATGTGAGGGCTGAGTGACTTGCTTTCTTCACGCTTATCATCTTAGCTTTTCTGAAATTCACTGTCAGTCTGGTTTTCTTCAGACAAGTGCTGATCTTCAGTGTTATGTGTGACTAGCAGTACCTGCTGTTTGTTCTAGATATAAAAACAAGTTATCTTTTGTCCATCATTGCCATTTTAGTCCATATAGTGTCAAAACCGTCACTTGTGACGTGACAAAGAATCAGGAGAAAAAAGAGAAGAGAAAGATGATGGTGGCTGCAAAGGCAGACAACAGATGAAAAGTGAGAGAAAATAAGGGAGCTATGTTACCCTATCAAGACATTAAAAAGCCACAAGACATGAAGGTCCACGCAAATATATCAAAACCAAAACAAAGCATGAAAACATACTGAATGATAGAGAAAGAGAAGTGTGACTAATAAAAAAGGCACAGAGAACGGCCCAAAAGAAATTCTAGCACAACAAAAGTGCTTTAATTTCATATTTAAATTCCTAAATCAGAGGCAATTTTGAGTACTGGTGAAGTAAGTCAATACTATACACACTCCATGCCATTGATTATCAGGACATGTTTAACTATACACATTATTTCAGACTGTCATCTGTCTCTCTTTAAACAATTGGGACCGGATTCCCACCTGTGTTCAAAGTTTGTTCAGGTCCGAGAGTTGCACAGGTGAAAAATGAAACTTCTAATGTCTGTACTTCCTATACTATACTGCTATGCTCTTTGCCCAGAAAATGCTGCTGGTAAGCCCTGCCTCCCATTGCCAGGCATATCTGAATTTGACTGGTGCTCTATTTAAGGACTCCATCAGCAAACAGCCCCATACCACCATCAATCACTGGAAAGCAGTTTACAGAGAAATTTTTAAAAAGACTAGAATATTTTACAACCTTTAAAGTATTTTATGCCGCATTTTAATATTCTTGATGTACTTTGTATCTAAGAAATGACAAATGTCTCAAATACTCTAGGAAGTGCCTGATGGGGCTATAAGCTGACTGGTAACCACTAATGTACACCTCCTTACACAACGCATTCTGTTCAGTATGGGATACAGGATGATTCAACAGGAGCTGTGCTCACTCCAGTGTGCAGTATCTGTTTCTATGGATTCAGATCCCAGTTTGTGCAGACTTCATTCCAAAAAAGTTTGTACTTTTCTGAATAAACAGGTTTGAATTAGGTCCCTAACACAGCCTTTATAAATTCAACTATAGCACGTAATAGGATTATTTACCACTTCATAAATAAAGTGACAAGTGTCAGCTACACAAGTATTTGGGGAATTATACAGTATGAATGCCTTCAGTTAAAAGCCAGCCTCCAGCCTCTGTCTTTTTGTAAGATCAAAGCTGGTATTCTCTGTTTAGCCCTGATTCAGAAAGAAGATGTCAAATCTCAGCCGGAGTTTTTCTGCATTCAGACTTTAACAGCCACTGATTATCCCCCATCACAGTTAAACCTGCTGGAAGCTGTTTGGAAAAATCCTCCTGTAGCATCCTTTCCCTACGCCTTCCTCAAAGCACTGTGTAGGATACCAAGGTAACCCCCAACCCAGAAGGGAGCTCAGGCCAAGGCTTCCCATAATCTCTGATCCTTATGACTGTGATGGAGACCCCCCCAAAAAAAATAACACAGCATGACTTCGTACTGGTTTCTTCAAGGATTCTCTGCACACACAAAGCAAAGAGGAGAAGCAGGTAAAGTGCGACCCTGTGTCTGCCTCTAAATTACTACTCTCTTTTCTCACAGATTCCAGAATCACAGTAGTCTTGTTAAAGGGAATAACAGAGGATGGAGAGAAGAGCAGGCGGTGGAAGGAAATACTTTTTATCTCCAAACTCCATGCAGAGGAGGCTCATCTTTATTTCTTGTACAAGGATAAGGAGAGGTGGTATTGTTCAGTGTCTATAAAACGTAAATTTTACTCAGATAAATCTCTTATAACACAGGTCAGGAATGATCCCTGAGGCCACTGAGAGTAGATTCCCACAGTTGCAGGCAATAGTACTACAGATGTCTTATTCAAAACATCTGTTCCACACAGCACTGTAAATCGTGTCTTTCAGTAAAACACACACACACACACAAATCACAGAAATACTGGGTGCCATCGGAAGACGGTCGAAGAGACTAAGGTCTCTGAAATGGCACTGGATTATTTAGCTAACACTTTGAGCAGATCTGAAAAGGCTCAAGACTCCTACTACAGAGCACTGCCAAAATCAAACCAATCAGCCAAAAAAATGAAACCAAACAATCCACCAAAAATCGAACAAAAAAACAGCTGTACCATTCTCACAGCAACTTTCCCGCTGAGCCTGAATATAGACAGTGACAGTCTAAATAAAAACACACCAACCAGGTACTTGACAATTTGGTGTCACAAGGAACACCCATATACCCTGATTTTAGCTCCTCCTTGTTGTAGCCAGTCCAGCTGGTTCAGGGGACAACAGACAGAAGGGCAACAAAATAAGCCTCACAAGAACCACCAACTGCAAGAGCACTATGCATCACTGGGCAAGAATGAAAAGGGGCAGGAAAAATCCCTCCTGATCCATAAAAAAATATCAGGAAGTCCTGGTGCATAGAGGTAATACAACACAGATCCTCAAAAAAAAACAACAAACACTCAACCCAAACCCCTAAAACCCAAAAGAACCAGTTATCCTGACTCCTTTCAAGGAAGCTAACCTTTTTACCCAGCAAGATAACCTCTTTCTCTTTGATAGATCTAAGGGAAAACAAACAAAGTCAGATAACCAAGGACCCACAACAGAAACTGAATTTCTTGTGCCAGAAATGTTCTCTTCTGGTTATACACTTAAATTTCCATACGATGATCAAGACCCATTTAAAACACTTGCCCTCACTGCACTATTCAGAAAGCCATTTTCAATTGGCTCCAAGTCATGCTTTCTCAATAGTTTGTAGGATTTTGTCCAAAATCATTATAGTAACTGTCATCATTTTAGATGTTTGTTGTCCTAGTAAATATTTTATTAGTTTTAAATGCCTTGGAACTTGAAATCTGTCTCAAATCCATTTGCAAAAGTGCAGGGAAAGAATAAAATGGACTAGTCCAAGTTAGACAAAATTAATTCCACCCTGGGGCTTTGGTGGCAAAATAAACCAAAGAATACCGACTCTTCTGATCAAAGTGTGTCATTACAGCTCCCTACAGCTCATATATTAATCTCTGTATAAAAATCAAGTTTCTAAAAATTCCTTCTGTATTTGTAGACAGAAAAAAATGTATTGATGTCACTTTGTATAGTCATTTTAGTACTGAATATAGTGTATTGATTTTAATGTCTTGAAATACGTAAAGCAAATGGACTTTCTTTAACCATACATCACAGATACATAACATACACAACAGCTGTACAAATTAATAAAATGTCAGCTAAGGCCTGTTCTGTATGCAGTAAAGGTTGTAATAAATATCAGTATCAGAATAATGGTACTCCTACCTTCACATTTTACATTAGGCAGATATGTAAAGTATCTATTTTGGTATAATTTAACATACAGCATCAAAACGGATTAAAATTAATCTCTTAATGAAGCTGCTGAAAAGATGAGCCTTTACTTTCCCTGCCTGCATGATCCCACTACATCCCTACTGTTGGCAACAGAATGGTTACTTGTGCATTCCATTATCTGGATTGAAAAACTGAACTGGCTGAAAACCAGCTCAGAAGGGGGAGGGAAATAGATCCAACCGCCACCAATAACAAATCAATTAGCTTCTGATGAAACAAACTCCCTGATCCAGCTAAGAACACAGGTGCTACTACCAGTACAGGCAGGGGAGCAGAAGACAGCCATCTCTCAGCGGGCACATGAAGTTAGAGTAGATTAAACAGATCATGGAAACCAGGTTTTTACTCTGGTATGTGGAAGGAAAATGTTTATTGGTGTAAACCAGACAATTTATAACACTGTTACAGAAGTTGAGTCCTCTACATGTTCGATGAAACTTATACCAGGACAAAAAAAGTTACATTAAGCTCAGGCTTAATGACCCAGGTCAGGTAATAATGACTCAGTCTACAGGAAGGGCAAACTCTTATTTAGCGCTTTATTCGCAAAACAGATACTACTTTGCACCAAGAAAAGAGATCTGGATATCTCACAACTCCGTTAAGGACAAGATACAAACATTCAGGGGCTGGTCTTTCCACTCTGACCTTCCACCCCACAATCCTTTCTCATTTCATCATTAAAAACTGTCCTCATTTTTAATTAACTGGCCCCATTCCCTCATCGCCGTGCTTCTTTAAGTGTGTAGATTTTGGCCAGTTTTTGAAAATAACTATTTGTGGGCCCTTTTCTCTTCTCACCTTTTACAGCTATTTAAAGGAAGCAAAACATACCTAAATGAACTTCTTTTGCAACTCCAGCCGAGTCGGTGAAATTACACCATGGATTAATTTGCATAAGTGTGTCCAACCATGTTCTGAGCACAGTTCTCTCGTCCTATCAGGTAAACTTTTTCAGGGTTGTTTTGCTTTGGTTATTTTAGGTTAAACAGCATGTACATTTAGGTGTCATAATCCATAGGCTGTTGGAATCATCTAAATGTAAGGTAGAACTAATTAGATTGGGAACAGAACACTCAATGTAGTCTTCAACCGCAGAACTCCCTTGGCTACAAAAATCAGAGCTCATTCACCAAGGGAAACACAAGGCCTTCCCTTTGCAAAAGCTTTTCTGCAGTGACATTATGTAATGAGCTGGCATCAACTCCCCAAAGATAAATAATCAGAAATATTTCAGAACTTTAAATAATTAAACAAACAAGAAGCAAGCAATGATCCAAGTATGCCAACTGTGGAACACAAGAGACAGATGGAGAACAGAGCTTTTCAGGTGGAGATCTGTCTACGGAAGCGTTAGGAATACCTGCGATTCATAAACATGAAACCAGGAACCAGAAAGGAAGGATGAAGTATTGAAGAGTGGATATAATATGGGCAAGATTTTTTTTTGTTTGAAATACAGATTTTAACATGTAAATTTTATCAATGTGTAAGAAACAGCATTCCTATAAAAACCACCCAGGTGGATTATGTTAGTATTGCTGGCATATAGCACAGTGACAAAATGAGCAGTGATTCCCACAACTGCTGGCATATAGAAGAATTCCTAGCCTCAGGGCTAGTATGTTAAGTCCTTTCAATGCTAAGTGACAGTAATGTATAAGAGTCACATACTCACATCCATTATGATACAAATACCAGAAATGAATTAACTGATTTGAAAACATTTTTGATGGTAGGAAACCAGCACAGTTGGACCCTGGAACCAAGGTCTGAAATTGCACATAGGAAGCTTAATGGTGAAGTCATAATACAAGGTTAAAAAGGAGGAAAAAAAAGAAAAAAAGAAAACACACTGCCTAGACAGTTAGATGGCAATTTACGTGTCTCACAATGCTTTGCATAGTGCCATGTTCATAAGGTTTGTTTTCCATTCTCACAACAGTCTCTTTCATTACATCTCCTTTAAAAATCGATTTATTTAAAAAGACTTATGAAAGCCTATGCATGAACTGTTCTTGTAAAACTGTTTAACACTCCAATTAAAACAGTATGAATAAAAGAACATTTTGCAACTCAAGGTGACTGAAATCCCAAATGCCTGTGTGATCTTAAGTTCTGGTTCTTGCCTTTTTTTTCAAATCAGTCTTTCTGCAATCCCTTCTTGTTCTCATCTTAATTTAAAAAACAGTCTGCCAACCTTCTGTATGGTATCAATTGTCAGTAAGGTATTACTTGGTACAAATCAGAGTGTCAGATGAAAAAGCCCTTCAAGAATAAAATGCCCCTCTGTTTCGAGAAGAGCTCTACATGCATACAGCCATGTAAGCGATAAGCATGCAGCATTAAAAAGAGGCACCTAGGACTATTTTGTTGGAGTTTATCTGATTATCAGCTTTAAATCAAGAAATTCTCCCTTTCTGACAATACGCTGTAACAAATGCTATTCAGCGCTCTCAATCCCATAATCCAGTGGACTGCATCACTTGCAGAGTAACTTTAATAGAAAGGATAGGAAGTTCAATCATGAGATGAATAAATTAGGGCCTTTCACAATAGAGTGTACGTGGAATAAATCCATCAAGAATGTGTTGTGGCCAGAAGTACTCTCTCATTCTTTGAAAAGACAGACATAATAAACGTTTACCTGAAGTAATAAAGATAATCTACCCAGTCTCTTAGGTCTTCCAGAGCATCTCATGATAGAAGACTCCTGTGAAGGCTGAAGGAAGTTTCATACATAAGCAGCATGTCACCAGAATGCCATTCCTAGAATATTAATGAAATAAAATAATAAAATAAACACAGACCCATATATACTGTCACAATTAGAAATATGTTAATGTTTACAGCGAGAATTAATTGCAATATGCTTTCCCTAATAAATTACTAATTGGAAGTAAGAATTTGCATTCAATCTATTTCTATAGTTCAGCAAGACATGCTACCTATACCTGCAGTTATCATCTCTATTTTCCTCCTCCTTATTGTGCAAACTATTTCTTCTTCCCTTTTCTGACTAATACTGCCATCCTATGACCACCCCTTACTCTCTGTAAATGCCTTCTTCCATCTGCCTTTAAAACTCTGTGCCTCCCGTACAGTGTCTAATCCTTCGTTTCCACGCTGCACCTCTCAGCATCTTCATCTACAGAAAGTTCAATCTCTTCTTGTTCATCAGGTTCATCTTCTCTCTTCCTCTCCTTTCACAGTACACAACTTGGCCCCGTGCTAGGTACTTCTAGTTAGGCCATAACTCCTGGTCAGCTGTCACAACTCAGAGACGAGTTAAGCAGCTCAAGAATCAACAACCTTCTAGAAAACAACCCAGAGCTGTGTCAGACAGCAGAGCTTACAAAATACTGATAATGCCTATCAAGGCTTCTCTTCAAATTATCAGGCTTGCCAGGCCCCAAGCCACTCTAGAAAAGATCATGATTCATCTTCAACCTTTGGAGTAGGTGTGGAGGAGAAAATCTTGGCAATTACAGTCCCAACACTCCACTTGCAAAGCTAATTTAGGAAACAAAATGAAAAAGGGGGGGAAATGCATGTGTGTTCAAAAAGCTAGATTAATTCTTACTTTAATAGTTT
The DNA here is from genome assembly GCF_017639655.2 of Falco naumanni. Lineage (NCBI taxonomy): Eukaryota > Metazoa > Chordata > Aves > Falconiformes > Falconidae > Falco > Falco naumanni. Next base: position 76,723,543 of record NC_054054.1, on the reverse strand, counting down.
GCAAAATGGCCTTCTTGGACTCCAAAGCCTGGCTCTGCACCAAACCACACAGTAATGAATACCAGAGGCTTAGAGTAAAAGAGTAAAACTGAGAAAGACAAAAGGATTCAAGCTCTGTGTAAGAATATCAACAGGTCCGAAAGCTAACATGTACACAGACATCAAAGAAAATCTACAACAGACTAAGAAATTACTTGATAACCTTTGCTCTGTCTGGGCCTTATTTTTGCTTCTACCTTTCTGAAACTTCAGTACTGAAAGGCAGGAACATGGTTAGAGGTCCTTGGGCTAGGTCAGAGTTTGTGCGGGAAGGGAGAGACAGGTTATTGTCATCAACAAAAAAATGCCACTGCAATGCCAGAACAGGTATAGCTGAGTATTTGTCATGCTAAAGTCTGCATCTAGACAGACTATTACTGAAAACAATGACGCAAATGTTAAAGGCAAGAAAACATTTAAAATGCATGGGCTCAATACAGGTATCTTTGCTACCAAAAAGCATGAGCAATGCAAGTGAAACATAGCTGCATGTGGAGTTTGTCCTGCAAATAGCTTGCCTGAGCCATGGTTCTCACCTGGAACCAACCTCCACATACAACAGAGACAAGTTACATGTGCCATCAGTCATACCATGTGTCTACAAATGCAGTAGAAACTATGAGTCCATATAAACAGTAAGTACCTGTCCTGGTTTCAGCTGTGGTAGAGTAATTTTTTCTTCTCAGTAGCTGATACAATGCTGGTTTGGTTTTGGTGTGAAAATAATGTTGATTACACACTGATGGTTTTAGTTGTTGTTAAGTAACATTTATACTAAGCCAAGGATTTTTCAGTTTCTCAGGTCCTGCCAGCGAGAGGGCTGGAGGGGCACAAGAAATTGGGAGGGGACACAGCCAGGGCAGCTGACCCGAACTGGCCAAAGGGATATTCCATACCACAGAATGTCATGCTAAGTATATAAACTGGGCAGAGTTGGCCAAGGCCTGCTGATAGCTGCTTGGGGAGTGACTGAGCATCAGTCAGCAGGTGGTGAGAAACTGTAGTGTGCATCACTTGATTTTTTTTTTTCCCCTTACCTTTGGATTTTTTCCCCTCTTCCCTTCTCTCTCCTTTTCATCATCATCATCAATTATTTTCTTTTATTTATTAAATTGTTCTTATCTCAACCTTCAAGTTTTACCTTTTTCCCCAATTCTCCTCCCCATCCTGCTGGAGGGGGGCAGGGAGTGAGCGAGCAGCTGCGTGGTACTTAGTTGCCAAGTGGGGTTAAACCATAACAGTACCTTAAGATGAACTACTTAATATCGTAAAACTGGATTTTGTCATCTCACTGTTTCATTTATTGCTCCTCAGTTAACAGAGAAGTCAGTTGTCATTTAAGGCTCCTCAAAGGAACTCGAATAAATGCTGAAATGCTATTGCCTTCTGCCTGTTGCTAGGATTAACAGCAAAAGGTAGCAGCCACCAACTGCCTAGTAATTCAGGAAGAATTGCTGAAGGGTCGGTCAGTGAGGTGCCAGGAATTTCAATCAAAGGCTAAACAAACTTGTCTCCTATCTCCAAACTCCTTCAAAAGTAAACACACTGCTGCAACCCGCAATTTTCCCTCTGGGAAGACAATCAGAAAGACAACAAATGGCATGCTCAGATGTTATGCACATCACTTAGCATCCTCTGGAAAGCATTCAGAGAAGCTATGGTGATGAGTATAGTATAAAAAAACTACAAAACCTTTTAGAAAAATGCTAAAAAAGTAGCAGCAAAACCTTGCATGGAGGGGGCTTTCTTGTGGTTTATTTCCAGAAAGTTTGAAATCGTAACAGAAACAATTAATGATAAAATCAAATCTGATTAAAATGAAACTAGTATTTCCTAGGAGGGAGAGGCACTTTTTCTGAATCCTCTGGAGTTAGCCAGGTCACTCTTTAGTAAAGAGCAATTTTTGATTGAATTGCCTGTATGAATTCCCAAGCTCCTAAGAAAGATGCATTACTTTCAGTCCTTTATATCTGCATAGGAATGATGAAACAGTGATTGTCTGCAAAAAATAAATTCCATTTACAGCAATAAACTGATTGGTACCAAGAAAGCTTTCCACAACATGAATGTCTGTCTACGTATGTTAGCTTGGGACAGCAAACATCAACCTCAAGTAACTGAGCCCACACAAGAAAAAAACATTTTTGGCTGGATTTCTTTGAAAGCATCTTTAGACTTCCCTAAAGAAAGGCTCTGCCTACAAGTGATGACCATGCATGATATGCAACTACTGGAATTCATGGCATGTAGTTAAGTAAATTAATATGATATTCAACAAATATGTAAATGAGCAAAAAACATAGAGGGAACACCACAATGTTAGCAAAGCCACACCAGTATGGAAGGTTCCCTTCCCAAGAAAACTTCAAATCTAACAGAAATAAGCAGCTTTATTGGTGACTCTAAAACAAGCGCAAGGGAAACTGATGACGGCCTTAAAAGAGGTTAAAGGATACCTTGGTAAAGTTACAGTAAGCTACCTTGTCTCTTCAGATAACTGTGATAGTAAATTTCACAAAAAAGCTGAAGCTAACTTTTCAAATCATAGGTAAATCTAGAAGTAAATCTCAACACATATATGTAAACTCAGAAAAAAACCCAAAACACCAGGACATTCAGTAGAAGTTAGTTTTATGGCTATTTTGTAGGGATTTGAAGATAAACTGTAATTAAGAGATACTGGGGTTTCTAGAAGATGCTAGTAGATGAGGTTCTGAAAATTTAACCGGGAGGAAATTAACTGATGAAAGAAAATGAAAAGATTATTAGCAAACAAATAATTGGTCATTAAGCAAGATTCTCTCTGCAGATTTTATTTTTTAAAACAGGTCAAAAAAACCTAAAACAACACAAAAATTAAAAATACAGAACTCTGCAACAGTTCCAAAGATAAAATAATTTTCCTCTGCTGAAATGTTTTATACAAAAAAATCCAATAGGTTACATTGGGAACTGTCACTGAGCAAACTCATCATTCAAAGCCTGTTAAACTGCAAAATACCAACAGGAGTACTGGGGGTGGGGGACATCCCAGAATCTATCCAGGAAAATCAAAGGTCCCATATTAAAGGCCCATGGACACCAGCCCAACCAGTTTCTTCCACACAGGAGACTGAGTAGGGTCAGAATGGAAGGAGGCATTAGCAAAGGCCAGGTACACAGTGGCAGCTGCTACTCAGAAACAACTGGAGTCTGCTCAAGCAGGTTCTCACAAGAGGAACTCCCACTCAGAGACCTGCACCAGTCCACGATTGGCCCTGAGGCCAGGAATAAAGTACAAGGCATTACACTTCATTCATTATACCTCACTCCTGCATGAGGGATTAGCCTAGTGCTGGAATAACAGTAACTTGATCCTGTTTATCTGCAGACAAGTAGTAACTGTATCTGACCATGTCAAAGGGACATATGTATTTCCAGAAATTGGGAATATAACCTAGCAGAAAGGTAAAAACTGCACCTTCATTATGATTAAGAACTAGTAAGGGCAAATGGCTTTCATAAATAGTTCTGTGCTATAAAGGAAAACTGGGTGCTACATGTGAGTCAAACACAGGCATCATTTTCATTTCTTTGCTATTTAGCCATCTCTCCCAGTGTATACAATTGTGCTATTTTGAGTTTCCTAAATAAACACTTCATTTCTTTTACTTACCATCAGATGCGCAAGACTGTAAAAGACAACAACGGATAATAATCATGTTATTGGCAAGGTGAACCTGTAGTCAGTTTTCTGGTCTAGGTGGAGTCCAGTGCCTCAGAGTTTCTCCTAGAAAGCCCATGTTACCATAGTGCTAAATCAAAAAGCTACAAGAGGAAGAGGTGGTACCCACTAAAGATCTTACAGGAAACAGTGCCAGGAGTTCCACTGGCTGATGACAGCCAGGGAATTAGGTAAGGTGTCTGAAAAGCTGTCTGGACCACTGGGCCCAAAGGCTATGGCCAACAGTTCAAAGTCCTACCGACTAGCAAATGTAAGGCAGCATTCCTCACCAGTAATTTCTGGGTCCGGCGCTACTTCACATCTGCAACAGGAACCTGGTCAACAAGACAAAGCGTACCCTCAGGAGGTTCCAGGGGACACCAACTTGGAGGGAGCTGCTGACATGCTGGAAGGTCACAGTCCCTCAAGAAGGACCTCGGCACGGGTCACTCCCCCGGCAAGCTGGAGGGACGGGCTGCCGGGAACGTCGGGAAGCTCAAGGCTCCGCTGAGGGGGGGCTGGGTCCCGGTGGGCAAGCGGGAGAGCACGAGTCAGGAGTGTACCCTTGCAGGGATGAAGTTGCCAAACACAGAGAAGGGACCGTTGCCCTCTGCTCTGGAACAGCGTGTCTCCAGTTTTGGGACTCTAGAACAAGAGCAACGCTGACAGCCTGGAGAAAGTCCAGCTCAGCGCCACAAAGGCGGTTCAGCATGGGAAGGAGCAGGCTTGGGGGTGGCACCGTGCTCTTCAAATACCCCCAGGGGCCGCAGAGAAGGCAGGGGCAGGCTCCTCTCCGAGGCGTATACAGCAAAAGGACAGGAGCCAGCAGGCTGGAGCAAGGGCAGAGCTGGCGGGTATTAGGAAAAATGTTTCCCACAGCGCGTGGTTAAGCCCTGGGCCAGGCTGTCCCAGCAGAGGCTGCAGAAAATCCATCTCTGGAGACACTCGAGACTTCATGGGAAGAGGTCCTGTGCTTCGGCTAGGGGGCTGGCCAGAGACTTTCAGAGGGCCCTGCCAATCTGTATTCCTCTTTTGGTCTGTCTTGGGTTGGTTTGGTCGCTTTTAACAGGGTACACTTTTGTTATATTTTTCATTTTTTTAATTTTTTGACGGGGAGCCTTACTGAATGAATGTGCGTGCCCGTGACATATGCAGGCACACGCATAAACAGGTAGATACACATGACAGAGTGGGTCTGTAAGTAAGTTCAACCAGCACTGTAAGTCTCTGTGGTGTCCAAGTATCTGGACATCTGTCTCTTGATATTTTCTAAAGCAGCTTCCTTTTCCTTTGCAAGACCCTCTGCCTTCACGTTTTGGACTATTTATATAGTCAGGGCTGCGTAAGCACGAAAAGTTGGGGTAAAGGAAAACCTATTTGCTTATCAAAATTTCTCACCTTGGAGGTGAGAAGTTTAGGTGGTTAAACATGCAGATGTGTATGCATACACACAGAGGTTGATTTATTTTGGCTTTAATGTTTGCTGTTGTTGTGCCCACATGTCCTTCTCAGTCTTGTATATTTGATAAAGTTATTTACAGAGCAGTCCTGTGACCAGAGACATTCAGAAATCCTTTTTGACACAATTTTTTCGCCTTATCCTGTGTGACACAAATCACATGGATGCTTATAACACAAGGGGAAAAAAAAAAATGCCTCAGTCATAACAGGCACAGAAGCCAGCGATATAATTGCCAGGCACAAGATCCTAAACCTGTTCATTGCAGAGATAAAGTGTCAGGTAGAATGAAGAAAATGAAGCTCTAGCACAGAGTATTGATCTACTAGGACCTTCCAGTGGAAATTCCAGAACAGTAAAGATGAATGGGCAAGTCCTTGGCTCTGACTTCTTGCTGACAGCTAAAAAGGATCCAATAGACAGTGCTTCTCAAATCTCAGAAATCACACGAACACATGAAAAACTACAACGTTTACACTGCCAAGGCCGAGATGAAACAAGCCCATCTACTTCAACAGTATAGCATTTTACAAGGGTATATAGAGTTCCTCCCTGTACAGCCTCAAATACCAATGGCTGGCATTAGAAAAATTCCCTGAATCCCTCTAATCCCACTTATCATTCTCATTCCCTTTGAGTAAATGAGCATGGATACAATTAGTCTGTTCAAGAAGAACTCAGCAGAATATCAGACTCTGTACAATAATAAAAAGCATCGCCCGTTACACTGAGGCCCTATCCTTACATCTCATTAATGCCAAGGTAATAGCTGGCAGAAATAATTTTTCTAGTTAGTAACACCCAAGAAGCAAGTGAGACAATAAAGGGGCTAGTTTCTCAACAAAACCCAGGCATGAACTTTAGAGTTTACATGGATCAAGTTGCTGAAAGCTCCAGTTTACCGTTTCAAACACATGATTAAACTAGACTTGATAGCAGATGCTGAAAAAACACATCAGCCATGACACAAAAACCTAGACCGGCAGCTGCTGTCTGCCTTACTTAACTATGAGGATTGCTACCAATCTCCGCATGCTTCTCCCTGGTCACATTTCTCTGTAACTACCAAGACAGAGACATCTTAAACACGATAAAGCCTGACTATAATAAGCCATCTTCAACACCACACTATATCCTAGATTTAATATAAAAGACAAAAGACAAAGTGAAGCTGGCCCAAGAGAGCCTGCTAGGAACCAGGCTGATTAGCAGAAACATTACAACATAGCAGCATAATCGAGGGTTGAAACATTGCTGTTGTTTCATTGAGCAAAACTGTTTTTAAGATAATAGTTGAATAGCTGGGTTAAGTGCATTGCCTGTGCTTTGAACACAAGACAAACCAGCTGAAGCCTTGAACTGAAGCTCTTTATCATCACAAGTGAAAAAATTTGGATAGCATGGGAGACAAACTATCACAACGGAGGGATTAAGAAGTTCAGATGGTGAAAACCTTTGCAGGTGTCTTCTGGCTACAGTCCAGGAAGATCCATCTAATTCAGCATGGAAACTGAACTAAATTCACAAACTTACCTGGGAATCTATGCAGTGGGTACATTAGAAACTGAGGACTATCATCGAAAAAGAGGGGAAAACAAAGGTAGTAAAAAGATATAACTGGAAAACACTAAAGCCCCCTCATACTGAACTGAGAGGACAATGTGATTCTGCATTCGTTTAAGGTATATGCACACCAGGTGACAGTTCAGCTCCTTTTCCATGCCACATGTTGAAAAGGGCCCAGGGAAGGTTCAATATATGAATAAACAAGATTTTATCATGTGTATAGACAGACTGATTTAACTGATTCCTGGACTCCTGGGATTAGACTGATTTTACCATTCTCAAGGCCTAAGCAAGTTAAATAGAAGTCATCTGAGCTACATGAAGCTTCAACCACTTTGAAGAGGATTAATGCACCCTTATCCTCAGATTCTGCATGTTGCTCTATACTTAAGACAATGTCAAAATTTACACTGAAGACTATCAGGCTCACTTGGAAGGGCTGTCCACCCTCCTGCAGTCACTCACTGCTCATGGTAAAACAACTCAAGACACAAAATTTTACACATACTGTGGGGAAAAGCCAAGTACACCACCACATCAATGAAGTTGCTTGCTTCTTTTAATAGCTCCCCTCCCAATACAGTTTTCAGAAGGCTTTAATATTATGGGTACTTTTAAAAGTAGGGTTTTGAAAGTATTATGCAAGGAGATGAATCAGAAAGGCTCTTGCATAGTCTACTTAAACAGTCTACTAAGAGGAAAACCTGTATTATTGTTAAGTTCCCCCTGACAGGCACACTCCACCTCTGAGCAGTGACTGATAAAACGGGACTATCATGCTAATATCACGTTAATATTTCCATTAAGATACTGAACAGAGACCAGCTCCTGCTGACATGGCTACTTAAGATGTAAATACCTGCATGGGTTTGCAGAAATGGAGGTGAGCACACTTCAGTGTGTTTGTGTGTCATGCCACGGCTCCAGACTCCATAGCAGTGATGCAACAGCACCTCAAAACCTACCGTCATAGTAGCCCAGCGCTCCTGTGCTTGCTCCCACCCTAAGGGAGAGTCAAAAAGGCCAACAAAGGCACAACAGCAGTCCACAAACAACAGCTGGGTTCAGAGCTACAGAGAGGGAAAAGCCGCTTTCTCGAATTTCTCTGGATGCTCTCCATAGTGTTTTCTCACACTTGGTGCTTGGATATAGAGAAAAAAACAACATCAAGGGAAAACATGTAGGGAAAAAGAAGCTTCCAGCTCACTGAAATTAAACACCTGAACTTGGAGGAGATCTCTGCAGCCACTCAGCAGACATGCCACCTTTGGTTTTGAGTTCTGTGATATGATTATAAACACCTTGAATACTAACAACCCGTAACTGGAGTGCTTGTGTTTAAGCTTAGGACTTCTGTCAATCAGAAAACAGTCATACCTGAGAATAACAGATAGCAGAGCTCATGAAGATTTACTCTAGCCATTTCAAACAAAGCTCTGTCTTTAATGGATCTTATAATAACTTTACAGAGTGTTACATTGATTTTATTTTTTTTTTAATAGCCCCTGGAAAGGAAGAAAGAGGTTTTATTTAGTTTTCTTACGGGAAACAGTGTCCAGAATGTATTGTAGTTCCAATTTCAAATCAGCATTACTACACAGTGCTACCTCTCCATATGAATCAGCAACGAAGCCAGTCATTGCTGCAAGAAGCTACAGTCTGAGAAATGGCATCAGAACCAAAGACAGGCTCCAATATTTTCTGTGCATGCTGGCAGACTACACAGGAGTTACCCAGTTGTGTTCTTTTTATGTAGATAAAGACAAAACCAAAATTACACAAAGGCCTTCCTTAATTTGATCAGCCCACTCCATGAGAAGCAAATTCAGTAGAAAACAGCACAGATTACTGTTTACTGGAGTAAGTTCAAGTCCCCAGAATTCAGACAAGGAACATGATGGGCATACCTACAAAAGTGATTTATATTTTGAACCAAGCCCCTGAAACATATTGATGATTTATTTATTTATTTAAAATACTTTGCAGAAGTCCCTGCAACTAGAATATTCTCACACTGTTGCTGCTGAAACGTGTGAAAACAGAGATTGTTAAAAACCACACTGAAACACACAACAATCAGCACTGGGGACTTAACTGTTGCAGTATTTTCCAAACACTTTACAAAGCAGCACACTCCTCCTGCATGCCACTGTTCTACATGTTGCTATGATGATCAGCAATTAAAGACTCCATACTTCTATCAGCCCAAGAGCAGGTATTCCTTATATATTATTGACCATAATTTTTAAATTAATGATTTCCCACATATTACTGAGTGTCTGAAGAAATTTAATTGCTGTTGATAGGACTGAACCTTTCTTTGAAGTATGCAGTGGTTTTCAAGAGACAGGGAAGAAGTCCATAAGCTTACTTTCTACTCTCTTTCCCCACAAGAGACTCTTAGGATCAGATTATAGAACTGAGATGACTACTCATCACGGAAAGGGGACTAAACCTCTCCATGGCAGGGCACAGAAGACACAGCAACTCCACTCCACTGAACAGGATGGAGAATGGCACTGCTGCATCTGATCTTGTCTTTGGTTGCCCTCATAATGTGTTTCTTTTTGTTGAGGGTAAGGGAAAGAGAAAAGGAGTGGAAATGTGCTCTTCAGGTACAAAACACAGTGCCAGTGATATTTGGTATATTTGCAGTCCTATGTCACAAACTCTTCTTAATTTCTCCAAAACCGCTGAACGAATTTGACATTTCAAACATAACTCACGTTGCTGTATTGTCACCGTTAACTTTCAAAACTACCATATATCTGTATGCTTCCTCCATTTAAGTCAAAACAGTAAATAAAGTTAGCTTCAGACAGTACCTGGAAAGATCACCATACAATTAAATCCAGTCATGGGCAACTTACAGTTACCTCAAGCAGGCCTAGACTAGGTGAACACCACCCCGTTGTGTTGCTTGGTGCAGTACCTACCGTACGCAAATCCTTCCCCGTCTGATCTTTCAGAAGTTGTCTGTTCGTGTTTACGTTACTGAAATGTGACTGACACAGCAAGTATGTGCTTTGGCATAATTTAACTTCAGGTTCCTCTGCTCAAAAAAAACTCAGGCGGAGGGGCATGATGTGGAAAGGTGAACAGAGAAAACGTTATTTGTACCAAATGTTTACAAATGGTAACGTCTACTCAGTTCAGGCATCTATAGGAAAGACCAACGTGCTAAAGCACAAAATACCAAATACCTTTAAAAATACCTTTAAAATACTTTAAAACCCATTTCTTGAAATCACACCATCCCATGACAGGGAGTATGACCAGTCTTACATATCCCGCTGTACCTCAGTCATTAAAATCAGGCAATTTTTTTCTTTCATTGAGTTCATGCCATCCATTTGGTCACCTCAATTTAATGCCATAAGCAGAAGCCATGAGAATGCCAAACTACTCAGAACTGTTTGTAAATTGAATATATACCTATTTACCAACTACCTTTGTTACACTTGCCATGCATCTTTCAATATTACAGGAGAATAACCTGCTAATACACTGCAGACTGAGTGCATGGGGGGAAAAAAAGAAAAATCCACAAGTGACATCTATCATCTAGGTATGACTTCTCCCTGTGTAAAGCTAACAGAATCATAAGCTGCTATTGACACTGAGCCAGCTGAAAATGTGAACTGCAGCAAGGGACATAATGCAGATATATGTTCCTTTTTTGTGCTTTAAAGAGCTCCATAGGCTTTTTCTCCTAAATCCTTTCATTGATTACACTGTCTAGTAGAATCCAGCATTTCTGCAGAAGCTAAATCTTTCTTGTGGCATATTGAGCTTGCTTTCCCCTTTCCCAGCCCCATCAGCTTTCACAGTGGTTATTCTGTTGCGGAATATGAAACCTACATCCAAACATACTCTGGACTAAAAAGATGACTATGGGCTACACTCACACACATGGTAAACAGTTCAAACTTCTCATAACTCCAATATGCATTTTTATAAAGCAGTACATCAATTACAGTTACTCTTACCATCTCCTTCTACAGCTAGATTTGCTGCTGTTTTAAGGTCTAGTTGTATGATTAAGTCTCCTGACACAGCGAAATCATCATCATTTAGTCGTCTTTAACGCGCACACATTACAGGAAGGTAGAATATTTGCTAGGCTTCATTTGTATAAAATTATTGAGGGGTTTTGGCACAGTAGTTTAGATACAGTTTCTAAGACAGCAACAATATACTCCGGAGGAAATATTCCTCCACCCTCAAACCCATTTTTAAATGGAGACAAGTGCAATACCATGTACATATGCACATCCATATGCAGAGTCTTGCTCTGTGTTGCATTCTACTGTGGAAAGAAGCAATGATAACTTTTACAAGCAGACATGGCTAGTCAAGATCTGAGCTGTGGACACCATGATACTCTCAGTTATAAACAGATTTCACTTAAGTGAATGCCAGTATTTCAGCTATTTCTGTGGCACAGGACTGCTGTTTCCGTGCATGCTGGGGCAGCAACTCTACAGTGAAGAGAACAGTGACTTCTGGGGAACCAATTTGTTAAGTACTGCTGAAGGAATACGGTGGAGATGTGGGTGTGCAGTGCTCTGTTTTAACAGTCATTTGGAATGAGTATGAACAGACAGCATTACAAATAAGCTGGCTGTGCCTTAGCCGCGGAATTATTCAGTGTGCTGTGATTTCTGGAAAGTAGCATTTACTTCAGTGGATGGATAACTGACCCAAAACAAAAGGACATAAGAAACAGGGAAAGGGGAGCCACTATAGCCTAGTGTCTATCTTGTCAACTGGTGGGTGGAGTGTTCTTTTTGTTCCTTAACCAAAAGTATTTCAAGCAATTAAATCCTGTTTGCTTTGGGGCCAAAGAGTGCTTTCTAGTATCAGCTCTTCTCTACCGCAGATGCCAGTACTCTTAGCCTGCAAGTTTCAAGGTCACATGGTATTAAACTTACAAATGCGTTGGCACAAAGAAGGTAATAGATGCTGTCAACAATAGTGATGCATCTCCCTGAAATAATCCATCTTTTCATTTATTATATAATATTCATTAGCAAATTCAAATCCAAATGATTTTTCAATGTGTCATGACACAAAACAGAGCTTATAAACCTACATGTTTCTCAGGGAAAAATTATTCTCATCGGTGAGTTGCTCAGAAATCTGATAACAACTAAGTACTGTCTTTTGACAAAAAAAGGCACTCAAGACATACAAATGAAAAAATCTTCAGCCTTAAACAGAGAGGAGGTGTGCTTGTACTGTACAGCATTCTGGGATCTGGACAGCACACACACACTTTTGTGTTAGAAAGTCCATTGCAAAAAAGTTCAGTATGGTACATCTGAATACCAGCTGGTTACAACATGGTCCCTTCCTTGAGTAGCCACGGTTTAAATGGAGATTTATGTAAATTTTTAATGTAAATCTTTTAATATACATTCAATACTTCCTTCTTCTCTACTTTACATGCCCCTGATGGTACAAGTAAATCCAACTAAACCCATCTTCAAACTTTTGGCATTGTGAGGTCAGAGACTGTATGAATTCAGATCAATAACAAGCAATTGTTCTTGAAGTGAAGCAAATCAACTTCAATAATTACAGCTCACAGAAGCTGGTAAATTTGCCCTGTCCCTTTTGAGTGCACTTGATAAAGTTTTACTCCTGTTTTCACTTTAAAATAAATTGGTTTGATTACATACATTTGGTTTTTTCCCTTTATTAAGTGAATTGTAGCTATCTCAAAATCATTGCATCTTGAAACTAGAAAAAACACAAGACAGTGAATCCCTATCTTGGTATCCCATTGCTCCTCAGAACAATAAAAAATTACTTCTGTTTGGATGGTCAAATAAATTAAATTAACACTTTGTTCCACAGGAAAAGGGACCATTGGACAGAGGGAGACTTTTTGCATATGCAGCTTGTTTGATTCCTAAAGCATTTCAAAAGATTTCCTTGCCCAGGAGGTCTGGGATGAAAACTAACTTTTTATAAAGATGTACAGTTAACCTCAGAGTATTGTCGATGAGAATTATATACAACAGTAAAAGCAGGAAAAAGAGTTTCTTGCTTTTAACGTAGACAAGATAAAATCTCACTCTGTCTCAAAAAATTGAGGTTACCCATTTTTTACTTATGAGTTTTGATGCAACATTCACCCAGTGTTCTGTATCTCAGAACTCACTACTGGACTGCAGTTTGGGGAAAGCATTCTTCCAGAAAATCCCAAAGGATGAAGGGAAAACGGCAGCAAAACAGTAACGAAACATAAAAGACCGAACATTGCAAGAAGCATCACAAATACATACAATCAGGTTTGTGTTCTTAATGAATTATGGTAGGCCACTTGCCTGCTTTGCTCAGTTCCATTTCTGTCCTCTCACTGCCATGCAGCTTTCGCTCTTTTCCCACCTACACTCCAAACTCATACTAAATGCCCGTGATATTTGACAGCTGAATTGCAGTTCCAAAATCCAACACAAAATAGTAAAAAATCTTGCAGAAGTCTTACAGAAATAACTCTGGTTATTTCAATCTCTCTCTAACACTACTCTTCTCATAATCTTGCAAATTTATTTAAGTTTACCATTACTCCACTATTAACATCATCTTTTGTAGAAGTCCCACGCAAGCCAGGTTCCTCACAGAAGAGAATCAGTCAGCATTTTCCATACAACCTTTGGGATGTAAATTGAATAGACTGAGATTTTAAAGACAGGAAGGTCCTGAAGGTAAGGATATTCGAAACACCACCGACAGCGGAAAAACAGGCCAAGATTTGTATTTATTATTCAGTTCATAAGGCTGCAACTTGGACTCTAAAAACCAGAGTCCTCATAAACCTTAAGAATCTGACGACAAACACTGTCTTTTTCCAAATTCAGTGAATGCAAGGATAGTACAAGTTGCTGACAATGGGAGACAAAATCACTCCTTTTAAGAAAGACCCACCCCAGGCACGAAACCAGTAAGGATTTTCTTGCTTAGGGCATTTTTGTTACCTGTGCATTTGCTTTGATTCATCTTTCTCTAGATACACTATACGAGGAACACCAATGTTTTGTTTGGCTAATATTGGGACAAACGTATCTGCATGGAGTTTTTATTGAAAATGTCATGTAATTAAAATGTTTGCATGGCAGCACAAAGATACAAGGCTGACTACAGAGTCTCACAGATACTACAATCTATTCTGCCTTACTAATCAACCACAGCGAGTAGATTAAGGAAAGACTGTCATATAAGAATATATTCGTCTCTATTAATAAAGCAAATGTCCAGGGCTACATTTCAAAATTATTAAACAAACAGTTTAGCAAGTGTTATGCTCTTATAGACTCAGAAAATTACCGAGCTTATCCTGAAAAACCAGTTTACTTTTGAAATAACAAACAATTAGAAAAAATAGGATAGAAAAGATTAATTGGATCATCAAATAAGTTGATAATTTAGTAATTGGTAAAAGACTGAAGAAGAGTTTCTTTTATTTGCCATTTTGAGCTTGGGCTGGACAATTCAAATATTTGGGATGGTATATTACTTGTCCATCAAATAAATCTTTAAGGAATTTTTCCTGTCATTAAATTTTCAGCTCCCATTTCTCAACCTTTTCCTCTCCATCATTGCAATTTCTCCATATATTAAAGTAGTAAAGTCCATAATAGAATCAGACTCATTCTTTCTGGTTGCATTTTACGTCATCATTTGAAGGCTGTTTTCTACAAAAACCTTGAACTGATGCACATAGCATCTCCCCTGATTTTAACTCATTTATATTACTGAACTTTAAATAAGGAATTTGATCTGGGGTGGTCTAGCTTTTAACTGAAAAAACATCGCTTCTTTTTAAATGCAAACACTGCTTCCTGAATACCAATAGTTGCTTTGTTTTTAGGATCTATTGCAAACAGAATCCCATGGCTTAGTACTGCACTGAACTAACGACTAGAAACAGGTTAAGTTCCAGTCTAAAAATGTTATCACATTTTTCATTAACGCTTTTCCAGAAGAAGAGGAGGATTAATTATAAATAGAATGTGCTATAAACAAGATGGCAAATCATGAAATCCTTGCTTAGTTTCTATTCAGGAAAAATGTTCAACTTCAGCAAGATTTATGATCAGGTATGGACCCAGTAAAACTTCCAAACTTATCTACGCACTGGTTTTCATTTTGAAACGTACTGAAAATACAGCCTTGCATATCTCCATCCAAGATGTCTGTCACTGTGTTGTCAACAACACTGATGCTCTGCAGAACCTAGAGTAGAGTTAGTGGTATTAAACCAAGCCCACATTTTTTTTTCAGAAAAGTCTTAGTTTAAGCAGAGAGACTGAGAACTGCAGAACGTGGCAAGAAGAAGATTCCTATCCATGAATATTTCTGTAGAAGTTTTCATAGAATTCCAGATATAAATGGGGGGGGGGGGGGGGGGGGGGGAGAATTCTGCTTTATATCTGATTCAGGTCATGTTAGTACATTAGTAATTTTGTGTGGGCATCTTAAATGGTGTCTCCCTATTCTGTGAGCAGAGGGTTTACTTCTGTACGTATGGCGCCTTTAAGGAATGCTTCATTCACTCAAAAAAGTTCTAGGAACAATGTCTTGTCTAGTATTCTGCCCCTTGTGACATTGCTTTAGAAGTAGAGGAGGAGAGGTGAAACAGGAATAGCTTCCTAGTACATTTACTTTTGATTAAAGAACATATTTTTTCATCCTATGTGATAGGCAAAAAATTCTGCTTTATTGATAGTCTATGGCACCCTAATGAACTCTGGCAGAATACAGAAGGAAAAACAGGTCCCTACTGAGTTGTCTGGAGAAGCCAGAACCACCAAATTAATAACGTGGGCAAGATGTTAACAGGAGAGCTCAGACAAAAACCTAACTACAAAGAAAAATCAAAAGCTTACTCTAAGGGGGAAAAGTTTTCTATTATAAATAACCACAGGACACTTTTGGTGTAGGCTTATCAAGCATGTTTCTTCTGCACCATTTATGAGTCAGATACCATTGTCTATTACTATAAACATAGTGTCACCAGTTAGTTTTGCCTAAGTAGCCCCCACTGGCTTGTTTAAACTGGAGCATTCCTTTTTAAAGACTCATTTCTTTTTTAGTTACTTTGCATGCAGTGCGAAACAGTGCAGACTCTGCTAAAACATAGAGCTGCACAGGAGGAGGCCAACTGCATAATAATTCTTGGAGAGACTGACAATAGCTGGAATTAAATTATGCTTTCATTTTTCTTATGTTTCAATCTGATTTGTCTTAATTGCATGTTTGCAACATATTAATTATCAAGGCTTGACACTGTACAGTTGGTATCTAGTAGAAGAGTGATTTGACTAGGAAAGTGAAATCTAAATAACTTATATGCACACAAACATTTGGCAACAAATCAGATTTGCAAAAAAGCAAACTTTACTGCATTACCCACAGACACAGAATTTCTAAAAGTGACCACCATAAGTTACTGCTCTCAGATGTCCTTTCACTTATGCAGTGGTCGTACAAAACCACTAAACAAAACCTAGTACACAAAACCTACCCATTATGTAAAAGCCAAATTAATAGTTTAACACACAAAATCCACACAGAAACCTGAGCTGAGCTGAGACCTGCTGTTAATGGTGCTGTGTTTAGAGTCCTATCATTGGCCTGTCATGGGAGTGAGACCACACACTGAAAGCAGCACCTGGATTTCTCTGAAGCCATGTGAAGCTGCACCACTTAAAGAAGCTCTGAGTTTGGCTCATTAGGTTCCAGAATGCACCAAGGAGGTGAAAGCAGCAAATCTTAAGTGCTGACAGTAATGTACTCATATATTCTCCAAGTAATTAGGAATTAGACTAAAATGTTATTTAAAAAAAAAAAAGTGAGGAAGAACTTGCTGACACTATTTTGTCTTGGAAATACCTTTAGGTAATATAAAAGGCTCCCCTTGATGCTTGTATAAATTGTCACTCTCACCCTGATCTTGGGAGGTGTTGACTAGACTCAGCTTCAAATAAACTCCAAAGGAAACGCTTTGCACCTCCTCCCTGGGTGAGTTCGCTTTGGGGTGGGTGTGCTAGGCAGTTTGGCAGAAAGTGTTTGCTGTAATTAGACAAACATTTCAGAAGTAGCTGAACAGGTTTTCACTGAACTACTGTACCCAGTTAGATTTATGCTTTTGCTAATAACAACCCCTACCAGTTTCAAACCTAAAGATCTGAGATGCAAAAGACAGCATGAATAATTCAGTGAGCACTGGGTCCTGAACCCACCTTTCCTTTCATAAAGAGAGAAGTAACGCACCTCAGGTATAAAGTTTTACTCTAGCAGGGCTTAATCTTTTTTTTCCTCTTACAGTGCTTTGTCAGTAAGTGCTGTGTAGGTGTGAAAAGCCTTATTACCATGTAATTTTATCGGGATCAAACTTCCAACTACCTGCTTTGCTTCATATTCATATACACAGAACAATCAAAATCTGTTTTATTTCCTAACAATAGCCAATTTTGCTATAATTATTTTAAAATAGCGAATTTAAGAAATACTGCCCTGGTTAATTCACATATGGCACCTATCCACACACGAATAAAATACCTTATTATTTATTACCTTTCTCATAATGAACTTTGCAATAAACAACTGCAAAACTAATTTGTTTTTTGACAATGCCGAACCTTTGAATAGAGAAAATCACAGAGTCGAACACAGAGTGCAGTCCTGTGTGGTAAGTGGTCTCCATAGCAACCAATAGATTTTATGCTAAGTCTGGCCTTTAAAAACATTTCACGTTTACCACCGAGAAAAAGATGGCCTTGATTTAAAAATGATACAACAAGTATCTTGAATGTGCATGGTTTCTCTTCTCTCTTGCAAATAAAATTAACAGACGTCCCTTTAACACTAAATCCTCTCAGCACTGCGTGTCATCATTGACGTATGCGTGGGCCTGTTTCAGGCTTGGAAATTTTTTTTTTCTTGCATATCATTGCAAAACATGAAGCCCTTTCCCCCCATTTTCCCCTCCTTGTTTTTCTATATCCTTAACCAAAACAGAACATCAAGCTCTTATCTCAGTCAGCGATCATAGTGACACTGAAAATATTATTGCACGCTTATCTATAGCAGTTTCAATCATACAAGCTTGTGACGACTTGCAACAGCGGAAGAAGTAGTAACTATAGCTGCAATGCCTGCAACAGCCTAATTTACTTTCACTCCACATTCAAGTAACTGAAGTTCCTAAAAGAGAATGTATTTTTAATAAAGAAAGATTCCAGCTTAAGAATGTGTGTATGTAATTATTGACAACAATATCCTGTAAAGAGTTATATGATTATAATCATTAGCACCTAATGAGAATTTTGTTTGCAGCACTGGAATATGAGTAACAGGACATAAGGGTAGATGGACAGAATTATAACTGAACTAATAATTATATTTTCAATTCTTGTTACCTGACAGACAATATAGGGTACATGTCTTTAATATTTAATTCAAAGCAGAGCTTGCATGCTCAGGTTATTCCTCTCAGCATGGGTGTGGGATGCCTGCTTTTGGTTGATTAGGAATGCAGCCTTGAGAGCTTTGGATGAGTAGGAGGGGAAGATACAGAGACCATCTGTTGCTATTCCTGTAAAGGTAATTTCAACATGCATTCAGTCATCATCGTGACAGTAATAGCACTTCATACATAGCCTTTCACATCATCAAATGTTTGGTCTTTGTGTTCCGTTCCATCCCAACCACATTATAAGCATCACTCACTCACCATGCTGAACGCTTCCTCCACAATTTCCTTTGTCCAAGGTACATTTTTCTTTCCCCATAACTTAAAAAAGGTCCTCTGTTGAGCCACAGGGAAGAAGAGGGCATCAAACAGTCAAGTTCTGTTTGCCATAAAATAAGACAATGTAACAGGATTTATTACCCTTTGTGTTCCTTTCTCCTACGTGCTATTGGACTCCAGTTTCTCCAAAGGCAATCATCAATGCAGCAACAAACATTAGGAGACCCCACTGTGAAGGGAACAGGCAACAAAACAGAAGCTAAAAGCTTCTATATGAAGAAGCATGATCTCCCATGCACCTCTAGGGAAGACAAAAGTTTGCCCCCTGTAGAAAATAAATGTGCTACAAACAACTCTAGCAAAGATACAGACAGCACAGCCATAACAGGGCCAGAGACTTCTCAGGTACCACAGTAGGGAAAGACAAGGTACCCACTGCCCATCATTAATTTTATTTCTTGCATCAGGATACACTAACCACACTGTACCACTGAGGGGACTAATTAATCACAACAACAAACATGCACAAAAATCTTGCTTATGGTGAACATTGTAGCATTAGCGTTATCATTATCACCACCGCCACCCCTTCCCATCCTCTTTTCTTCCACACAGATGGAGGAACATTGTGCCAGAGTTATGATTAGCATAGGGTTGGAGTTATCAGAAACAACTGAGCAGTTCCTGACAGACCACTTTCCTTTTCTTATTTAGAAGGAAAATCAGAAAGACATGCACTGCAAGTTCACTGCAAAAGGATGGGAGATGCAAGTGGAATGCTCCAAGGGGGGGTCCTATCTGTCAAATGCTTCCCTTGATCCCTGATCTGCAGACACACCTCCACAGAACTAATAACCACCATGGTGAGCCCTAAGCCCCCTGTTCCAGCCCAAGCAGCATCACAATTTCCCTGGGAGCTGTGCTCTCACAGCCTGCCTTCATGCCCTGATTTGAAAGCAAACAGCAAGAATCAACGAGTATTAATACCAAGGGATGCAGCAGTATTTCCAACAATTTAACAGAAAAATCCTTGGTATACCACTGCAAAACGACATCTTAAAAGATGCAAAACAAAGGATAAAGATGACTGTACAGCATAGTATACCTCCCACACTGAATCTCTTTCCTTCATATACTCCTAGAAACTCATCTGTGTCATATTTCTAAAAAAAGTACTTACTCTGTTATCACATATACTTTTAGCAACTCTATTTGGATTGTACAGACCTTTCATTTTCCCCAGTTCTCCAAGAGGAAAAGTTTCACGTGGCCGATTTTAAAATGGAAGAGAATTGCTGTGTTCTGAATGAAATATTTCCTCTTGTTCTGTATTATTTACAGTGCAAGAAGAGACATACATACCAATCTGGAGTCTTCTTTCTAAAGTATGGGTTTCTAACGCTGACTCATAGCTAATGTACTGAATAAGTCTGAAGGTATGTGTATGTGGAAAGAGTGAAATGGTTACGACACCAGAGACTTTTGCAAGGCAGCCACAATGACCTTTTTGTCTTGCTCCTAAATGGAAATGCAGTAAGATCATTTCTCAGCCATGGAAGCATAGTGATCATATTTGAAAGTGGCAAACTTGTCATTTAATACCTGTCAAATATCCCAGCTTCCATAGCTAATTACAATATAATATTCACTGCCTTCAGAGAAAAAAAAAAAAGTCAACATAAATTTAAATGCAGCGTGACAGGGAGCAAAACAGTAGGCACAGCCACTACACATCAAAACCTACACACTATGTAGGCAAGGCTAAAGGTCCACCAGCTGTTGTCCGAAAAAAGTCACTCTGAACTATTTTGATAGGTACTATAAAAACTTATAAATGGAGCCAACTTAGAAGTTCTATTTTTTTATGCCAATGTGTCTTCAAAACAGAGAAAATGTGGTTATTTTAATAAAAACAGTTGATTGTTTTACATAAGGAAATATTCTTCACTTCTAGATCCTATTAACTTTTACAGATAAACTGCTTTAATGTAGAAGTGCAAGGAATCTGAAAATAATGCCTAGTGACAGCTCTAGGATTAAGCTCTTCTCAGTTAGTTAGAACAGCTAACTTTGAATGTAAATTGCTTTTAAAGAGCAAAGCATATACTGTATGCTGTCCTGTGCCTCCTACAAACTTATATCAACAAGGCATCTGGGACAAGTGTATGCTAGTAATTCATCTTAATTATTCGTCAGCAAAGCTACCCTAATAGGATGTGTCTTTCATTTTGATTAAAATGACCCTCTGAAATGTGGTCCTCAGAAAGTTGACAAGCTGAGGTAAATTTCAAACTGTCTGACACTTCTAATTTTGTCTCTGGAAACTGAAAGTGCTGCTAAATACTCTTACATAACTGCTCCCTCTGTTTGCCTTCCTCTGCTTAGCTTGCACATCATGAAGAACCTGTCCGTACCTCTTTGGTGATCAACAATAATAAGTACTCATCTTTGGTCCATGTGACATGATCTTAATTTTTTTTATTTTCTGTCTCCATATCATGACTATTACTACTACTTGAGTGTATCAGTAATTCAATACTGTAGTTAAATTAATTACTGTTGTTAAACAAACTACTTTTTAAATGTATAGCCATGGATATGACAAACATTTGTCATGCCATCTTGAAGGTTTATCTTGTGGGGTTTTTAGGGTATGAGCTGATGGGGTACATCATGTTGTCCCAACATACAGATACATTACACTCTTTAATATTAGATTTTGATTATGTTGCCATGGCATGGTATTTCTTGAGGAACTTCATTTTTTATATATCCTAAGACCTATCATCTTGAATTAGTAACATAAACAAAACTGACATTTACTGCAAGGATGTAAGATCACAGATTTAGTAGTAAAGTTGTCGATACAGCCCTTCAGAAGTCTTTTAACTGAAGTTTTCTCATTAGACCATAATATGTTTCACTTTATGATTCCAGGTACACATGAAATGCAATTGCAGTTTTAGTATTCTATATGAAGTTGTGCGTACAATTAGAAAACATTGATAGTACCTTTAGGGGCTACTATTAGGTATCAGATAGATCAAAAGGTGCGTCAAGGAAAATGCCCTGGCTTGGAAAGGCAGCTGGGGAAAGGAAATGTTGCCAGTAGCTGTCAGTAGGAAGACAATAACTGAGTAAATAGTAACACTAGCTGAAAAATCTGTAGAAAAGCAAACAAAGCAAAAAACCTCCACAACACACCTGCAATTTCTTGCTTTTCAACTACCTCTCACAAATTGTTATGGAGGAAAAAAAAATGGTTTTAACACTTCAGCTAGCTCAAATGAAAAAAAGGAACAAGACACCCAAGTATTTTTGAGAGGGTTATGCAAATTTATCCCTCTCAGTTTCAGAAGGGATAGTTGATAATTTCACTCATGCTCTACTCAAAACAATGGGAGAGTTTGGATATGCTCAAAGACAATGTGATATAGTGACATATTTCCTTTTTTCAACCTTCTAATCCCATACCTATACCCTGCCAGCATCAGCCTTAAAAACAAAAATTATTAAAAAAACATTCTCTCACATATTTTAATTTACTGTCTTGGCACATGGAGGCTAATGATTAATAAGGTTTTGAATACTAATTCAATATTAGGAGAGTGGAAATACGGCAGAGAGAGAAATAAAATAAGAAAGTTCAGGTACGAGCTTTAATAGGATTTGCCTTTCTAGACTGATCAGTTAAAGCCAGCTTGATACATTTATTCCTCTCCTTCCTATTTCTGTGCTAAAAACTTGAGTTGTTCTCTCTAATGTGCAAGACAGTTCCTTGATGATCATTTCATCTTTGAGGCAATTAGAGAGAAACAGTCCATGTGTATCAAACACATGAAGTCCCAGATTCCCCAACTCTATATTGGATAATGGCATGTGGTTCCCAGAATCAGGCTTTGTACACCTCAGTCTTACACTACAATAGTAACGTTACCGCTGTTACATAGCATAGCTTTCCCTGGTGAAGAACAGGCTGTAGTTCTACATAACTGTGCAGCATAAAATGGAATCACTGCCAGAAAGCAAAGGAAGAAATATTTCCTTCCCTCTCCTCCACTCTCACCTTGCTGTTCCAGCCTCCATTCTGCCTCCTCCCTTGTGATCAGCCTTTCAGGATCTGAGCTGAAATACAGAGAAAGCGAGAAGCTGGATTAGGAGGGTTGGTTCTAAGGACAAACAAGGGTGTTCAGTACCTTTTAGACAGAGATGTACCAATGAATGGGAAAAGCTGGGAACACACGGCCAAGTTGAAAGCAAAAGTGGGACCACAACCTGCCATAGGGGCACAGACAGAGCTGCACCAAGAAGAATCAAGCAGAGAAGGGCATAAAATGCCCTTTTTTGTGCTTTTTAAATAAAGGCAGCAGTCTGATATTAAGCTGGATCTTCATACAAGTTCTGAATGAGTGCTAAGATCAGATTTTGGATGAATACGTAGAGCGTTCAATGCAATGTTCCACCCCTGCATGGGTTCCACTTATTTTATCTGGCCTAGGATATCAAAACCCGTCCTAACAGTGTGTGGTCTGTTCCTTGTCATAAATCACACCCTGACACTCGGAGCAGTAAATCAATACTGTTCCTATCTTCTGCAAAAGGAACAGGAGGTTTACATAACCCACAGAGCAAAAGGGGAAGCCTGCCAGCCTGCTCTAAACAGGACCCCCAAACGCCAGACTCACAATCCTTGCAAGTTTCTTCACTCAGTAGAAAAAATAAATAACAACAAAAAAATGCTACTGCTACTGACACTTTCTTTCTTCACAGAAATTGATTGTGTTTGTGGTGTATAACTCCCATAGCACTAGCATCAACATTCTTGTTCTTCAAAGAAAAAGGCAGGTTGCAGCAACAAGTAGACCACTCAAGGGGCAAGTCAGAAACCAAGCATGTCCTGCTCCAAAAGGCAAAAAGGGAATGAAAAAGAGTCACTGATTGTTTCCACCTTCACAGATAAACTAGCAGTGCTTATTCTTGGTTTCACAATCACTCTGCAGAAGTCAAAAATCTACAATGAGAGAATAGGCAAAGCAGCAGGATTGAAATCCTCTGAAGTATCCAGTCTTCCAAGAATTTTGTCAGTCTGTTAAATAGAACTGTGTGAATTTGGTTTTCGTAAGCTTAAAATAAAAAAAAAGAAAAGCGCCCCACACCAGGTGATATTTAGCAACACTGAGGCACTTTTCTATTTAATTTCAATTTTATCAAATTCGTTAGGGGGAAAAAGCACCTTAAAAAAAACATAAAAGCCCAATCATTTTGATGACGTTTTCTAAATGTATTCCTAATTATTATTCTGATTGACTTATTTTGAATCTTTCTTCGCTTTTATTAAAGACCACCTTCAAATATTAAAAATTGGTCAAAGAGTAAGTAAAACAATTTTTTAAAGGGCTCATTTACCCCCTAAATATGTAATACGGATTTCAAAATTGCCAAAGAAATTAAATATTCATCATTATCCCAGCTCCAGCACTGACAGGCTGACACAACTTTTTTTCTACCTTTCTACTGCAGAACAGCTAGGAACATTAATCTCTGAATTGTGTTAGCAAGAAGGTTGTTGGTCCTCAACACTGAAAGTACAGAAATTAAAATTCCTTCACATTAGGAGAAATATTAGCTCAGAGCATAGCACGTGAGAGCACAGACAATTCATGTTTACTTCAGAACGAAGCACGTAAAGTACTAAGAGGACAAGAAAACCTTTTCATCAAATAGAATGAACCACAACTGGAGATCAGAAATAGTTTTCTCATTTTGGCTCTACCATTCATGCACCCTGGGAATTTGGGCATGTTCTTTGAATTTCTGTTTGCTTCAGTTTTCCCCTATTTTTTTTAAAAAAAGATGATCCTTCCTCAACAAAGCAATTCAAAATGTACAGATGAAAAACTGTAACAGATAGAAGATTTTCTGCATTTCGCCTAAGATCTAGAGTCTTAAAACCTTCTGTAATTCACAGTTCAGTGAATTATCCTGAAACATAAAAGTCTTTGGATAAAAACATTTGCATTTAAATACATTTAACCTTACATTAAAACCAAAAGATGAATAATACTTTAATGCTCCTGTCATATTTATTAGCTCTGCTCAAGGTGAGCAAACGCTCTTGGGAACAGCTGTGCCAGACATTCTTCCCCTTCCCCCAATCCACTATTTTTTTCCCTGTCTTAAACTGCAGGATTCAGTTCAGTTCTGGCGCTATTTTTTCATACTAGGTTTTTTCCCTCCTGGCACAAAAATCAGAATGCAGCAAAGACATAAGGGATGAAGGGTAAAAGAAGTAAAACCGACTACTAAATAAACTGTATACAGAGTGAAAGAGAGACAAAACCGGTTGTTCAGAGATATATTCTGACCTATTCTGCCATAAGCCTCTACATCATTTTAGCCCAGAGATTCTGTCCCAGAGCTTAGGCTAATTATTGCTTCTATTTGTGCTTACAGAACCACTTAGGTTGGAAGAGACCTCTTGAGAGCATCCAGTTCAATCCCACTGCTCAAGCAGGGTCATCTAGAGCAGGATGCTCAGGAAGGTGTCCAGATGAGTTTTGAATGTCAACAAGGCCAGAGACTCAACAACCCCTCCAGGCAACCTGTTCCAGTGTTTGACCATCCATACAACAGAAAAGGGTTTTCTTGTGGTCATCACCACTTGTCCCTCACTGGGCACCACTAAAAGTCTGGCTCCCTCATCTGTACTCGCTCCCATCAGGTATTTATATACCTTGATGAGATCCCCCCCTCAAGCCTTCTGTTCCCCAGATGATGGTCCCCAGGTGATGTTCTGGATGACAGCACAAACACCTGGTGTATCAACCACTCCTCCCACTTTTGTATAATCTACAATTTGGAAAGGCCCATCATCCAGGTCATTAATGGAGATGTTAAACAGCACTGGCCCCCATATGTCTCCTAGGGTACACCACTAGTGACTTGCCTCAAATTGGACTTTATGCTGCTGATTGCAATCCTCTGTTCAGCTCCTTTTCCACATCACTGCCCATTTCTCTAACCTGTACTTTGTCAGACTGTCTATAAGGATGTTATGGGAGACAGATTCAAAAGCCTTACTAAAGTCAAGGTAAACAATAACCACTGCTTTCCTCTTAACCAAGCTAGTTACCCCATTGTTGAAAGCTATGAGGTTGGTCAAGCATAATCTCTGCATCATAAACCCAAGCTGATTACTCCTGATCATCTTGTCCTTTATGTGCTTGGAAATTGTTTCCAGGATTAGTAGTTCCATCAGCTTGCCAGGGATCGAGGTGATGCGGAGCAGCCTGTAGTTCCCCAAGTCTTCCTTCTTGAAGACTAGAAGAGAGTGAATGTCACTCCTGTCTTCAGGAACCTCTCCCAGTCACCATGACCTTTCAAAGATAATGGAGAGCAGCCTTGCAGTGACATCAGCCAGCTCCTTCCACACTTGTGGGTGCAGCCCATCAGGCCTCATGGACTTATAGATGCCTGGTTTGTTGCTCCTAACCTGGTCCTCTTCTACCAAGTCTTCCTTGTTCCAGACTTTCCCTCTGGCCTCAGGGAACTGGAAATACTGAAAACCAGTCCTAGCAGTAAAGATTGAGGCAAAGGAGGCACCAAATACTTCAGTCTTTCCCCTGTCATATGTCACCAGGTCTCCTGCCCCATTCAGCATCGAACCCAAGTTTTAACTCAACATACTTTTGCTGGTTATGTCCTTGTAGAATCCCTTCCTGCTGCCCTTCATATTATTTGCAGGTTTCAACACCAGGTCATCCTTGGCTTTCCTAACCCTACAGCCCTGCATGATCAGACAGTAACTCCTCTTGGATCACCCACTCTTGCCTTTCACCTCTTGTCCACTATCATTTTATGTCCATATTAACTTAGGATTTTCTTGCTCAACCACATAGGCCTTCTGCTGCCTTTGCTGGTTTTCCTACTTGTCAAAACAGACCTTTATCAAGCCTGAGGGAGGTGATTCTTGAATATCTAACACCTCTCCTGGACCGTCCTTCTCTCTAGGGTCACATCCCATAGTTCTGTTCCAAGCAGATCTCTGACGGTGTTTAAAGTCTGCTCTCCTGAAACCCAGGGTTGTGGTTCTGGTTTCTGCCCTCCTCCCTCTTAGGATCCTGAACTCCATCTCACAGTGGCAAGCCAAGGCAGCCACTAATTTTCACATACCCAACCAGCTTTTCCGTCTTTCTAAGCATCAAGTCCATCAGAGCATGTTTCTTTGTTGGCTTCTCAATCAACTGTGCCAGGAAATTGTCATCAATGCACACCACAAATCTCATAGGTTGCTTGTGCCCAGCTGTGCTGTCCCTCTAGCAGATATTAGGGGATTTAAAGTGCCCCATGAGGACCAGGGCCTGTGAATGTGAGGATTCTTTTGTGGTTTTGAAGACCACCTCAACTACTTCTTTCCAGTCAGGAGGGCTATAAGCAGATACCTACCTGCTACAACAATGCCCCTGTTGGTCTGCCTGCTGATCTTGACCCATAAATTCTCAACCGATTCGTGACCCATCCCGAGGCAGAACTCCATGCGGTCCAGCTGCTCGCTCACATTAAGGGCAACTCCTCCTTCTTGCCTTTTCAGACTGTCTTTCCTAAGGAGCCTGTATCCCATGTATTGCAGCACTCCAGTTGTGTGAACTATCCCAGTCTCTCCCCATGAGATTTACAGCCATGTAAACACACACAAACTTCTAATTCCTCCTGTTTATTCCCCATACTGTGTCTTTTAGTGTAGAGACATTTCAGAGAGGCACCCAAGCATACCAATTCTCCAGAACAAACATGAGAGCTTACCCCAGAAGGCTGTTTTACAGGCATTTTCTTCTTTACATGCCAATGCTTGAAGTGGTTGTATTTCAGCCTTTTTGTTTTCCTGCTATGTCTCTTCTGTTCCCATCACTCCAGGCCCTTGGCTTCCCTACCCCATCCACAACTTCCTCACTTGTTTGCTTAGGAATCTCTCCCTCCCCCATCATTTCTAGGGTTTGATGGTGCATAAAGCATGTCTGGTAGTTTCACGGACATAAAAATTGAAGGGACAAACAGTCATGCCTCTGGAGTTAAGATGGGAAATGAGTAACCAACATTTTACAGTGCATGAATTATAAAACTGTGCAAGAAAACAGATAATGCTACCACCTAGTTGTGGCACACTTATGGCAGCATTTGTACAAGTGATTCCACCAGCTCCAGGAATCCATGAAAGACAGCCTCAGCTGGAGCCTAATGCTACAGTATTATATCAGTTATCATTGTTAAACTCTTTTTGCAGTAGTGAAACCAACTGTTTTGGTTGATATTAACATCCAGACAAGTACTTCTTTCAGGAACTGCACTTGTTCGCTGATGCAGCAAATGAGAACACTTGGAACTGCAACCCACTTTCCCATACTGCTGAATACCCATGTACAGAATATTGGTGATGCATATCTCTATTTCTGCTGGTGCAGACATGAGCTGTACAGATAATTGTCAGAAGCTTGATGGCAAGCTTACATATCTTTAAAAAGCTATATCATAAAAGGCATTGAAAAACAATCTATAGAGAATACATAGACACATGGGTTAATTTTATTTCCCTTCACAGGTCTCAAAAATATTCTAAGAAAAACCGTCTGCTTGTTCCATAATATTTAACTGAATCTTCGCAAAAGCTTTATGCATGTTAGTACAACAGAAGGGAAGGAAAGATACAGTAGATGAAACAATCGTGACATTATACAATGCTGACTCATTGGTGGGCAACAGCTCTATTTAGGAAAAGGGTGAAGAAGCACTGAGGAGAAACATGAGGAGAGGGAGAAGGGGAAACAAAATGAGAAAAAACTGGTGGGAGACACAGGAATGGAGCATATCATGAGCATGGGAAAGGAGCAAGGACAACCTGGCACAGAACAGACTGTCTTCTGTGGCTGTGGTCTGCCCAGGTCTCACACCTCACTTAGCTATAGCAAAGACATTTTGGAAGCTATTTCCTTTTCTTCTGTAGCTCAATGGTGACAGCTGCAGAGTACTGCTAAGACATCATCTACTCCAAAAAAAAAAAAAAAAAAGATTATTTTTTTTTAGGGGGGAGAAATGCAGTTCTGAGAGATTTTACCCCAGTAGGTGAAGACAGCATAACCCTTTTTAAATGGAGCATTGCCTGCCTGTAGCCCAAGCATTCCTCATTCCTTCCTCATTTTCCCCTTCTGTTCTCACTATTAGAGATGCTCAGTTCCATAGCATGAATCCCACTGATAAAGCAATTTTTCTGGGGTCCCATTACCGACTGCACAGAGCATACAATCTTTCACTGAAAATTTTTCTGATCATCAGCTACAGTGTACTAACATCCATTATGACTAATTTGTATGTTTGTATCAGTACTGTAATCAAGGTTAAACTAGCCCATAGTTTCACTACTGTTACTGCCAATCCAGTTAGTAATCTAGAGTACTATCTTCCATCACAGAAGTACATTTGCCTCTAATTATTACCAGAAATGACTAATAAGTGAAGGCTTAACATTTCTTAGCAAGGTGTGTTATCGAACACTGATCACCCTCAGGCTTTTCTCAGGCTGCTTATCACCCTCCCCACCTCCTCCTCACCATCTCCCTTGATGGAAGGCGTACCTTCCTCAGATTTGTTGGCACAATTGTACCTTGAGTCATTTCCTAACATGGCTGTTCCAGAATTATTTGGGTTAGAGCTTGGACATACTGTAAAAGAGATTTTTCTATTCTGAATAATTTTGACACAGTAACATTAGAGAACATTTACCTGTTCAGTCATGGAAGCCCATCAGACAGGGCTGAAACTTCTTAACCTGTCCAAATTCACCAAGAACATCACATCTAACTGCAGTCTCACTAGCACCAGTAAACCTGCACGTGAACTCATCCTTGCCATCTGCAAGCCAAGATGAAGAAAAGACTTTTCTAGCAGATATTTTTGTACAATAGACAACGGGCATTTAACTTCTGCACCCCTGTTAAAGACCCAGGTTCCCAACGAAACCAGTAGAGTTCCCATGGGAGTACTGACAAACCATTCTCTACATAGTGAGCCTAACTTCAGCATCTGATTTGCATATCTAGACTTAGGATGAGTACTCACCATAACACATATTTTAGCACCAGCATGATTTCATCTTTAAACATAAGATGAAAACAGTAACTGATGGTGTACTGGGTGTACATAGCGAGGTGTTGGAAAGGGGGTGGGGCTTCAGGGGTAGCCTCTGTGAGAAGAAATTATGGGCTGCCCCATGCCTGACACAGCTGGTTCCAGATGGCTCTGTAACAGACCCACCACAGGACACCGATGAGCCCATCAGCCAAGCTGGTGGCACCTCTTGCAAAAACATATAAAAGAAAAAACCAAAAATGGCAGACAAGTGGAGGAATAAGAAGAGGGAGTGGGGGGGGGGGGGGAGGAAGAAAGAGCATGAAAAACCAGTATGAACCAATGTCAGAGAAAGAAGCAGGGGGGGGGGGGGGGGGGGGGCACTCCAGGGGCTAGAGTAGATACTCCCCTGCAGCCCATGGAAGAGACTACACTGCAAGCCTGTGGAGGACCTCATGCCAGAGCACGTAGTATCTCCCTGGAGGAAGCTGCAGAATATGGAGAGCCCACACTGGAGCAGGTTCCTGGCAGGAACTACAGCTCATGAAGGACCCTTGCCAGAGCAAGAGAAAAGTGTGAGGAGGAAGGACTGGCAGAGAGGAACTATTATAGACTGATCACAATGTCCCGTTCCCCATCCCTTGCACCAGGGACGGGAGAACTGTTCTTTTAATTTTTGTCTTTGTTTCTCACTATCCAAATTATTTTAATTGACAATAAATTAAATCACTCTTCCCCAAGCTGAGTCTGCTTTGCTTTTGATGACAACTGGCAAGTGATCTCCCTGTCCTTATCTCAACCCATGAGCATTTCCATCCTATTTTCTCCCCCTGTCCTGCTAAGGTGGGGGACAGTGTCTGGGTGGGCAGCTGGCCAGGGCCAACCTACCACTGAACTGAGACTGGCATGGAAAACATGATGATGATACCAGAATTTGTAATTCATACCAACAAAACAAAACATTTGCCATAGAGCTTAACCTTGACTATATGCATTCAAGGCTATAAAGGAGCACAAACAACATCTTTCATTGCAACTGTGCTGCAAATCTACTGTTCCATACAGTAGAATTCAGAGCTTGCTCTTTATTGGGAATATTTGTTTGGATAGCCTCATGAACCTCATCTCAGTAGAAAGCAATTTTGAAAATTCTCATTTGAAGGGAAGTTATTCCTGGAAAAATCTTAAGATTCACATCTCTTCTGGTCAAATAAGCCAACAGCTTAAAAGTTACCAACATGACTAAGACCCACTCTGAGGCATGAAACCTTTTCAGCAAAGAATTTATATTAAAAAAATTATATTCGAAAGTCTCTGCTGCAATGGCAAGTGCAAAGAAAACAAAACATGTGAGGCTTCACTGTTAGGTAATAAACATCTTTTCACTCTCAGTTATGCTGCTTTATAACCAGACTAATGCTATGTTTCCCGGCACATACTGGTACAACAGAGATGAGGGGGAAGAGCAACAAGAAATGCAGAGAGGTGGCCAAACAGTATCATATGACTTAATGCCATTCTGTCCTTCCTGAACTGACTAAGATTAAGAGATTACCTTTTTTTTTTTTTTTTTAATGTCAGCTAGCAAAAACCTAACTACACAAATTGTATTAGCCAGTTTGCTAGTACAGACTTCATTACAGTTTTTCGACATACGCAATGGAGGACATTGAAGCTCCTTTATACTACCGGCAGCATCTCTGCCAGCTGTACTACATGAGGGAAATCCTTTCCCGAGTATTCCAGAATGAGATATTCCAAGCTTGCCAGTCCCAAAATGTACCTATTATTTATTCCATTTAAATTTCAAGAGGAAAGTGATACGGGGAGCAGGGGGGAAGCCAGCAAAAAACCCCAGCATGAATCTAAAAAGTTATCAGAAAAACCCTGAGGTTATGAGGTTACTACCCTCTCCTGTGTCCTTTTCAAGAGGATGAAGCATAGCTGACAGTTTCAGTATTGCTTCCTTTAAATCTAATGTTGTTATGTATTTTGAGTTGCATCAACCTTGATTTCAAGTGGAATGATGTCAGGATTTCTTTTCATATTTTGAATTCTACATGTGGCCATCTCTGTGACACCAACTAACAGAAAATGGTCTTTCAGGTAGGAGAGCTCAATCTTATGCTTAGAAAAAATCTTTGAGGTTTGCCCAATATTTTGTGGCACAGCATTCTGTTTTACATCTGAGACCTAATACATTAGAAAGATGCAACCCCCCCTATTCAGATCTTACAAGTGATCTCCTCTTGAGCAGAAAATGTTCCAGGGTATTCTCCTACTCTGGAAGGTTTACCTTTTACAGAGGTTAAATTGTAGGGAAAAGAAGAGCGGCTCCCTTCCTTCCTCACACAAACAAAATCATCTATTCTTTCCCTCTGTTCCCCAAAAGGTGTCAATAACAAAAAAGTCCAATAACAGGAAAGAGCAGAATTTACTGAGGAGATCTAATGAGAATCAAGAGCTGCAACCAGAAGGTTGCAGCTCTTGAGCACAAACTCCACTGCACACATATTGCTAGTAGGTCTTATGTACCAGTAGTTTCTCATGAAGCAACTAGTCTCATGCATGAGGCACGGCACTCTGCTGCCTTTGCAGTGGCAGTCCCAGCAGCGGCTCGTGTCATAAAAATGTCTTTGCTGGTATGTAAAATAACACCCCATTCTGACTACACTTTCATGAGTTTCTATGTGCATTATATCTAAATGCCTTGTCCTCACTGCCAGACCCAGCCATTCAGACACACTAGGATTCGAAAGTCAAGGCATGTTAATTGTAATAATAAGGCGCTTTAAGTAGGGGCTGGCTGTCACCTGGAAACCTGATCATCAGCAGACAGGACACTGAAAACAACCAAGAAAAGTACTAGTGAACAGCCATGCAAATGATACAGTTACTTTGCTTCTACATACTCTCTAAATATTGTTGAGACTCAGTTACCCTATCACTTAATGAACTCTGCACATGAAGAATTTACTGTGCTATAGGGAGTGGTACCTACACAAACACATGATCACATCAATCATCATCTAACACATGCCATACCACAACATTCCAGCATTGTAATAATTACTTAATTTTACCATATCAACTAACAGTTTCTAAAGCTGTTAATAAACTTCAGTTAACAAAAACTGGAGTCCTTCTCTTTCAGGCAAAATGGTCTAAAAGACCAAGTAGAAAGACTTCCTTTTCATACTTTATTACTTTAAATGTAAGGAAGGAAACTGTTTATTAAATCAAAAAAAGATTAGTAACCATTGAAACAGTGGCATTTGCTAGGGACTAGTAACATTTTTTAATGGTGACAGAGAAACACATACAAAATTAATTTACTATGCTATTTGGTAATATATGGAAATTGAATTAATCTGTTGTAATTGGTCTTTCACTTTGCCATATATTTAGCTGTCCTATTAATTTGTAAGCTGATGAAATATTATCCAAACATTGAATGCTGCTGTGGTGGATGTTTTGGCTAAATAGCTAAGGATACCGTAGCACAGAATCATATCATATACCCTGTTCACTACAACCCAAAGACAAAATTACTTGTCCTGGTATTTCAGTTATCTGGAATTCCTGTGCTCTGGAATTTTCCCATGGCTGTTTCTAATACAGAGAGGTTTAAAAGACAGCCTTTAGCAAGCTAGCCATACATTACTCTGCACTTCACTACCCCAAGTCTAAGACTTCGGCACAAGAACTTAAAGTATCTCCACATCATCACTGCAAAGATGAAATCTGAAGGGAAATACAAGAATCGAAACCACAGATCAATTTCATGAATTTGAGAAAATACCAGTTTTTCACTAACTTGCTAAGGATTTAGTTGGCTGCCTACATCTTCAATACATTATTTAAGAACAGTTGTTAATGGCCCTCCACACAAGGATGCAGTAGTTTAATGCAGAATTTGTGCTATGCAGGGAGGCAGAGTTTGCAGAAAGTTAGTATGAAATAATTGAGAAGTGAATGCAAAGTGTCTTTCTAAAAATTTATTTAAACTACTGTGTGGAGTCTCTCATTCAGAAATAAAACTGCTTTAGTTCATGTCCTAATTTAGGCCAAGCTCTGAAGAAAGTAGGCACACTAACTTATTAGAAGTCTAACATAACGGCAGCACCCTCACACTTAGGTAATGTGTATCAGCTATCCTGAGCAAATTAATGTGGTTGAGACCAAAGATTCCTGTTCTTCTGTCACTTGCCAGATATGTTATTCTGCAAGTTCTCACAAACTCATACACAAATACATGAAGTGCTCTTCTGAAAGCTACAGAGGACAGGCAGAGGTAAAAGCATGTTCTGAGACACTTCAGACAGATTAGTATCAATTCTTCTTCATAATCACACTGAAATCAAGAACTAGCCTTAGCAATGAAAGAAGACAGAACTTCTATAACATTTTTCTGCCTTGCAGGCTTTTATTATGGATCAGCTATGGTCTGTGATCTTTCAGAAGTATTTCACACATGCAACCTCACTTTTTTTAAGGAGCTATGTGGAGCTATGTATTAATATGGAGGCCAGCAACATGAAAATGCAAACTGGGTGCTTACTTCACCCTGTGTGTCAAGCCAATCTACAACATGCAAAGCCAGCAAAACAACTGTTTCATTAGATTTAATAGTTACCTAACTCTAAAACAGCATCTTACACAGAAGGAAACAAGTCTTAGCTCTGAATATACCTCATACACTGATTTTGAAAACCAATTTTAAATCAGTATATCTAAAAGCAGGACTTAACAAGAGAACTCATCAATATAGAGTTTGCAATATATTCAATTCAAATGAGAAATGGCAAGAAAATCAGAAATACTTAGGGATGTAAAGACACAACAACCATACTGTTGCCCATAAAGTAACTATGAGTGCAACACCTATTCAAACCTTAGTTATTCTACAAATTATATAATACATTATTTTGTTCTTTATGAAAGCATCAGACAAAGATCTATGGTGAACCAAGTCACTTTCTTAACTAACTAGCTGTACAGCTTGGCACTTTCTATGGGAGGAATTTGGAACCATTGATACATCCAAGCTTCCAAAGGAGTTGTGCATTTGACATACAAGCCAAGGCAAGGAACACTGTAGAAATTTGACTTATTTTTAGTCTGCCATAGTCTCATATGGTTATGAAACTGTTGATAGACAAAGAACCAAATATGCACACAACTTCCATGTTTGACAAGTGCAATCTACAAGAGAAGCAGCAGATGATCAGGGAGTTCAAAGATCAGCAAGACAACTGATTGATCCATTTAATAAGCAGTACTCAGTTTGGTGAGAAAATCTTACCTTTTTTTTTATTATTTTTGGGCATGCTGACAGAGAACTTAAGACAAAATTTGAAATGTGATAAGGTAGATATTTAAATAATTGTAGGAAGTATCTTCCAAGCATAGGAGACACTCCAGAAGAAAGCACAAGGGTGCTTGTGTAGAAAATGAACAAGTGACAAGACAGGCTAGCAGCACCAGCCAACAGATGCCTCAAAATCAAATTAAATATGGTAGGTATGGCAGTGAACAGCCCTGAAGGTCTCAAAAGTGACAACTAACTTGTATGCAATGGAATTTAGCTTGGGGAAGGAATCACGAAAAGTATTCAAGAAGTTGGTTCTATCAAGAAAATAAAGTGCCACTTTTCAAGGAATTACTATTTCAGCTGTATAAAATCCCATAAGAATATCATGTAGGTTTTACCTCCATATATCTCTCTTCTTTAAGAGGCTTAAAAAAGGGAGATAGTCATGAGTCACTCTATTGGACTCAGTTCTTTATGATCTAAAAAAGAGATAAATGGAGGAAAGCAGGAAGTTAAGAATTCCCTTCCTGCCTCTAACACAGCAGTTAGGACCCTTGAACAGTTCAGGGAGATGCAGCCTCCAAAAGGCACTTCCACACTCACCTGACTTGACAGGATATGTTTGGTGGGGTATTTTGCTCTGTGTTTTTTGGTTTGATGTTGTGTGGGTTTGGTTTTTTTAAAAAAGAAAGGGGGGGGGGCAATAAAACTTAGTGACACATTAAATCCTCTAAAGTGCTGTTGTCTTGGCTTTCAGCCACTACAACAGCAATAGCCATGACATTCCCACCTGTAGGACTTCTGTTGCAACAAGAACAACACATTACAGCAGAAAATGTCTGTTGAGTTGCAGTGTGGTCCACATGAGTAAGGAACCTAAGGTAAACATATGTGGCAAAGAGCTTACAAAATAAATGCCATTATTATCTTACATAAATTCCAACTAAGGTATAGTCTCAGCCTACAGTGGGACAGTATCTAGCACTCCAAACTTTCCAATACACTAAGTAATTACACTTAAGTAATCAATTAGCTGAGTTAGGACTTGGGGAAATTTTGGGATTTTTGTTTGTTTGTTTGGGGATTTTGTTTTTTGGTTTGTTTTAAATGAATTGAAACTATTAAAAATTAATTGCTTTTACTGTTTTCATATTTTGTTTTCCATGAGGTCAGCTAAACTGACACAAGAAATACTTGAGGTGCCAAGAGCAATCACAATCCTTATCCAGATGAATGGGAAGAGATCATGGAATACATCTGCCAACACATCATGGGCCATGGCAGTTTGCACCCACTTCCCAAGAATTTCATGTCTGAGGGAGAACATTTAAAAGCTAAAAAACCCACTACCATGCTCTTAATCCCACAGCATTGCTGAGATTACCTCTGGGTTTTCCTGGACACAAATTACTCAAGAACTTCCAAAGAATTGGCAGAGATAATCTATTTTGTCCTGGTCTTTTTTTTTCCTGAACTACCATATCTTACATTACCACCCTTAGAAAATAGTCTAGCAACTATGCCTCCAGATGGGAATAACATTAATTAATACACTTTTTGTTTATCAGTAGAACATTCTTATCTTATATTAATGCCAAAAGATTTCAGGACCAACTATATTTACAAGGAATTAATTATCCCTTAAATATACAGAGGAAATTAAGAGGTACCAAGAGTTTCAGTACTGCCAGCCCAGTGAAAACTGATGGTCACAATATTCTCTCTTGCTTATGAACTCTCCAGGAAGCACTCACAGTAGTAGCTTTTTTCTCATCTATCGATAGCTTCTAGTTTCCACCATTTCTTAATGTGACCAACATGAAAGTACCTGTGCTGAAGTCTTAATTGCTTTGCTTCCAAACTGAGAACAGATCTGCAAGTTTACTGTTACTAATTTTTTGCAAGATTTTCTTTGGCACAGATGGACTGGACAAGACATGACTGACTGATCACCATCATTGCTAAATAAAAAAGGGCTAATTTCATTTTGAAATTAATTTCAAATTTCATCTCTCTTTACTGGCATTCCAAACCCTTGAATCTCTATGGCTGGGGTGGGGTTTTTTTACTAGTTTCATTTGACTTTCGTGATACTTCATTTTACTACAAACTTCCTAGAAGGAGAGGATAAAAAAAAAACCCACAACACCACCACCAACACCCCCCACCACCACCACCACCAAAAACACTTTAAAACTCTGGAAAATATAGGTTCATATAAATGTGTAATTATTAGCCCACAAAACAATCATGTGTTCAGAGTTTTGCTGTGCTGTACTGATTGCTAACCAACAGTCTAACTAGGACACTTGGAAGTGAAGTGAAAAGACCAAAAGGGAGAAATGAGTCTTTTAGAAGGTAATTATCCTCCAGGGACCACAGCTACTTAAAAGTTTAGTGAATAATCTCAAACACCTGAGATAGCACTAAACCACCCTCTGGAACAGCCTCCTTCCCTTAGCACTGATTATGGATGCTTATAGAGTGAACACAGGTGAATAATCCCAACTCTGCCTATTCTTACATGCTTATGTAATTCCTGAACCATAAGCATTTTGAGATTGACATTCACATTTCCCTATTTCTATATTGAAGATATGCTTCTACGAATAAAATAATTTGGATTTAATGAGAGAGTCCAAGTTCACCTCCTATCTATACTGGAACTGATTATCTTCAAACACACGTAATAAGCCAGAACTAAATACAGAGAGATTGACTTACACTTTGTTGATGCTCTCTTCTAACACTCAAGATGAAGATAAATACGTGCTCATCTTTGTGTGTTTCTTTGCACAGTTTTTTTGCCACTTCTGTACTATTTTGAAATGCACGCTATGGGTTTCAAATCTCTTTCCTGTCTCTGTTTTCTAGTCTCGGCAGTTAGGAATATATGAATTACCAAACACTACATAACCACTGAATACTTTGCGTCCAGATTCTTGGACACATTCCATTTGCTTTGCATTTTTGTAACTTGCAGCTCCTGGGATGTGCCCCCTGGAATTTCCTGTTTTGTAGGGAGAATCTTTCAGTGGTATGAAATTATTGATGACAAGAGACACCTAGGATTGCATGTATTTTCCTTTTAACACCCAGTGTGGAAAAATACAGGAAGTAGGTATCTACGCATTTCATTCTTCTAGATTCCATATAGCTGGATCCCACAGCATGCTTTTTTCTGCAAAGCAGAACAATGTGGGTGCCTCCACTGACTCCTAGTACCATAAGGACAGGGCATTTTCCACAGCAGTAGGAGATACAAATGCAAACTCCCTCGAGACACATGAAAGAACTGATGTTGTTTTCTTCCTGTGCGTTTTATCCACCACATATGCAAAGGGTAGCACGGTCACTGGGCACTTCCTCCAAAGACTGTCCACTGAAACTCATTGAGGGATGCAAACAAATAGTCCACCCTGAATGTATAGTTATACTAACAAGTTAGGAACATGAGAAATGGCCATGGCTTCTTCATATCAAAGACAACGTAATATGCATGGCAAAGGTAACCCCAACCTGAGGATACACCCACAGGGTAACAACATGAGAAATGGCAGAAATGAGTAATACGTATTGTATTACTGTAATGATGTAATAACAGAACAGGGCTATCAGCTTAATCGAATTGCTAACCATGGCAGAAATTACCTCGGCAATGATATCCCAAATACCAAACAAAGGTGTAAAAATCAGCAAAATCAAGACCAATGGGGAAAGAGTAAATGTTTGAGGGGACAAAATTGGTAGAGAGAAAGAATTTGCAAGGGGAAAACTTAAAAGACAGCAAAATCATTCAGTAAGAATTGAACCAGAGCACCTGTTGGTCATGTGCTTGATCAGCACAGTTTGCACAGGTCAATGAAACCACTGCTTTCATCATGCCTGCCTCTGACACGTGCAGAGTCACAAGTGAACAGACATATTTTCCCCAGCATCAGTGAGGGAATACTTGGAGCACTCTACATCAGCATGGAAACACCTCACCTCTTCCTCTCTCAGAGAAAATATTTGCAAAATTTGACAGATCTAGTTAAAATTCATCATGTTGCAGAAATTTCAAACCATGTTTTTAGCAAACAGTGTTTAACAGAAATTAAAAAAAAAAATCAACTACTCTACACAAACCAGTCTTTTTATAATTCTCAGTTCATGAAGCCTTCTACAGAAAATGTATAAACTTCATAACACAGGAAGTTTCAGAAAGTTTTTTTTGTTTTTTGGTTTTTTTTTGTTAAGGGTATTGCCTGCTACATTCCATAAAAAGAAAGCTACTTATGATGAGGGAGAGGAAATGGGCTGCCAATTACATGCTTAGCAGCAGGCCTGTCCCAGACAAGAGCACTATTCCCAAAAATACTGACACCGAATCCATCTCAAAAGGAAATATTTTCTACTAGGATAAGCACTCAGAAAAAGCCAGGGACTGATCTAAACGCGACTATAACATTCTAAACATCTCAGACTGACAAAAAGCAGACTTTTAAATCTCATCTTGCTCTCCCATATGACCTTTTCGGTGTTCTTGGCTGGAGAAAACCTTCAGTCTGAATGATTTGATCTTCACTGATTCTAGCCCCTTCTGATTTTAGATAACTATAATTCTTCATTTTCTTCCAGGAAGGTAATTTCCAGTTCAATGCACACTTCAGGCGCTTTAAAGCTTACATGAGCCTAAGTCAACACTATAAGCAAAAGGAACACCCACAGCCTTTTGCATCCCCTTCCTGTACAGCTGCGTCTCTTCTGGCACATGCATTCAGTGAGGAGGATCTGGGAGCTGTCCTGAAGTAAACAACTTAGGATATTTGTCAGGTTGCTTTTTAAATCCAGATTAACTTCCATATCTCATTGGTTGCATAGCCCCACAAATACTTGTTTATGCAAACAGAAGGGGCTGTATGGGGCTCCTTCAAAAGCAGTGCCAACTGATAGCAACTTCTAGGATATGAGAAACCAAGAATCAAGAACTGCCCTAGCTGCAAAACACTTAAACCCAAACACCACTCCCACCCATCCCCCGCCCCCCCTCCCCCCGAAAAAAACGCCACAAAACCCCACCCACATTAAAGCCAGAATTATCCTCAAGAGATTTGAAACCTACTTCTACAAATTAAAGAAGTTTGGACTTTGACAATATATTGCACTGCTTAGTCTGCAATTACCTCTTCATTCTAAAGCCTTTCGTGGGTGTGAATTGGCAAGAAGACAGCAATGGGCAAGTCTGCATCAATTCACGGTTGATAATTACGGATTAAAATAGTTGAATTTACTCCACTGTAAGGCTGAAATAACCGTAACTAGGACAAACAGAAGCAATCCTTGCTTACCTTAAAGGTTTGTGTTAGTATAGCTGTTGCCAATGGCTTTATATTAGTTCAAGTAAACCAAACACCAAAGCTGAAGTGATGTTCAAGATGTACACCTAAACTTCAACTGAAATCTGTTTTCTCTGTTAATCAAAGGTTTTTCAGGCATCACATCCATGGATCTTTAATAACAAAGGTTTG
This sequence comes from Falco naumanni, assembly GCF_017639655.2. Taxonomy (NCBI): domain Eukaryota; kingdom Metazoa; phylum Chordata; class Aves; order Falconiformes; family Falconidae; genus Falco; species Falco naumanni. The sequence goes on along the minus strand of NC_054054.1, from coordinate 76,683,070 downwards.
ACACTACAATTTTACAGGGAAAAGATGAACAGACCAGAGGAGAAAACTAGTTCGTGGAAATACAGGGTTTTTCCTAGAGATTTCAGTTTCACCTCAAGCATAACACTGTCATTTAGGAATACTTTTTAATACGACTACATTTAAAATTTCAAAAAATACATGTTTGGTTACATAATCGAACCAGAGGCTAAGCACCTTCTCAGCAGAAGACAAAGAAATTTTAATATATAACCTAGCCCCGTATTTCATATAACTTCAACACATAGTGGATAAAACCAAACAGTCACAAAAAATAAATTGGTACAGCAGAATAAAACCCCAAGGAGTTCTTAAATGCTTATGTATTTTCCACTGTATTGTGGAGAATATCAGATGGAGAAGCCGTAAATGGCAGATTTCAGTTCATATAAACTTGCTCCAAACGCCACAGATGAACTCTGTTCTAACCACAGAGGAACCCAAGGCCTTGCCATTGGGATTTGTATCAGGAAACACTGACAGCATGCACAAGAATCTCCCATAACACTTCCCCCTGGAAAAAGTGTTTCCTTATCTGATCAGTGTGTCTTAATGGTATGCAAAAAACTAATAAAGTTTAATTCAGTTTGCAGAAGCAGTTTCAGAAATCTCTTTTGAAATGTGTGGGGAAAAGTTCCCAGATCCATCCAGGTTTTGTGCAGCTCTTGCCATAAAACACAGCAGATCTGCGATCACTCTCACCTACGTACAGCTGCTACGTGTGTGTTGAACACACTACACAGATGCTTGGCTTTTTTCCTCTTTCAGTTGCTAGGTACCATCTACCAGAACACTCATTTCAAAAGGAAATCCTTGGCCTTCAGACCCAGAGGTTTCATGGCTCCTTTCTCAGAGAAAAACAAAACAAAACAGTCTGTCTCTCCCAAACAGAAATAATGGTAACATTGCTCAGAGAAGGAGATGCCAACAGAGTAAAGACTTAGAACGAAAAAGACAATTAATTACTCAAGAGCGTAAAGGGAAGCAAGTGAAATGTTCTAAACAAGCCCTGAGGGAGGATGTGGAATAGTCTGAATCTTACACGTCTTGGTACTCCTGATCCATGGCTGACTCCAGCACACTCAGAAGAGCAGACTCTCCTGCCACCATGCAAAATACACAGAGCAACCCAGGCACTTTCATGCTCTACCCCTACATCAGCAAAAGCTCACATTATATGACTCCTTAGGATAACATTATAAACGCACAAATCCTTGAAATACAGTACCCCTTCTGTACATCTATACCACAGTTAAAGCTTATTTTACAACCAAATTTTTACAACAACATAACTTTACAGAAACAGACACCACTTCCCACACCACAGAGAGGTTTCTTCACAATACCCTTAAATAAGGCACCACCTCTTCTCAGGCTCTAATGGCATTGTGCATTAGAACAGTGCAATGTCTGACTTTTAGTCAAAAGTGGTTATTAAATTTCTATTTTCAACTGCATACAATTTTTACCTGGTCTTCATAATTCTTTTTCTAGGTATTAAATGAAAGGAAGAAAACTGTCTCCCACTCAAAGCAAATGATGCAGCCTTCTACTAATGCTAATAGATGTTCTACTGAAGAATGCCAGCCATGACTCAGACTTGCTCCCTCCAAACAGGAGATCTTAAGCTTTGGCATTTGGGAAGCCTTGCACTCATTAAGCTATAAGTTTTCTTCCCACCCCCAGCTTTGTTTCCCTGTGTTTTAAAGTGGAAAAATATTCTCCTATCAGCAGCAGCAGCTTTCAGATGGAGCCGAGCCTTTAAGAAAAAGATCAACTAAGACACACAATAAGAAAAAAGAAAAAGAAGAAAAAGAAACAGGAGCTGGCACAAAGCAAACCACAAACTAGACAGCATTGTTTCTGTGACTAATCTTTAAGCTCTGTTACAGCTATACAAAGGAAAGTAACAAGGAAACGGCAAGAATTACAGTACCAGTAAACTCACAGAAATCATTGTTCATTGTGCGAGCCTCAGCGCCAGCTCCAGCCTTTCTCAGCAAGGCACTGCCAGATCCCTCATGCTGAGCTAAAAGGAATTTCCATATTTTAAAAGTCCTAAGTGTGGAATGCAAGCTATAATATTTATCTGTCCTTTAAACAACAAACACACATACACACAAAAGAGCAGGTTACACATACACCGCCGTCAGTGTGTATCAGGCTGAGTGCCAGCTACACCTTTCCTGTCAGAAGCTAAAGAGGGAAAGGCACTTCAAGAACCTGCCTAGAAAAGAACAAGAGCCCATCTTTGGTCCTAGTGTCCAAGTAGAGGTAAGACAACCAGTAATTCTAACTACTTCCTTGATGTAAATCATATAAAGAGTCAGCTGATTGGATCCAGCCAAAATTCAGGCATCCTGCAGATGCAGAAATAAATAGAGAAGAGCCATTTGCCAGGCGTTCAGAGTGCTGCCACTGCAGGAAGGCTGGGCTCAGCCCCGCTGACTGTGTTGCTCAGAGCCATTAGAGACCTTTCTTATTGGAGGAATTTAGGACAATGCATACAGTCATGCTAGCTCTCTTTATTAAGGTACTTCCAGAGATTTGTTTGACACTATGTATTCTCACCAGATCAAAGCATCTTACATGTATCTGAGGCAAAGTAGAGAGCATGCTGTACTTTTTCCCTGTTCTTTCAAAGTTTGAAACAAAGCATTAAGAACCAAGGTATGAACCGTTTATCTGTCAAATAAAGATCAAGGATGATTAACAGCCTCCAGCAAATAAAGATCAAGGATAGTTGAGGGCCTCTGGCAAAGCTGACGGTGCAGTCAGTCTCCATCCAGCTTTAAAAAGGATTGATACAGAGGCCCTTACTGCTATTACAAAACTAAATTTTCTGAAAGTTTGAATTAATTCCCTTTAAGATCCATGAAGTTCAGCACCTGTCCTTCCTGCCTATTGTAAGTTCTTCTCCCTTTCTCTGATCTCCTGTAATATTTGGATTAAAATGTCTGTAATGTCTGTCCAGTAGTAGGCTACTAGCTGACATTAATAACAATACCACTACTCTTCAGAACAGAGCGAACACAACACTTCAATGTTGTGTTCCTGTTATTAAAAACAAAAGAAAAAGAGACAAACAACTGAGTGAAATAATTCACACTTCTGTCTAATTATGTATGTTTGCAGCCTGAGCAAAACTCAGATTCATAGTCTGAAGGTATTTAAGAGCTAATGTATGAAACCTGCTTATTCCTTCCATGCAAGGGAAGAAGAAAATTTAATTTCATTAATTAATTCCACTAAAGCCGATAGCACTGTCTACTGCTAATTTTACCAAAACATCTATGACTGCCTCTCAGTTCAGATGTTTTCTCTGGTTTAGCACCTCTACTAGGAACTGTGTCTCAAAGTACATTGAATGCTTGTCATTCACCAAGGCTTCTTTTTTTAAGTATCATAAGAATGACTACATATTGCAAGAAACTTTGACACCTGAATAACTATTATCTCTGCCTTTGACTCACTGAAGCTCATTCAAAATTTCCTAAAAGCCACTGAATGACATTTCAGACTGAATGTACTGAGAAGTGTGGATGAGGCACCCACATCTGAGTAAGAACTTGCATACAAATAAAGAGCAGAAGTGCACCAAAATCAAGTAGCAAGTAAAAATCACACGGTAACGTTACACTTTACACACATGCAGTCTTCACTGGTTCAGCTAGTGATGATCTGAATTTTGACTGCATATATATTTCTTATGGAGAGGCTCTGTATTTGTTTCAATGTCTTCATCATCTGTTTCTGGTTGTTTTGGGTTTTTTTCATCTGTCTCATTCTTGTTTTCTTTTTACTTCCAGTCTAGAGCAGTATTCAGAAGAATCACTGAACACGTATGGGAACCTACATTTAAAAAAACCTGCTCTGCAAAATCTGCAATGGAGCCAGACATTGCCTTTACAGCCAAACTTCTGGCATGAATTATAGAATAACCAAGTAGACTCTGTGCATCATAATTAAATTATTCATATTCTAATTAATTGTAGACCAGTATGAAAACTAATTTACAGAACAGATAAAGCTCATGCAACTACAGAGAAAATACAAGTAAATGGACATTTCTTTCATTTATTCTCAGAGAATAAAACTTTGCATAATGTAGACTGTTCTTCAGAGATTTTTTATCAAACAGGTAAGTACTAGCAAAAAAATAAAAGAAAACCTATTGTCTTGTTAGCTTTAAATGATTTTCTTTTTTAATATCTACTTTCAGACCTTATGAACCTTTACTTACCTGTCTATAGTTAAGCCAACAGCATGATGTTCAGAAATGCCTTTTTTTTTTTTTTTTAATGTGGTACTCAGAGCCAGAATTAAAAAGCTTTTTAGGTATCTAAAAATATAATCAGGCATCTACGTGTAGATTTTCAACTCCTGCCTTAAAAGTAAAACCTGTCACTTTTTCTCAGCTCTTTGGAATGACACAAAAACAAGTGACTGGCAGGAACCTGTTCATAAAAGATTATTCCAGTTTGTAGATAACGAACAGTAAAGCACCTTTCTTGGAGCTGCTGGCAGGCAGCTAGGCTCCAGAGGACACTGGAGATTAAGACAGAGTGGAGATAAAGCCAGAAGCCACCACAGTGGTTTCAATGGCTCCTTCGGCAGCATACGTGTGTCTCTGCACTGCCTTTCACAGATGACGCCTTCCCCCTTTTTCCTGCACACTTTCTAGGTGACTTAAGCACCTCCTAAATTCTGGGTTCTGTTTCCCATGCCAGATGTCTAAAAATTGGGCCCTACAGAACATAATTCAGAAGCTCTTATTCAAACAATTAATATTTTATAAAAATACCCTTCTAAGTGGCAGCAGAGGAGCTACATTTAGAAAGATGGAAAGGAAGAGAGGAAAGCTATTCAGCAACAAAACAGACAGTACGTGTCAACCTTTTGTATATTATAAGTGACACTTCATCTTTCTTCATCTACAAAAAGAGCAGAGACAATGATTTAGCTGTTTGTCCAGAGATAAAAATGATTAAAACACTGAACCGGACACTTCTAGAGTAAAGTGATGGAATGGTTCATGTAGAGAGCACATATATTTATTATGACTCAGCCAAGTTCCAAAAGGGGCATGTAGCAACATATACACAACTACCATTGTCAGTCAATGAAGAACTTCTACAAGTCCTTTGGTAATTCAACAAAACAAAACCAAACCACCCTGAGACAGCTAAAATACTCTCAATAAATGTTGAGGGTTCAGTTTACACCTCCAAGATGCCATGTTGTTGAATCAAATAAATCTTAAATCTCAGAGGTGGACTGAAATTTCAGAACAAGTGCACATGCCTAAGACACTCTTAGATTTAAAAGGTTTTAAAATGATTTTAAAAATCACAAATGCTTGTATATAATCTTGTGGCAGTGTCCAAACAGAGCTCGAGGAAGTGAATCAGTCTTTTTATAACATGTTCAGAGGCCTCTCAAAACACCAGCAGTATACATAAAATTCAAATTCCATTAACTCCTCTTACAAAACAGGGCTATACAACTGCAGCAAGATCCATCTCCTAATCAAGTCATCTAGTTACTGCCACAATGACTTCGTTCAGCCAGAGATAAGAAATCATACTTGAACAGAAAGCCTTGCTTCTTGAATTAGTTTCCTGCCTGCAGGCTGAGGTCCTGCACAAACACACACAGAGTCCTGCTGACCTCTCCTTGAGCCATGGCTTGTGGACCACTTTCTGGTGACAGGCAGTATGACAGCATTTCCGCAGCTTTTAAGTTACTGTGTTCAATGTAACAGTAGAAGTGGATGTTTCTGGTTAGTTCAAATTTAATATACTAATAGTATTTTGCTTCTATAAAATTTAGAAGCATATAAATAACAACCCATTATAGTGACAACTACCAAATTCCTATGTTTATAGAAAACTGGCAGTTCATAAATATTAAAGTATGCTGTTAGCAACAAAGTACAACATATAGATGATATTTTCCCCTGAAGACAGGGAAACAGTAACCATCACTGAAATAATTCATTATTTATAGACCTTTGAATTTTAAAGCCATATGACTGCACTACAGTTTTTCCATTAAAATTCAAAAAAGTATCTATTTGCTATCCCTTTGATGAATGTCCTAAAGGCAATGGAAACAGTAACTACTGCTGACAGATTTCCCAATGATATAATGGTATTTGCCACTTAATCATCAATACAGTTTTTTAAATGACCCCAATAATGCCAAATAACTATCACATAGCTTTATTAAAGCTAAAACATAAGAATCCTGTCAGAATTGGAGATTGCAATCATGCATCTGTAATTTGCATCACAGAAGTTTTACAGTGGGCAGAAATACACTCCAAGGCAGGTTTCCCTTAGGGCTCATTACAGATAACTTCTTAATGCTTCCAGAATTAGAAAGGAAACAATCAAATCTGATATGTAGTCAAACTATGCCTTAAAAGTATTGTGACAGCTCCCAGAGTCCTTCAGTAAATTTATATGACTTTTGCAGTCAGAATCTTTTCCCCTTCACTCTCAGTGGGTACTCTCCACCTTAGCACTACAAGAAGGAAATTATGTTGAGAAAAAACTATCAGTCAGAAAGATCCTGACAATAAAACACTGAATGGACTAATACGAATTTACCATAAGTAAAAAAACCCAAGCTATACAGAAGTACCGAACAGAAGAATATTTTCTGTAGTGAATCTCCCCTTGCTGTAATAGGTTTGAATGTTGTAACATCAGCAACATGCCCATCTCCAGGATACAATTTTATATCCAAATTCTAGATTATGCTGATAGGAGTTTTTTGAATTAGGAAGCTTGGGAGGAAAAAGTTGTTCTTTCAAGGTTTGTTCAAACACAACTTTGCCATCTTATCTCAAAAATTCCCTCTTCATCAAACCCCAGGTAAAGTTTTCTTGAAAGTTTTAATGAAGTTGTAGAGATCAGGACTAACTAACTACTAGACTGGGAAAGACATATTTCAGAAGTTTTATTGGCAGGTAGGTTACACTAAGACTACACTATGAGGCTTAAGCTGACTTCTCAAAAGCTTCTAGATTCAAATTTCTCTCCTGTTAGGTACTCTTCCTTCATTTTTCCTGCTGCACACATAGGAACCTTGGAAGATTTTTATTTTATTTTATTTTTTTTAACAGAATCACAAAAGTTGGGGTTGGAAGGGACCTCTGGAGATCATCTAGTCCAAGCCCCTGCTAAAGCAGGTTCTCCTAGAGCAGGCTGCACAATCATGGAGGTGGGAGACTCCACAGCCTCCCTGGGCAGCCTGTCCCAGCGCTCTGTCACCCCCAAGGTAAAGACGTTTTCCCTCATGCGCAGACGGAACTGCCTGTGCTGCAGTTTGTGCCCGTTGCCCCTTGTCCTGTGCTGGGCACCTCTGAAAGGAGCCTGGCCCCGTCCTCTGGACACTCGCCCTTAAGGTATGTGTAGACACGGATGAGACCCCTGTCAGCCTTCTCCAGGCTGAGCAGGCCCAGCTCCCTCAGCCCTTCCCCGTAAGGGGGATGCCCCGGTCCCCTCATCGCCCTCGCAGCCTCCGCTGGGCCCTCTCCAGCAGTTCCCTGTCTCTCTTGACCTGGGGAGCCCAGAACTGGACCCAGTACTCCAGGTGTGGCCTCACCAGGGGGCAGGTAGAGGGGCAGGACAACCTCCCTCGACCTGGTGGCCACGCTCCTCCTCATGCACCCCAGGATGCCACTGGCCCCTTGGCCACCAGGGCACCCTGCTGGCTCACGGGCAACTTGCTGCCCACCAGAACTCCCAGGTCCTTCTCCACAGAGCTGCCCCCCAGCAGGCCAGCCCCAGCCCAGCCTGTACTGGTGCGTGGGGTGGCTCCTCCCCAGGGGCAGGACCCTCCGCTGGCCTTTGTTGAGCTTGATGAGGTTCCTCTCCACCCAGCTCTCCAGCCTGTCCAGGTCTCGCTGAGCGGCAGCGCAGCCTCCTGGTGTGTCAGCCACTCCTCCCAGCTGTGTCCCATCAGCAACCTTGCTGAGGGTGCCCTCTGTCCCTTCAGCCAGGTCATGATGGATACGCCGAGCAGGACCGGAGCCAGTCCCGACCCCTGGGGAACACCACCAGCTACAGGCCTCCAGCCAGACTCTGCGCCGCTGATCACAGCCCTCCGAGCTCTGCCATTCAGCCAGTTCTCGACCCACCTCACTGTCCACCCATCTAACCCACACCTCCTGAGCTTACCTGCGAGGGTGTTATGGGAGACGGTGTCAAAAGCCTTGCTGAGGTCAAAAAAGACAACAACCATGGCTCTCCCCTCATCTACCCAAGCAGTCATTCCATCCTAGAAGGCTATTAGGTTGGTCAGGCATCATTTCCCCTTGGTGAATCCGTGTTGACCACCCCTGATAACCTTCTTTTCGTGCACATGCTTTGAGATGACCTCCAGAATGAGCTGTTCCATCACCTTTCCAGGGATGATGGTGGCGCTGAGCAGCCTGCAGTTTCCCAGGTCCTCCTTTTTGCCCTCTTTGAAGGCTGGAGTGACACTGACTTTCCTCCAGTTGTCAGGCACCTCTCCTGTCCTCCATGACCTTTCAAAGACAATGGAGAATGGCTTGGCAATGACACCTGCCAGCTCCCTCAGCACTTGGGTGCACCCCATTGGGACCCATGGATTTGTGGTTGTCAATTTTGCTTAAATGATCTCTAACCTGATCCCCCTCAACCAAGGGAAAGCCTTCCTTTCTCCAGATTCCCTCTCTTGTCTCCAGGGTCTGGGAAACCTGAGGGCTGGCCTTGGCAGTGAAGACTGAAGCAAAGAAGGCATTCAGTAGCTCTGCCTTCTCTGTCCTTCATCACCAGGGCACCCACCTCATTCAGCAGTGGGCCCACATTTTCCGTAGTCATCCTTTTGCTACTGATTTTAATAAGCTGTGTCTATGCTATCCTGGTACAGTGCCCAGGCAGGTCTTTCAAAGCCCAAATCTGCTGCTTGCTCATGCTGTGCTGGCCTTGAACCTCACTCAGGGCATCATCAAAGTTGCCTTGTTGGAATACTGCAGAGGAAAAAAAGAAACTCAGGTCCCTCCGGCATGTACCCTCAATCAATCTGGATTCCTTAACATGCACTTCCCATTATCCTTGCATCTTGGCGTCCCTCCACTCTAATACCCCTCTTCAAATATTACACACTCTTAGCTGACCTGATGTCACGCCAGGAACAAAGTGACAAGGAAGGCCACTATACCACATAAGAAACCTGCTTCAGATTCAGTGCCAGTGGGTTGCACATACACTCCTTACTGGAACTAGAGCCTGCCTCATTTCTACAGTGATGAAGGTGAGCCAATTAAGTGATCTGGCCACAGTGCCCATTCCACATCTTTCTACTCATCAGATTTCACACACTACAATCCCCAACTGTCAGCCAAGGGCTAATGTTTTTGCCATGACTGCCAAACAATCCAAGCCTGCCCAGCAGCATTGCACAAATGGTTTGCTGGGTGAGGCTTTGTAACCACTCTTGAATGAATTTGTAAATTAACACTTAAAGTTTTCACTGAAGTTTTTGTCTCCGAAAGGAAGTTGTTCATAGTCCCTCCTGAATGGAAAGAAGTCTGGCATCAAGAGAACTGAACAGACTCTCACACAGTCATGTGTGGCATCCAGGAAACATCTCCACTACACAGAACGTGTACATATTACATGGCTTCCACTGTATTAACAATACTTTTATTTCCCCACAGATAACAGCAAAAGACTGCAGAGAAAGAGAGATCTTTCAGGCTAAATAATAGCAAATCTTCCCTCCATATGCAATTAGGATGAAGACAAAAGGATAGCATCAGCATACTGTTACCAACAGTTACTCTTCCGTATTTTCACCTAGTGGGTTTTTTAATTTGTTTTGTTTTAATAAGAGCATCAGTAATGTTCTACTAATAAGGAAAATCAATTTGCTTCTGGCAAACAAATATGCCAGCAACAAAGGTGAAAATTCTCATTAATCTCTCAACACATAGTTGAGACTCGGAAAATCCCACTTTTAGAGAAAATCCTTTGTGTCAAATCTATGAAGTGTGGACATCTTCAGAAGTGCTTAGTATGTTCTTATCAAACCATCAAACCTTGTAAAGTTTCAGATTTTACAATAACCTTGAATCCCAGCCTGCATTGTCAAAAATTTTTTAACCCAGTTGTAAGAGAATCTATGCTTTGTTAAAACCTAAGCAGATTTTTCTTTTTGAGGTTAGAGTTTAACTACACATTCAATATATGTGATTCAAAAAAAAAAAAAAAAAAAAAAAAGGTATAAATGCTTTAAAATTGCCAGAGAATTCATAATGGGAATCTAGAAGCAAATTAGCAACTTGCGTTATGCACAAAGGTTGCATTTTGGGGAATTTTCTCTAGTAAAATCTCTGAAATACTGGATTATTTGAACCTATTACAGAAACATCAAATGAACAAAAGCATTTTTTAGTGGAGTTCTTTCATAACTCAAAATTCTAAGTGCTTATAAAACAACAGAGAAAAAAATTAATCTTTGCTTTTTCTAGCTTTTTTCCAAGGATTACCAGAAGTAAGGAGAACTCATCTGAGGATGTACCAGCTTCTACTAGATCAGCTGCTCTATGTTAATTTCCCAAGTCAGTAGTACTGAGGCTTGAGTTGCCCTATCACATTAGTTTCAATAGGGTATACTGTCCAAAGAACTAAACAGAAGGGCAGAAGAGACATAGCTATTGCAGTACTTTCTCCACATCATCCTATTTCACCTGATTCCCTCAGATTCATATAGACCTCAGGAGATCACTTTCAGGGAGCACACTTCTTGATCTTTCTAAAGGAAGGAGGAAAGGGGTAACAGGCCTCTGTGTAGGAAGTATTTGTATGCAATTCTGCTAAAGACAACCGGTGCAGTTCTTTTATTTCTGCATGGGAGGTAATGACGTCCTTCAATAGCAAGTATGGAAAATTCTGTCAGAATCTGGATTTGTGCTGAACCGCAGCCAATATATGGAAGACTCACTTGCACAAAACACAACTGTTAGCTACTATAAGAAAGTATGGTGGCGGTTGGCAGTCTACAAAGTTCTGAATAAGAACAGTTCAGAGCAATTACCATTTAAATAACTCAAAGGAATTTTCAGAATCAAAAGCAAGATGAACCTGCAGAATGTGCCCAGGAGACTGTGGTCAGTTAATGAAATAAGAGCAGCCTCCAAATTACACTACAGGATGAACCTGGCAGCCTCAACATCCCCAGGGGTGGGTGGGAAAGCTGCAAACCAAGCACTTCTCCACTCTTCTTGGAGAGAAATATTCAAGATATTGAATATTACATTCACAGCATGTAAAATGCTTTTTAATGGGGAAACTTTCTTTTAGCAAGAGAGATGGTCATTTTTCTATGGATTTATCTTTTCCAACTGTTCAGATCAGCAAGTGATTAAATCATAGGTCTGTTTCCTCTAAATCAGATGCAAAACCATGAGGACTGCAGCTGAGTTTTTCTCTTAGCTTGTGTCACCTGCTTTTAAGATCTCACAATATATTGAAGTACACAATACACTGCACAATGTGTCTGCAGCATGGAACTGTTTAACCATGCACAAGCTGAAGTACCACTGAAACAAGCTGAAATAGCATATACCATGCTAGATTTACTTCCCCCCTCCCTTATTTCTTGCAGGCATAGGCTAGAGCAAAGTAAGTTTCAATGTCTTGCTCCTCAGCTGAGCTTTCTTAAGCTCAAGAGGACTCAGAACAAGGGTAACTGTCCTGAAGTTACCTCTGATTTATTTAGTTTGAAATTTCTGCCAAATAATTGTTTTCCCTGCCTCAATCTCTGCATGCCAACTAGAAAAAAAAAAACTGTCTTGCAAATTCCTTACTCAATCTCACAATAAATTGTTGTAAGAGCAGACCTTCAAAACCTCTGAAGCTACAGATCAGTTAATGTCAGTACAGACAGAAGCAGCAATACGTGAATTTGCTGATATCAATTGACAACAACTACCCCCAGCTCAAGAAGGCATACTGACAGAAAGTGTGTAAGCCCCAGATCACATTGCACTGGGACACCCTTGTCATTCTTGCAGGTACTTGAAACTTTACTGAACAAGGCTTTTGGCAACCTGATCTAGCTTTTGCATTGGCCCTGCACTGAGTAGGAGGTTTGACCATTTCACCTCCAAAGGTGCTTCCCAATCTGAATGATTTTATGATACACATATTGCTTAATGCACAAACCTCCATTAAGTATGTGTGCAAGCCTGGATGGTGCTGAATGACTAGAGATCATTCATACATATGCTAGATCTATTCCCTGTGATGCTTTTGTGTGTTAAGAGCCTTGCCAGGTATTCTATAGCTGGCAGCTAGCAACAAACAACATACAAAGAATATTTTTGAGATTTTGGAGAATCTACAGGATAAGCTATAACTACATCTAATAGCAATCATATGAGCCTTATTAATACTTCACCTCTACAGAGTCAGAAAAATTAAGAATGCTTATTGCCAACTTTGATTTCAGAAAAGAATATTCACTGCCTATAGGAAAAACTGCATTTATGAAGGTATCCATTCCAAACCAGTGTTCAAAAGGCAGCCTGAGGACCTCCTAGCTATTTACCAGCTAGCTACCTTATCCTGATTCATCATGTTGTTGCAGCAGTGCTTCCCTGACTGTGGACCAAATCTGGTCTGGACAAGTTGCAAATTCTTTGCTTTTCTCAAGGCCAAGCCTGAACTCTGCACCGTAATCCCAAGACACCATACGGAATCAAAGGAACATGGGTTACAAATCATCCCTAAGGAGGGAAGAAATTAATTAACTTTAGATTCAGATTTTTACAGAATTTGTATAAATTCATGTCAGTTAATGAGGCTGAGCTGGTCTAAACTGAATAAGGAGAACCTGGTCCTGAGAGTCTCATTTTCAAAATGTAATATACCACACAGTTATCAGAACTGGACTCCATTTTGTAATTGTTTGTTTATTCTGTTACCCCAGCATTTGGCAAACCATTTTCACATCCAAAACATTTCCCATTTTTGCTTGTTAGAGTGTATGTGGAGCTGTAAGACAGATCAGAGCTTGATTCATAAAACTAGTTACACACGTTCTGTAATTTTGTCATGGATCTCTTACAGAGCAGTCAGGCTGCAGGCTGAATGCTTGATTCAAAGAAAGGAATAGCTGTATTACATGAAAAGGTTGTAAAATGCTGGAAGCGTACTAGGAAACTACAGCTTTACATAGAGTGACAGCCTTGGGAAAGCACCCCTACTTGGCCACTGACAGATTTAATCACACTGTCTCCGATTACCTTTTTCCTCTAAAGATCTGCCCTAATCAATTTTTCTCCACATTTCTTGAGATGAAAGGACCTTTTGTGAGCCACAACTTTCTCAAGTCCTGTAATCACAAAATCTGCTAGACAAAGGTCTGTCAGCATGGAGGCCCGCCCTTCGATTCCACACCTCCTCAGATATCCACCTCCCAAGTCATACAGGTCTACTTATTCTCCTAGTGACTTCCCTAGTTTGTGGCTAACTTGGGAAGCATACTCTCCCTCACCTCTGGGGGAAGATGCTGGAGATTATTGTGCTTTCCCTAAGCATTTACCAACATCTAATAAATGGTATCTGTACCCCCTACTCTGTGTCATGTGCCCATACAGAATCCTAAACTCAGAAGACAGCCAACTACTAGGTTATAAAGTGAGGAAAGGGGGCTTAGAAGGCAGCAGCTACTCATTCTTCCCAAACATACAGAGATCAACGAGTTATTCATTGTCTACTGGAATTTAGAATACTCTGAAAAAGAAAATGCTACCCTATGTATGTCATAGCCCATTTCGTCAGCTTCTTACATCAGCTATTCATGCCACCTTCTCCCCTTGCATAATCCTTCCATCCCTATTAATATTTTTAAAAGTCTACTAAAACTATTATACTGAAAAAAGGAGAATAATCTTATAATTTAAGACATGTAAGCTGCGATGTTTTTGGAAACTGAATAGAATTCATTAGAGACATACATTTACCACTAGCTTCTGATCTTCCTGCAATTACCTGTTCTTCAGAACACCATGAGAGTTTTTATTAAAACTGGTCCCTATATGCTGAAGCATTCATTCTTGTGAAATGGAAATCACCTTATCTAAAAGAGGATGAATAGTGCGTAGGACATCATGAATTACCTTTGGTAGAAAAAGCCTCTTGCAAAAATATCAGGTGACAAAGATGCATACTATAGCATCTGCTATCATTTTTTATGAATGGACTTATTCTATTGAATTCATTTTCTTTTCCAGCATAGAGCCCATCCCCAAATCCAATAGGGAAATGACCTATATCCTGCAGGACTCTGAATGTCCTTCAGCTTCCCTTAAAACAAACAAGGATCAAGGGGGTCCAGCACATCTTAAAGCTCAATTGCATTCTTGCAAGATGAGTCCCATACTGATGACTGTATGGAAAAGCAAGAAGTTAAAACCAAGAGATAAGTCTGAGAAATCGAATGTCAGATTTTTTGCAATTCTGGATGCACGTCAAAATTTTTCCAATTGTCACACCCTTCCAGTTAATCTAAACAAATCCTAAAGTAAATTAATATATTTCAAAATTCTTACAGGTGGTCAGTGATTGAGGAGGCAACCTGATGTCCATATAATGCACCTTTTTTTTTTTTTTTCCAGTGGACAGTCAGGGCTTTCTGATGTCAAATAAGACACACAGAACTGAGGCATGCAAAAAAATACTAGTCAGTACTGACTTTTTTTTCCTGGAGCTCAGGAAAAAAAAAACTTCAAAATCCAGAAATTTAGTTGTGCAATTGTACATCATTATTAAACCCAGTGAAGAACTTGAAAATGGATACATGCTTGCAACAAAAAAGAATAAACACAAGTGTACCACACAGAGAACTGCATGCTCCCTCAGCCTTTTTGAATGAAGGTAGTTTACAGGCTACTTTGTAGCACAAATATCTAGTGAGTACATTGCCTCTTTAGAATTCAAACTTAAAGGTGTTTAGAAACATAATTTTCAAAGTCACATTGCTTTATGACTGTCCATATATCTAAAGACTATTTAATTGTGACAAGCTGACCATTAGGAAAAAGCATTCACACACAAAGGATGACAGATGTTTTAACACAAATACAATGCCATCCTAATTAAAAAAAAAAAAAAAAAAAGATATGACAGGTTTAAGTTTCAATTAATTAGAGATGCTTTGGAATACAGTAATCATTTTTGAAACAATGAACCCTGTTAAACTTTTTTAAACATTCTTTTTTAAATATTTTAAACATTCTATTCTCAAAATCAAGTGATTTCATACGAAGGTATTACATCTGTGCACTCCAATCTGTTGCCTTTCTCTATTCAGCCTTTTCTAACTGAAGTAAGGGTTTACTACATTTTTCTAGGTAAATTAAAGTAAATGAGAGCCAATAGGACAGCACAGGATTTCATTTCAACTATTTTTGTGATCAGCAACATAAAATAATCCCTAACCCTATCATTTTTAATTGTAATGACATAAAATTGAGCTTATATTTCTATAATAGAGCATAAAACCTGGAATATTTGAGGGGAGAAAACCTAGGAAGTTACACCTCATCTTTCCATTTCTTTTGTATCCTTCATACCAGGAAAATGAACGCTATTCACCTACCCTGTCTTATTCTACTATATGAGAGAATTTTTGCAAACAGGACATGCCAAATTCTGGACTATTCTGAAAGGCCAAGAGCTATCAGAACAGCCTGGTAGGCATGTGTTTAAGCTGTCTCTCATCTGACATCTATACTAGCACATGCCCAGCTTATATAATCAATTTTAGCAGCCTTCTAAGGAAACATTATGGCACCCAGCAATTATTGTGAAGAAAGCCATAGTTGCGCCTTTCCTTTAAAAGCCGCAGCTAAGGGCACGTCCAGAAACTACAGGTACAACTGCAAAAATGCCAGGAGTACCCTAGGCAACTTTACACTGTTGTAAAGATGCATGGAGAGAAGTATTTTATGGCTAGTGCTGCTAAACATGTAAGACAAAATTCTTACCTGGAATAAATTTTCCTAGAGTTTTGGTCTAGTTTTTGTGTTTGTTTTTTATGGTGGCTTGCTTTGGGGTTCTTTTTAAAGATTAAATGTTTCTGTGGACAATGAAACTGCAGTTTTCCAACATGAAAAATTGGCCTCACATTTTGTCCAGGCAAGGAAAATAAAATATAACAATTAATTTTCATTTGTTGAAAGACAGTTCCAGCACTGGTCTGTTACCATATATCAGAACATCATCTGAATCTAATGAGACTAACTTCCAGATTAGTATTTATCCACAATCATCCAAGGCCATGGAGTCCTTGGACACGTAAGCTTTATGTCAGAATTCTAGTCACAAGTTTGTACCGCTAAAATCAACTTTTGTAAAGCTTCCCTTTTTGCAACTTTTCTTACTCGGTAAGAGCACAACAACTGTGTAAGTGGAAAAAAAAAAAAGGGGTGGGCACACCATCTCTCTTACCTCCCTCACACCATAGCAGGATATAGACTGAATTTCAGTACAACCTAATGCAATCCCAGCATCATGTCCCTTGTAGGCCAATGTGCAAACCACAGAGCAGGAGAGAATATTCTGCACTGTGTGAAAGACTCGCACAGTGGAAATGTGTTCTCTAGTGACCAGGAATAGTAATTCTTCATATCAACTTGTTGCACAGAGATTACCCTAAACCAAAGGAAACACTTTTTCTTAATTAATCTACCCAAAATTCCCATTTGGTTCAATACAGTAGCTCCTGTTTTTTCCCCAGTAAGGTTAGACTCAACCCTAAAAAGTTCGTATCCATAGACATATTACTCATTAAGCCCATAGCTAAAAGATTAAAGATAAAATAAAATAAAAAAAAATAGAGGACTCAGGCAGTGTAAGTTTGTCCTGTGGTGCTTCAAACTGCCATTTTAAACCTTCTGAAAAATGTTACATATTTCAGGATCTGGAAAAGCCAACTGTAAAAATCAATGTGTAGCACGTGGTATTATTGCCATCTATGATTTTGTTGGTTCTTTACATATATGTTCCTTCTGTGGAGTCTGGCATCCATGTAATAAGCAGGGACTACTTAACTACTATGCAACAGAAAGTACCAACAATAATATACAGTAATAATGACAGCAACAACTACTTACACAGGCCTTTTTTTTTTTTTTAATGCTGTTTGTATTGTGTAGTAGTTCTAAACAGTGGAAAGCTAAGGTAACTTGACAACTTCCGTACGCTCCAGAAGAGCTGCGCTCAGACTCTGAAGTTCTCTTGGAGGCAAAAATACATGCAGAAGCAGAGTATAAAAGTAACCTAAGCAGGATATAAGAACAGCTACCCTGGCATATTTAATATCATTAGCAGTTAGTTATGGGACTTTTCCAAGTAGTATATTTCCTCCAGATAACCATTTAATAGCAACCAACAGACAGTCCTTCCTCAAATTGTCTCAACCTTTTTTAACCCTTGTACAGCTTTTTTGAATTTTAAAACATTCTCTGACAATTGATGAAATTTAAAAATTTAACTACTCATTGTGTGAAGCAATAACTTCCTTGTATTTGTCTTAAGTGTTCAATCCGACAGTTTTCTAATTTGTGTTCTGTGGGAAACAGTGAGTGCCCTTTCCCGTCTCTACTTCGCATGATTTTACAGGTCTGTATCATATTATTTTAGGCTGAGTCTTTTCTAGGCAGAGCAGCCTTAGTCTCCAGTCTCAGCTACTGTAAAAACTATTGATACACCTCTTCATCTACTCTAGTTCTACTGCATGTTTTTCAGAGTTAAGTATAGTTAAGTACGCTTTTATTTCATCCTCTCTCCAGCTCATTCATAAATAGGTTAAATGGCAAAATCCCAGAATCAAAGTGCTAGAAGATTCTAACAGTTACCTCTCTCTATTGTGAAAGCTGACTATTTTTACCTCAACTTCATTTCCCATCTTCAGGTAACTATTCAGCCACAGGAAGACCTTTCCACTTACTTCATCAAGCTTAATTTCTTCAAGAGCTGTTTATAAAGGCTCTTTTCAAAAGACATTTGAAGATCTCAGCATACTGTACTAAGCAGATCACACACATTCATGCTCACTGACACAATTCAAAAACTCTAGAAAAAAAATATCTATTGATTGGTGACTTACAGCTTTTCTTCAGGGTGGAGAGGGATAAAAATCCCTTTTATAAGTATGTTTAATCCATGACTATAAAACAAAATTGGTATTATTTTTTCTACTAATATGCCCAGAGTACAAGTCAGACTTCCTGGCTTGCTTTTTCCTACGGATCTTTAAAAATTTTGATTTCCACATTCCGAGGCCATCATAAGTAACAGATTTTACCTCTTTCCTCAGTAATTTCATAAAAGAGATCTCTTAAAACTTGACTGGATAGCTTTCACCCTTGAGATCTGTAAATATTACTTTTACCTTTATTTAATAAAATTATAGATTACTGCTAAAATCTCTCACAATGACAGTTCAACAGCAGTAGTTCCTCGGGTTTTGTTCCTGTAAACAAAAGTTCCAGTGTGAGAACATACCTATACTGTCCTGACCACAGAAGCGAATGGTAGTGCACTTCAACTTGACTGGAGTCACTGGAATGAAAGTAACATCATGCTGTATCTTTGATTAAAGCACACTACACTTCAGCATCCTATTACTTATGGACTTGCAGTTTGTTCTCTTTGATCCAAATACCACAGAGTATTTAGATCTATAGGATTTTCTGGGCAGAGACAGGTTTAGGTGTTTGGTTTGGGGTTTTTTGGTGGTTGGGGGGCGGGGGGGGGGGGGAAGTGGGCAGTGTTTGGATTTTGGTTGGGGCTTTTATGTTGTCTCTTTTTTTTCAGACAGCACATTGTGTACCTATGAGGCAAGCAAGATAACAAGAAAAATAATGAAACTACTTCTTCTATCCTCAGTTACAGTGGTGTAGTTTCAGCGTAATATTAACTCCAGTAGAGTTTCTCTAAATTTTCATTGGTATAACTAAGACCAAAGTGTTGTAGCACTAAAATAAAAAAACTCAAAACATGTCCATACGATGAATTCCAAACATTACATATTCTAATAAATTCATCTTATGAGATGGTACCATACCTTTAAAATAAGAGGACAGAAGTACCTCATATCCTTTCTACCCAATCCATACATAAAATAATCTGTGAATTGCTTTAAAATAAAAATACTTCTGTTTAATCCCATAGCTAAAGTCACCATCAACTCTACAGATTACACTCATTATGTGTCAGTGTTCAAAAACGTACTCGACTGAAGCCCTACACAATCAGGCTGGTGGAGCTGTGTAGAACTAACATGGACTTTCCACACCACTGCCCCATTTCAGCCATTACACAGCCAAAGATTTCAGTTACAATTCATTACATTTTGCACAGAACCAGGGATAAGGAGGAAAGGTGGTCTTACATAGAACCTAATCCTTGAATGACCAATATAAATATAAGTTATAAACCCAAGAGTAGTTGCAGGCATCCTCCTTCCTGAGACCAGACCTTTGGCTATGGCAAGAAGGTAAGGATAATCTATGAAGTATATCAGATACTTTCTTCTTCCTCTAATCTTTTGCATTGCAAGTAGTGCTAGCAGAGTACTGTACCCTCAGAGCATAGTTATGTCAATACTCCTTTTGAATCACCGCAGTTACACAACTTCTACTACACAGAGCTCCACAGAAACACTCAGCTGTTGCCTTTGCATACTCTGCATTAGGAGCAAAATCCTTTGCTAGGAACGGTATTGAGGCACATGTGAAATTAACGTCTGCATTCAAAAGAGGTTGTTCAAATTTCTGAATTGCTGCATTGAAAAACTGCATCCTCGTTTCTGTTTTTTTCCATTACTGTTTATGTTTTTTAATTCTTCTAATTAGATATACTAAAAAAGGTTGTAATGTAAAATCCAATTGCTTAAATTCAATTGCATCAGCAGTTGAATAATCTCTCAAAATTCTAGAATCAGAGGTAACAAAGTTTAGGTATTTTTCAGACAAATTGGCAGGGGACTAATTACATTTCCAACATTTTTATTTGCTTGTTTTGAACCCAGATAATCTTTTGTTCTTTTTCAGTTGACTTGCCTTCTAGCACTCACAAGTTAAAAAATAGAGATCAACATCATTAGCATTCTTTGTACCTCATCTATATATTAACACACTTTCCTTACTGCGAGTACAGAATTTTTATATACACCTTAAGGAGGATTATAAATATAGTAGCACATGATATTTCTGCAAGAGTTTTATCAGAAGTAGAAGTAAGGTGAAGTGAACATGAATCACTTTTATTATTGCACAGCATCTTTGCCAATTAATTTTTTCCCCCTAGATTTTATTACAGAAATAGGTAATAGGCCAGATCCACGTCCCATTGTGGCAAAAGCAAGTTTTTTCCACAAATATCAATAGGAATTGCATTGTTGAATTTTGTATAAAAACAGTTTATTAAAGATCCTTGCTTATAAACATCCTTTTAAATTGTTCCTTATGTATTTACACTCAAATTTAGGACAGATTACAGATTTTATCTTTTTCATTTATTTATTAAAAACCAAAACCTTCTGTGGATTTTCTAGTTCAAAACATTTGGAATTTTCTGTCAAATCAGTACCCTAAACTCATTTTGCTGTACCAGCTATAAATACTGTACCCTGACCACCATATCTATCATGAACACCCAGCAACAGGACAGCCAGAAGGAGAGGAGAAATTTATACACACCCCTACTCCTTTTTGCTTAAGAAATGTAACTAACTCTTGCTTTTCCAGAGTTGTTTGTGCTTCTCAGCCTTAGGGGATAAATGTTTTTTTGCTCTTCTGAAAAACCAAATCAAGTCCTCAACACTACAGCATGATTTGAACTTTATGATGCTTCTTGATTCACAGGAGTTTGTTCCTGTGTACGTGCAACAGAGAGAAGCTCTCCCCCTGCCTCTTCCTCCAATGAGTCAGATATTAAAAGGCAATTCTGAACAACTCTTCATATTACATAGCTAAGCTTTTTACCAAAAGGAAAAGCATAAGCAGCTCACAAAATAAAATCTGTAAGGCTAGTGTCTCACTGGCTTGGTTTAAAACTGAATAGCTACAGTGGTTCTCACTGCAGAATGGATTTTGACAATAGCATATATACGCATATAAGTACAGACAAGTCAGAAATTAATGCACAAAGAATAGTGAACTGGAATATCTGGAAAAATAAACGACATGCAGTGAGTGTTCCGAGTATTCCATCACAATGTGAACACAAGGTTAGCTGAAATAATGACAACAGTCCTCAGAAGTTTTCCCTACAGACCAATAATTTGTCAGCATAAATGATATTAGTGTTCAGTGGATGCCAAGTTTCAGATTTGTCATTCTCCAATGGGCAAAATGGACAAGGTTAGATCTTGGGATCTGGTTCTGCACATAAGTAATCTGTGCTCTCTCTGCAATATGCTGTCTCAACCAATAGTGTTTATCATCATGTTTGTCATTTGTTTCCAAGCCTGAGCCTTTTAATCTCGGGAGCTAAAGGAGTCATCTCTGCCTGCAATAGCTCAGGCATGTATATTTCAATGCTATAAATACCAAAATTTACTGCTAAAATTACTCCAATATCTGTGAAGATAAACCCTTCCTGGAAGTGGCTGGGTCCATGAAGGAACCAAAAGATGGAGTTAAGAAGGACATCTGCAAAATAACTCAATCTGAGGATTCAGTCTGAAGCCTCCCCACCACTAGTAAGGTTGCTAAGCACAGGGGATACACTGATGTGACAGGCACAGTCCTTAAAACATCAATCCTTATACCAACATTTACAGCATTTAGTATTTGTCACGCCAGTGCTGTACAACTCTTACATATTTATTAGTGACAACAGGTGGATGTTATAACACAGGCAAAAAAGGATGACTTTCATGACCACAGGAGTCAGTGTTTCAGAAGATACTAAGAGGACCCTGTTTTCTGTAGCATGTGAGAATTCTCAAGAAGCATTAACTAATATTTCAGCATACTCCCCAAGGAACTGGAGTGTCAGCAAAATAAGCAACTCTCCTCTTTTTCACCCTTTACACCAAGAAAAATCATGATAGACAAAACTCCCAGGAATTCTGTCACTCAGGCAACTAAAACAACTGTCCTGAATCTCAGCACATCATCTTCATTGAAACATTGCCCTTACAGATTCAGTAATTCCTGAAATTCAAGAGAGTCCCTCACCACATGGCCTTCTCATTATCAAGCAGATAAAAAGCATAACAGACTTAGTTGCTGTCGTCAGAAATCGCAGCTCTTCCCAATCATCGGAGGTGCTGGTACACATGACTAAGAACATGATAAAGAAATAACTCCACGTCACAAACTGGAATGCCTTCTCTAACTGATCCAGAGTGAAAAGATGTTAAAAGGAAAACTAGTATTGTACAAAGTCAGGATGCTCTTCCCAGCATACTTGTGGCTACAGACATTTAAACCAAGAATGTTTTTCATTGCTGATAGTGCCCTTTTCCAGTACTATCCAAATCCTTTAAGTTTTCACGGTTTGGCTAATCCTATTTCTTTTTAAATCACATTAAGCCCTTCCATATGTCTTATAAATATTGAAAAGAATGAACATACACCTTGCAAAGACAGCAGAATAAGTCTCTCACATGAGGAGAAATGAGCTGGCTAGAGTCCATCAGAGCTACATTTACCTTTGGTACACAGCAGTGAAAGACATGGTTAAATGATTGGGCAGCCTCCAAAATACTTTCCAACTCCATTACTACAGCTCTTGGTTATGCTAGGTCCCATCAACTGCCTAGGCAATAGACATTGCACAACACCATTTTTCCAGTGTTTTGACATCAGACATAATAATTCCTTTACCAGCCAGAACATAAACCTTTCAAATGTCATTGCCGCTGAAAACTAAAAAAAAAAAAAAAAAGAAACACAGAACACTTGTGGGTGTGCTAGCAGGCTTCATTTGAGAAGTTTTGCTTGCCCTCCCATGCTACACTAAAGCCATACGCTGCTGCAAGCTGAGTATCTCCAATTGGTTTTTACATGTAGCAGAGCTTTTGTGAACAGCAAACAGCTGGAGTTTGAAAGTGGGTATGCTGCATTTCATGTGGCAAGTGGCAAGTTAACTTTTAAAATTACATTCAAATGAATGTACAGTTATGTTCAAGGACTTGTGTAAGGTAGTTCACTAATAGCCCTGAAATCCTTTGTTCAGCAGATTAACTGCTACCCAGAGTGACGTACTAACAGTTTTGAACCCTAATCTACATGAACTGTGTCAGGAATTAATAGATGCATCAGCCTGTAACCAATTTGTTCTTGGCAATTCTGCTGAGGCTGAAAACAAGGACAGGAATTAGTGCTAGTTTGGGTGATAAGTTTTTCTAGTGCAGATGCTTCTTTGCCAAGAAATGGACTGGTATTGTCAATCTACTCCATAGTGTCCAATTAAGTCAATATTTTCCATCTACTAACAAATTAATTTATGACCACTACTTAGACAGAATTGAATTGATAAGCCAAAAGGCAAAAGATAGCCATACTCCATTTCCAAACTCCTAAACTCTCAAAGCTACCGCTTTTCAGACAGTCTTTATTTTTGCTAGGACAAAAAGTACCTGTTCTTACTTACAAAAGTGACTGAACCCTATTAGTTTTTTTTCCCCACACACAGCTCTCTCTTGAATATCCCCAAGTCTGAAGCTTCATCTGCTGAAAAATGCTGGTTTTGTGTATACACAAATTGAGTGCATAGCCCAACCTGCTATTGACTTTTCAAATACTGTGGAAAACTAATTTTCTTAGAGATTATTTTTCCCTCCCAGACCATAAACCTCTTTTTTTCTGAGCCATGTAATGGGTATGTTTTTCACAGCTCTATTCAAACCAATGTGATTTTTGTACCTTTCAAGATTATAAACCTCTCCCTTTTGTACCACAAATCATCACAGAAAAGTTTAGTATGATACGCTGGGACAGGCCTATACTATTATCTCTTAAATCAGTAGCACTGTAGCTTTCACGGTATAGTGCTATGCCTGCTAAGTTCCAGTGATGACAGTAAAGTACTTATCTTACCAAAAGGATACTCTGTGTTCCCCCTAAAAGAAGCACAGAAACCTCATTAACACTGCACTAATGCAAAAACATCAGTGTTGTATTAATAATTGCTGGTATAAAAAAAAAAACCACAACCTTTTCCTTTTTGTTTGTGTGTGTTTATGTTGCTTATCGTAATTGCTGTATGGGAAGACATCTTAGTTGAGAAAACAGCATTTGAATCCACAAAAGTCACCATAACTGCATTTATGCAACCTGAGAGATTCTGATTCACAAAAGTACAGACAAAAAATACTAAGAATTGTAATATGGATAGTAGTTTTCTATGGACCAAACTCCTCTTAGACTGAAATAAACCTATTAATACAAAGGAAATTAAATCTTTAGAAAGCTTGAACTGGATTGTCTAAGCCTATTTGTGTGCATTTAATTAAACAGAGAATTAAGACATCCAGCACGCTGCATAAGACATTCCATATTTATCCTGAAGGGTCAAACATTTATTTGTAAACTGAAACTAAACATCTCCTGGGTAGAAATACTGGTTAGTTATTGTATTGGGTTTGCATGGCAAAGTTTTGTAGTGGGAGGGCTACAGAGGTGCTTCTGTGAGAAGTACTAGAAGCTTCCCCCATGTCTAATGGAGCTAATGCCAGCTGGCTCCAAGATGGACCCGCTGCTGTCTGAGGCCAAGCCCATCAGCAACGGTGGGAGCCCCTCTGGGATAATGTATTTAAGAAGGGTGGTGGCGGGGGAAACCCTGCACAACAAATTACAGCTGAAGAGGAAGAGTATGTGAGAGGAACAACTGCACACCCCAAGGTCAGTGAAGGAGGAAAGGGAGAAGGTGCTCCAGGTGCCAGGGCAGACATTCCCCTGCAGCTCATGGTGAAGCCCACGGTGAGGCAGGCTGTGCCCCTGCAGCCCACGGAGGTTAATGGTGGAGCAGATCCCCACCAGCAGCTCAGAGTACCCTGCACCTGAGCGGGTGGATGCCCCAAGGAGGCTGCGACCCTGTGGGAAGCCTACAGCTGTGGCCCCATGGAGAGAGAGGAATCCACACTGGAGCAGGTTTGCTGGCAGGACTTGTGACCCCACCGGGGACCCACGCTGGAGCAGTCTATTCTTGAAGGACTGCACCCTGTGGGAGGGACCCACACTGGAGCAGTTTGTGAAGAACTGCAGCCCCTGGGAAGGACTCACATTAGAGAAGTTCATGGAGGACTGTCTGCCTCGGGAGGGATCGATGAACCCCTGAGGAGGAAGGAACAGCAGTGACAATGTGTCATGAACTGACTGCAACCCCTCATTCCCTGTCCCCCTGTGCCACTCAGGGGCAGGAGGCAGAGAAATCAGGAGTGAAGTTAATCCCAGGAAGAAGGGAGGGGGTGGGGAAAGGTGTTTGTAAGATTTGGTTTTATTTCTCATTACCCTACTCTGATTTGAGTGGTAATAAATCAATTTTTCTCCAAATAAAGTCTGGTTTACCTGTGATGACAGTTGAGTGATCTCTCCCCGTCCTTCTCTTGATCCATGAGCTTTTCATTAGATTTTCTCTTCCCTCAGCTGAAAAGGGGGAGTGATAGAGCTGCTTTGGTGAGCACCTGGTGTCCTGCCAAAGTCAAACCACCACAGGTATATGTATGACAAACAAGCTTTTTTAGAAGCAAGGTCCAGTTAGACATGGATACACTGAATTTAGACTAGCTATAATGAAGACTATCCAGAAAAAGTTGGCCACCAACTAACAGATATAGCGCAATTTGGATTCAGACAACATACACCAAAGCAAGCTATTTTATAACTTACACCATGATCAATGGAACAGAGATGAAATTTGAATTGATTTATTGAATAATTACCTCCACCATCCTTCACCATCAGCATGTATGGAAAATACTCATGATTTTAGAGTTCTTGGAGGCTGATTCATAAATGCCAATCATAGCGTAAGTTTTGTTCACCTGGACTTTATTTAGAATTTACAGTATCCGGTTTTATTCCCCTGAGAAAAGGAATAGGGAGGTGACAAATTAAATAGGGAAGTGTTTAAAACCAGTGTGCTAATTATCACATTTATTGTTCACTTATGGTCTGATAGTGTTGGACTCTCACTGTAGATAACACAAAACCTGCATCCCTTCTAAGCTCATGTCATACAGTCATGTTTTCTTCTCTTTTGCCAAACTTTACTATTTTAATAGACTCCTGCAATGAGAGAAAGCCCTACCCAGTAGAGTGAGGTGTATATTTTAAGTATACAGCTTACAAATTAAACTACTTAAAGATCTAAGTATACAGCTTATAAAACTGTGTTTCCTTGTTATTGAACTGCTAGTCTAGAATGATGTGGGACAAAATAAATGTCATTTCTTCAGAACAGAAATCTGCACAGGAGGAAGATACCAAGAGCTGGGCCAATAGTTGAGGAGATGTTTTTCTCCAAGCCAGGCAGAGTTACACTACTGCCTTGAAAAAGTTCAGACATTGAAAACACATCCTGAGAAAGGAGAGGGAAAGAGTAATAAGCACATGGGTCTTTACGGAGCATCAACTGAAAGCCCCAAGAGTCCCTCTGGGTTTCTCCTGTATCCATAGGTGAATGTTAATGCTGAGGATTAAGATTAAGGCAAAAGTCAGTCATAAGATGCCGACAGTAATCAGAAATAGGGGTTAAACAATAACAGCCTCTATAATCTCAAGTAAATAAATAATACATGTTTTGGAAAAGTTTCAGTCACACTAACCAGCTACCAGTCTCAGGCTCCCAAAGGAGAAGGGTGTAGAAGTGCCTGTGACTTTCACTAGCAGAAAAGGCCAAACTGGAGGGCTATTCTCTATGCTTAAATTTAGCCCAAGAGGAATTGCTTTGTTTCACCTAGAGAGATGAGATATTAGCTATCCTGTCACCTGAAAGCTGCAATTAAGAGAAGGTGAAAAACGAAGGGCACTGCCACTGCCCCTGTGACCACAACCTATGTTACCTTGTTGATCCAACCCAGAGCACAGAAGTAGAGGGCTACTTTTTAAGAAAAACACAGACCACTGTTTGAAGAAGTCCTCCTGGGGAACTGAAGAGAGAGACCACAGCTGGGATATGCACCCAGACTGCGATACAATCATATAGCTAGAATAACACATTCCTAAATTAGCTACACTTTACTCTTCTTCCTTATTTCAGGGCTTTCAACAATTACCCCAAGCCATCAAGTGGTGAAAATGAAAGAAACCAATACTACCTGGTGTCAATTGGAAATTACGATGGGGGGAGGAGGAAGGGTGGCAGTGAACAACCCACGAACAAAGGAATTTGTTCTAGAGATTATGAGTGCACTGCCAGTCAAATCTAAGAGCTCTTTAATCTGAACATTACTCCATCTAGTAACATAAACATGCAGAATTAATTTAATTCTTTACAAGTTATGAAGAAACATGTTAAGTACTTTTTTTTACTTACAAGTATACATATTAGCCTAACAGTGGCCTATACGTTAAGCAATAAAGAAGTTGAGAATGAAGTTTTGAAATGCAATAAATTCCGTTTAATTATTTGAAAAAAGTTTCTGTGTTAAAGATGGAATTTTTTGCAAACATTTTATGATACTGATAGGCAGGCATAACTCCACTGTGATTGTATGATACACACTTTGTCCAGGTATCACCCTTTTCAGCTCCTTTTCAATGGTAGCAGCCTTGCCAACTTTATCTCGCATATACAAACCAAGTCTGACACACCTTCACTTGCCTATAAAATCACTTTTATTACCAAAGAATAAGTGAGAGATTTAAACCACATCTGGCAAAAGATACTAACAATGCTTCTCCCATTTAAAGTAGCAGATGGTGATACCATAGATGAGAACACATTTGGCAGGACAGAGTCATCTGCCCAGCTATTGAAGCCACACCATTAGTGGCTAGCAAAATTCAGTTTGACTGTGTGAAATGAAATCAAAACAACTAATGCTGAGTAATGATTTGACTGCTGGACTTAATGAATATATGATAGCAATTCTGCCTGTCTAAACTTCTCAAAGTATCCTATAAGCCCTTCTTTTCTTCCAGATACTGCTTTTCCTTTTGCAGTTTATCTGCTTTGTAAGCAATAGGGTCAGATGTTCATTCTTGTCCTTTTATTTCCATTACATTAACTTATAAGGGCCCCATTTTACAAAACCAACTTTGTTCTATACCAGCATCATGCTTGTATTAAGCTTCACTGTGCAATCACTTCTGTAATGTACTGCCAGTACTGTCATCATGCCTGGGGCAGCTCTAATATACAAACTTTTATATGAAAGAGATTCAAAGCACCATGAAATGAACCAAAGAGTTTCCTTATTGGACAGTACGATCAAGCAAAAGTAATGGAAAGAGTCCATAGCTCTAGAGGTATGCAGTGTGTTACATACTGCCTTTGACTAAGCTGTACTTAATTCTATGTAAAAATCATTACTTTTGTAAACAACAACTGTAAATTCAAAGTAAAATTCAAACTTACCCTGTTTGCACTCTAACCCATTTTCTCTATATTAAAGAGGAAGCATGACAGTCAGTGAGATTATTTGAAGTTCCAAGAATACAAAGCACGTGGAAATTATAACCACTGTATCTTCAAACCTACATAAAACTGAACATAAACCTTATGAGATCATCAGTGTTATTTACATGGAAGTTTACTCCAAAAGTCTCTCTCAACAGCACCCATGCCTCTGATTGCCTGTTGTCTCATTCTCTTCCCTGTCTCTGCAAATAACTCCTTTATCTTCCCCTGAATCACCCCCTCTGCTCCAGTAGTCTTATATGCCTGATGCTTCCTGAATTGCTTGAAGATGAAGGTGGGACAATACAGTACTTATAAGAAGTATTCTTAAGCACACCTCTCATTTAACAAACAGCAACAAAGTTCTCATTTAAATAGAAAAATATTTTTCATTGTAACATGGACAGGGTAAAGTCCAAGCCCAATCCTGAAATGCAAAGCATGACCAAGAAATTATAAATTCCCAGGCATTAACACAGATAAGAAACTAGAAAAACTGGATAATGTCCAATCTAGAATAGACTACCACTGAAGCATTTACTTTTTATAGTTATCTAATGACTAATGCTGCAATGGCAGGCTAGATTGCTGCTGTTCCTTGTCAAAATCTCCTCGGCATACTTCATGAAGAAAGAATGTGAGAACATTTTACAATGCTGTTATGATTACAACACGTGCCTCAGTTTTCCTACCTTTTTTGGTAGAATTTCTAAGACAAACGACTGAGTCAAAATTCTTATACTAAAATTAAGATAAACGTGGAAATCTGAGTGCCCTGTTTGATGTGATATGCAATTGGTCCCTAGGGACAGAATGAAATTCTCTCACTCATAAAAGCATACCTTGGCAGTGAATGAAACATTCCCCTCTACCCACACATGCACATATATAAATGGACATGAACTTTGAAAATCAGGAACACTCTCTGCAACAAGGATCAAAGGAATCATGTAAAGAAAAATGCAGAAGATGGAATGGAAGATATTCTTAATGGATTTCAGAGAGAAATACAAGTGTTCCATCACCCTCTTTCTGAAAGCGCTTTGCTTGGGCACTCAGAACAAGTCACTTTGACTTTTTATGATCCAGAACAGTAATTGCTGGTTTAGTTTTTGAAAAATGATTTGTCTAGCTTGAACTCATCACTAGCTGTCCAGCCTTCCTTTAAAAGTAGTTACCACACACCCACCATTGATATCTGCATCATCTGAAATGGAGACAAGCAAGGGTACTGGTCTGCAGACCCAGTCTCCCAGCTAGAGCAGCTAGTGTAATAGAGAATTCCTAAGAGGTGCCAACATAGTCTTCAAGAAATATTTGGAAAGGCTATATGAAAGACAGAAAACCCGCAGCAGAAATCTGGAATTCTTGGGTGGTCATATAATAACAAAACCTGAATCAGAAACCAAATCAAGTGAAGCAAAAGGTTCTGGCCCCATAGGCTTAACCCAATTCATCAGGTCTCCATAGAGTATCTTTCTTCTGTTTCATCTTACATTGCAGAATCTCAAAGTACACAGCTGGTTTAAAACACAGACAGACAAATAATCAAACTACCAATCCATTGTTTATTTCTGCCTTCCAAAAACTGAAAAAAATAATGCAATTGTACAGTCTAACAAGCCCCACAACTTTCTTGCTGTGCAGTTCCTTATTTCATACAGATGTCTTTTCTGGTTTGTTCAGAGTACATAAAAGATGCATAAGTCCTTGGTGCCTATATGCATCCATTAGATAACATAATACTAATCAGCCTTCTCATGAGCAACTAGAAACCTAGCTGGATTTCCAGGGTGAACACCCAATACAGCTAAATGAGAAATCAATACAGCTCAATAGCGCATTTTGCAAGACAAGTGCTGCTTCTACTCCTGCCCCCACATACCTAGCTTAACAGAAAGATATACTACCCTGGTGGAGAACGCCTCACCTAGAGCTGCAGCAGAGAACATGCTGTACAAGCAGGCTAAAATGTCAACACAGCAGATATTTGATTGCATGTACGTGATAAAAAGACAGAGTTCAATTTCCTATGCAGCTAACAAGATATTCTTGAGGAAACCCGAATATGCACTCTAGTATCAGTTAGCGGAAGTATCATAACTTAATGAGTCACAGTTCTACAATTTAAAATAGGAATACTCAAAATTTTAAAGCCAAAACTGGTATTGTATGGTGTAGTTCTTGAAATATTTCTGGAAAATAGCACAGCTAGAAATAGAACTATATACATTATATATAAGGATGACATTGATCAAAGCCTGTTTCTGCACAAAAGCGTTTGTCAGATGAAAGAGGATCACAGTGGTGTAAAGCTATTAGCTTTAGTTAGTTTATCTTTAGAAAAGATACTTTTTTCTGTAGTCTATACTATCAAGATGATGAGCTGTTCCCGAGTTTCATTGTGCAATGTACCAAGGAACCCACAAAATTCACCCTGTGCCACCTCCAGTCTGTGATGAAATGCCTTTCTCACTGTTTCCACAATTCCAGCAGAGGCAGCTACCTTTTGCTACTCTGTGATGAACGACAGCATCTCAGGCTGGAGCAACAAGGAAAATGCTCATCTCTGTACTGAATTCACAGCATGCAGATTAGGACGTTTTCCTACCTCAACAGAGGACAGCATGAAGGGGACAGACTGGTTTTTTTATAAGCTATAAACTCTCCAAAATTACAAGACTGTTACAAAATAAAAGGTTTTTAAAGATACCTTCTAGATGTGGTTTGTCTAAAGCTATTTTTTAACGCCCCTTCCTCACCCACAGCATGTATAACAATTACGCTACTGGAACCCTCACATCTATAAATTAAGTAATGCAATTTTTGACCCTTGTTGCAGCCACCTTGACATGAAACCCAACAGAGATGACAGCACACGTGTTTCTATGAAATGAACACATCCATTCATAGTTTTTACCCAAAAACCTTAACTGTAGCCTCTCTGTCAATGTAATACATGCGTTGGTCCGAGTTCAACAGTAACGTATGCTTACACCAAACCCATATAAATTCTGCACTCCTATCAATAAAGTATTGTATCCTCTGCCATCATCTCCACTTCTGTCAGCTAGGCAACATCAACACTGACACTTCCCCTGCCTTGCACTGCTCCTGGTGTGAACTCATGCTTCCTCCTTAAATCCCATAGAGGCTTTTCATACAATTTTCACACGCTTATATTACTTTTATAAGTCTGGCAAAAGGCAATTTTAGGGGGTCTCTTACTCTCCTGGGGTTTTCACGGGGGAAACTTCATCAAGGTACTTCCTTTTCCAGAGATTACTGTTACGTGTCTAAAAGAAAAGTGTCTGTGGAACAGTGAGGATCTGAGGGACAGACCCATCTTTTTACCCAGGAAGGACAGGCAAAGGAGAGCTTAGATTTTTGGACTTACTAAATTGTTCCTACTCTAGTATGACAGAAGTTCTAGAAAGTTCAAAGAAAAAAGTCAAAGAACAGTGACAGCCTTCTTAAGTAGCTTGGATGAACAACTTCTTTTCCTCAGCAGGCAGCCAGGTAGGGAATATAGTCTCCAACACCCTCAGGCCTCTGCAAAACCACTACATCGAACACTGTAGTCACATTAATAAAGCAGGATACCTCACCGAGCTCCCCTTAAAGCAAGAAGATAGGTAGCCAGTTTACCAAATCAAGTTCCCAAATGATAAAGACTGGTCAACCCACTTGCTCAGAAAAGCTCTAGTAGGCACAAGTTTTAAGAATGTTAATGCTCCTTTCTACGATATATCATAAGGGTGAAAGAAAAGAATTCCAACCTAATAAACCAGCTGGCTTTTCTACTGAGGTTTTTGTTGTTGTTGTTTCAGGCCACTCACTTCCTCAAAGAGCTAACATCGGCCCCTTCATTCAGAAAGAGATGTATATGGTCATGCAGGCAGCACGAGTGTTACTCCATACTGAAGGTCAGAGCTTCATTATTTCAAAGTCAGACCCCGCCTCATACAGGGTCATGAGCAAACGCTCTGCAGTTTATCATCAGGCAATGTTCAGTGTTCAGTATCTAATGCCTTGAACACTTCAAGAAATCTGTAACAAGGCAGAAAAAGGAGAACAGACAGACTGTAATCTCCAGTCATAGATATGTAAAAACATATCTGGAACCTGCATTTGAATAATAACTCAAAGTTGTGTCCAGTCTCTAGAACTGCTTTGCCCTGACTGTAACAGATCCGAGTGGAATTTTTATCTGCTAGTGATCTTGCTATGAAATGTGATTTGGAAAATATCTAGGGAGTTAAGGTGCATTTTTGGAGGGTGGGTTTAGTCTTGGTGGTTGTTTGGTTTTTATTTCAGTTTTCCTCTAACAATAAACCTTTATTTAATATGGAATATTAAAGACAAATTAAGATATTAATGATCTATAATGAAATCCTATTTATGTATGTATGAAATAATTAGTTGTCTTCAAACTTCATGGATTTACTTTCCATGTTCTTTTAAAGCAATTTGAATGCAAACCTTGGGCAAACAACAATAAAAAGTTGGCCAGTAAGAAAAGGTTTTCACTGTCTTGCTTAACATCACAGTCAAGAAATAGCTACACTGGCATCCATGCCACCTAGGTTCATATGTCAGCTGCTACTCAGACAATTTGGAAGCAACAGCCCCAAAAAGCTGTCCTAGTATGGACTGCAGATTCGTGGATCATTATTTCTCATTTCAAAAATACTTCGGAATACAGTGTGAAGGAAAAAATGAAATAGAATTTGGGAAATAGCACTACTATATGGGATTGGAGAAATTTAGCATCTGGATTTACCAGATAGTTTTCTTTAAAGGGTTTGACCTGAAAACTGTACACAAAAATCGTTAGAACTTATTTCAGTTTTACTGGCATTTCTATATGAAGAATGAAAACAACAAGATCTATCTCACATTTTCAGCTGCCCTTCTCAGCTCCAGCATACATAGGTAGTTCTGTTCACTGAGAAAATACAGAGGTACAGGTTCCCTTTTTGGACCTGTTTACAAGAATACATATAGACCCACGTAAGCTCTTCCATGATGTGCTCAAAACGCATTTGAGAGACAGGGCACATTAACACCAAACCAAGCTCACATGTGGCTAGCTGTAAGAATGAGCAGAGCAAACCTGAGCCTGTTTGTACCTTACATTTATCCCACAGGATGGCAGAGAAAAGATTAGAAGAAATGCTGTGCCAGCTCCCCCCATCTCAATTCACTGCTTTCCTCCTGTCCTTTACAGGATCAAAAAGATGCTATTTCAGATTTGAGTTCCTATTAACAAAAGATATGTATATCCTTCTTTTGATCTCTTTGGATTTTAACTTTCAGTTCCTGTCCTCCCACACATCCCATTTCTGCATGGTGAAACCACACCAATTCCACTGCAGAAGACTTTGGCACTCCTACATACCAGAAGCTAGACATGCGCTTCATAAAGGTTAAAGTACTTGAGTTGAAGTAATCTTACTACCACTAACACAAATACAGTATTCCAAATCAGATTAACTAAAATTTTTGAGAATGAACAAAAAACAGTTCCACCCCACTACAGAAAATGAGAATAAATGGTCTGAAACAAAACCCAGCAAGGGCGCCGTTCTAAATCAATGGCATTATGGTTAAACATATTAAAAGAGTAGCACAGAAAACTAAATACTCCACACAACTGACA
This sequence comes from Falco naumanni, assembly GCF_017639655.2. Classification (NCBI taxonomy): domain Eukaryota; kingdom Metazoa; phylum Chordata; class Aves; order Falconiformes; family Falconidae; genus Falco; species Falco naumanni. The sequence continues at coordinate 76,648,765 of NC_054054.1, read as the reverse complement.
CACATGCAAAATATTCAAACTGAATTTGTCTCAGTATTTAAAGATCAAAGATAAAATTATTTCAGACAGGATACTTCTTTCCCAAACAACATGATTAAGACTAAAAAAAAAAAAAAAAGTCCGTTTCAATTAAGATTTTGGCATTGGCTTTTGAACATCACAAGTTTGTTAATTTTATGTAAAGCAAAATAAAATCATATTCTCAATGGACTTCAGCAAATTAAATGAAAATATTTCCAGCAGCTAACTTGAAAAGGGATATCATTAAAGTGCTGCATTCATTCTTATCTGTAGTTACCACTTAAGCTTCTAGTCACGATACATTCATTCAAAACAAAATAGCAGATTGTAATGTGGGCTGATATCTGAAGGCATTTCATGAGCATACTCATGCTGAAGTCTAAACTTTACATGATCACTAGAGAGATAACCTTTGACCTAGATATAAAACTGTTTCAATTTGTTCTGCCTCTGAATTAGCATATGGCATTGGAAAATTTAATGTGATTTCTTTCCATTTACTTCATTGACTAGTTAGCTAAAATAAGATGCAACACAAAACTGGAGATGATGTTCCCTTCTAAGAGGAGTGGGGGCAAAGGCAGAAAAAAAATACCATTCAACTATTCAAATTATATAGCTTCCAAATTTACTGTCCAAAAATCCCAGGTTATGGACATGACGATTACATCCATTCTTTTTGTTGCATTAAGACTATGATTTTCCTCTGTTTGTAACCAGTAGTGCTGATGCTTCGATATGTTGTTAAATGAAAAAATTGCTTTGACACTTGTCACTACATCTTAAGCTGGAAAATGAGTGTGGTTCTTAATCAGAACAGACAAAAGTACTGTACTGTTTGATGAAAATTACAATTTCTAACTGGCTTTATGTAAACCATTCTAACCTAATGCCAAGCCCTTGATTAAAAGTGCTGCTAGGAAACATTATTGGGCAGCTCTACGCATGCAGACGGTTAATTATGACTTCAGTAGAGAACAGTTCATGAAATTATGTACACTTACAATGCAATTAACTCTTGTTTATCATTTCTTATGTGTCTGCAGTGTTGGTGTATGTGTGGAGCACAAACAGTTTGCGTAACATTTTAATGTGTCTGTTCAGAGGGGTTCAAATCCATAAGGATTTGTATGCCTTTTTAATAGAAAAAGGGACTAAATCACAATTAGTTTACAACCAAGCTCTGTCTCTGCTGCTTGCTTTTATGATTCCATATATAAAAATTAGCTAAATCTGTGCCTACTTATAGTGACCTGCTTAAATTTCAATACCTAAATAAGATCTATAATTGAATATACAAAAAAAGAAGCTCTGAAATCACAGCAGCACAGGCCCAAAATTTGCAGCAGGGATAGTGGAATTCTGCAGCACTGGTTATGTGTCTGACAGCAGTTGTACACCCACAGAATCTACTATTAGCCGTTAAAGACGGCCAAGAAAAAAAAATTCCTTGTACACAACCTCATACTTTTAGGAGCTCTAATTGTCTTTGCCCTTGCAGGAGCTTTACCCTGTTCCTTCCCTTGCTCCAAAAGGAGCATATGGGCCCATGCTGTACAGGAGAAATGCGTAGGCCACTGCTATGTTTTCCATAGCATGTTTAGGAATCTAGATAAAGGGGAGATAAGAACATTTAATTCTTCAAGGCCTCCTCAAAACAGGGCTGAAAAATACTGTCTTATAGAGTGAAAACAGGATTTTTAGTTCATTTGGTTTTTTTAATCAGAATCCACTTTTATTAGCATCTTGTATACTTCTGTGTTGATTAAAATCCACACACATGGTAGAGGTAGAGAATGTTCTAGTCTTCTTCATGCATAACCTTAGTTTGTAGTTTTATTTACAACTTAATACCTTATTCATTTTTTAATCTCCCACTGCAGTACTACGCCAACAAAGCTCCTTGTAAAGAAATATCAGCAGACGTGATGACAGTTTTAGGACTTTAGCCACTGCACCACCTAGATTCAACCAAACCTCAGCTCAACAATACTAGCGGTTAGAATAACAACAGCTACTTTGTTTAGCAGTCATTGGTTGCTTCAACACACAGTAGTTTCAAACCTATTGGGAAACAATAGAAGACTTCTATTATCATGGCATGTTGCTGTTATGTCACAGCATACTGCATTTGACACTGGAGATGTGTCCAGAGCTCAAGCATGTTCTAGGTTTTCTCCAGCACCGTTCCAGGTGGCCTCAAGGATACAAGAGCAAACTTTAAAATCCTCCAGCATATATTGGGGAACCAATCCAAGACCTCTGAACAAACTTCATCCCCAATGCTGATGCTGAGCAGAGAATTGAGACTGATACATCTAGAAAATACTATGTTGACCATGAAAAGCTCCTATATGACTCAGCAGAGAAGGACACATCTACTGCAGACTCTCTTGAATTTGAAGCCCTAACGGAAAACATTTTGTATAGATGATTGTGGGTTTTTTAGTATTCTTTTTGTCTGCTGTTTAAGAAAAAGACGTAAGATTTCTTCGTTTGCTTTTCATCTTAAAAACTTCAGGAGTCAGAGATGTTTACTTGTGCTGAAAGGAACTGGCAACAGATTCCATCATGAAATCACACTTTATTTGCAGAGGTGGGCCAGAAAGACAGCTGCAGAGCTGCTGGGTTCAACCAATGGACAGCAACTGCACCCACAACCTAGCCTTCCCCCAAGAGTTTTCTGCTTACCTAGATTACAACCCCCTTTTCTGATGGCTGCTTTCCCTCAGGAGGCAGAGAAACCAGTCAGAGCTGTTGATAGGGAAAGATAGAACTAGTAAAATTATTCATGATGCTCCCCTTTCTGCCTGTCCAGTCCAGGAGGTGTTGACAGGGGAGCTGCTCTCACCATTTCCACAAGGACTAAGAATAGCTCTGACCCACAATATACAATGCCCTGGGGTTCTTGCTTCTTTCTCTCTCTGGCCTCTGAGAGAAGCAATGTCCTGTAGTTGCATATGCAATTTACAATAGTACAAGAAATATACAAGGTCAAAGAAGACCAGTTAGATTGAGCAGGGACTGTGAAAATAAAGTTAGTAAACAGAGGCAGGAAAAGAGAATTACAACTCCAGAACCTGAATGAAGTTGATAGATGCATATGGCAAGGCAGCATGTCATAGGAAGGTCTGTCCTATCACTTAGTGATGTGGTCCAGAAAGGGCTCATATAATAAGCGTCAAAAACACTTCACAGAGTGAACCTGAGAAAATCAGTAACACTAGCTACCACAAGAACTAGCTAACTCAGGAGAAGCTGGAAGTTCAAAAATGAGGGAAGCTTTCTTTTATACTGTTAGCAGACATAACCACAGCACCAAGCCACCAAATGTTCTGCCTTTGACTATGGGGGACTGACAGTGCTATCATTAACATGTACTTGTGAGTCAGTGGTGTGGTACTGAACATCACTTACCTTGGGATTTGTAACAGCAGGTGTGCTCTAGCACAGTCACATGCTATTAGGAGGTTTGGTATGCCTGCTTGGGGCCCAGGTAAGAGACTATTTATTATTACATCATGTGCTTCTGGAGAATCTGATCCTCCCCTTCATGGACCTACCTTCTGAATGCTGTAATACTTCTCTCACATCACAGGCTGGACCAGATACAGAAAAGTCAGCTCTAAAAAACTCATTAAACTACTTGGGTTTGAGTGGTTGTTTTTTCTCTTCACTTAGTAGCATTTAGTAGGTTTCTCACAAATCTTCAGCCTTTGGTAGCTTTTATATTACTTATATGGAAACTCGAGCCTCTAATGTGTTTCCTTATCTTTGTATCAGTCAGGTGGCACAGCAACTGTCAGTTACTGCAGCTTACAAAAAGTGCATTTTAAGCTATAGCAACTGTCTGAATAATTTATGAGTCCTAATATCTTAGCAGTAGCAATCCAACTTTAAAAATCACCTTTTCTTTCATTTCTAGGCAAAGTATTATCATGCCCATGTATCAAAAAAATGTTTATTAGCTTAGATTTACTACATTACATCTTTGTTCTTTCTCTCATTTTGGACCTCATTGGACCCATTCCCTGTGCCAGACGGACAATCAGCATTGCTCACTATGCACGGCTTACTGATTGAGGAAGGTAAATTTGCTACCAGCACATTTTCCACTGCACACAGCCCCATCTTTGGCCCACTTCTTTTCCCTCTCTCCACCCTCCAAAATCACAAACCCGTCCTGTCTCATTTCCCACCAGTCTGCCCACCATGACAATCACGCTCCCCAAGCCCCCCATTAGTATTCCTCCTTTCCATCTCTGTAGCACATCTGTTCAGTCTCCAACTTGTTCTAGCTGCCTCAATTTGCCTTTGTCCTGCTGCATCAGACCATTTAGCCCAGGAACCTGTCCCAAGAGTCATGTTAGGGGATGCTATTTTGACAAAACAAGCAAGCCTGACACTGCCTGCAAGCAGTTCCTCTAATATTTCCCCAGCATCAGAAAGTGTTGCATTAGAGATGGTAGAGGATATATCCCTGCCTAATCCTTCAGTACCCATTTATTGACCTGTTTTACGTGATCTAATCAAATCCCTTTTGAACCTGCTGAAACTGTCTACTGCTACAAGCCCCTTACAGCATGTTCCAGAAGTTCACTGCCTGCTTTGTAAAATACCAGGTCTTATAGTGCCAGAATTCTGCCCTCTGTCTTGTTATAATGCCCCACATTTTGCTGGTTCTTTTGGCTGCTGCTACTACACATTCAGCCAACTATTTCAGAAATTCTCAACTGACTCCAAGATATTCCCGTTATGTTGGAATTGCTTGTTCTAAGCTTGGCATTGTGTGAGTATGGTTTATGTTTGGTTTTGCTGTGTTTGTTTGTTTTTTATCTAGATGCATTACATCACTTTTACCTATTCTGAAGCTTGATCTGCTGCCCCCCCACCGCCCTGCACCCACCCACCCCCCCAGACACACATATACAGAGTTTCATAAGGTTCTGCTAGAGTTCCTCACCATTAGCACAGCATGTGACTTCTGAAACAAGCTTAGCAATTGCACTCTTGGAGATCTTAATGTCTATCTCCTTCTCCGACTCACTGATATTGACTCCTGAAGATCCTTCTCTTGACTCTTTTTAACCCAAGAAGCGACCAACTATTACATTTAGACGCCCCCGTTTGCTTCTTGGTCTTTATTCAACTTGCAGTCCACAAAATAGCCTTTTCCTTAACCCTGTAGCAACTTAGTTTCTTTAATAGTTGTTGTGAAACCTTCACAAGAGTCTTTGCTGTTCCTTCCATCCTGGAAAAGCAGGGTGGGAAGACACTAGAGTTTCTTCATCCTCTTCTAGACCGACCACAGTTTCCCTTGCACCCCTCTCACTCAACTTCCTTGAGCCAGTGAAGCACAAAACAGCAAAGCAACCAGCCCATCACTTCCAAAGGAACAATGAAATTAACAAGGGCAGGAAAATTAACTACTCAGATATCTACCCTTGCCTAAACCTAAGGAAGCATTACTACACTGTTAGAAGATGCGGTCATCTTTCCCACACACAGCCAATGATCAAAGTTGCTACTTCAGACAGTACAAATGGGACAGGCAGATAAACTGAAACATTTATTCTCATCGTAATGGAAGCCTCTTCTCTTATTATAAAACTTGCACCAGCCATCACCAAAAATACGCATAAGATCAGTCAACACATGTATGGGTATCATCAACCCCACCTCGTGAGGGCACATATGACAATCACATGCGGCTCAAGGAGTCTTGACAAAAAGTTCTGTTCTTTCAGGAAGAAATGTTTAGGAAGTCTAGCCATGCAGACACAGCTCTGCATCACGTGCAAGGGAACTGAATGCTATAATGTCTTATGGGGGAAAAAGGACCCATAGGAGGAGGACATGAAAGAAGCAATTGGGCCAGCGTTTATTGAGAACTAGTAGGTAGAAATTTTGTTAACACTGAGAAGCAACAAACGTGGGTTTTTTCCACAGTTCTGTACTTAAACAGTCAAATCCTATTTGACCCCTTTTCCGAGAGGAATAATCTGGCTTTGTCAGGAGGAAGTGCATGCCAACAAGACAAATACTTATTAAATGAATTCCTGTACAAGAGACTGAGACCTTTCCTTTAAGCTCAGAGGGAATCACACTACCCCCATGTCATTGTTTGCCTTTTAATCTGGTAAAGAAAAATTATAGGTACGATATCCATTGAATGTATCCAACTATCCTTGGCAGCGTTAGTGAGATGATGAAACGGCAGAATTCTTTGTAAAAGTGATGCTTGAAAAAAGAAAAAGAGAATGAACAACAGTGTTTACTTCCATAATGAAACTATGGCAGAGCCTTCAGAAGACTGATTCTTTTCTTCAGTGGTTGTTTCTTATCAGTTGCTTCATCTGTTTGCTTTGTTTGTTTGTCTGTTAGCATCAATTGTGATGTGCACTTGCTGCTTGACTGGCTAGATGACCTCAGCTACAATAGCTATGAGCAGTAAAAAAGCCAGCAGTTTATAATGCCTTGTCCTCTTTCTAAAATGCCAGCTTCAATTTGCCTACAGCCAGCGGTTCAAATATATACAGCACATAATTACTCTTTAAAGTGTTACAGTTGAGAGACAAGGAAAAGAATGCATTTAAAAAGGAGAGGGAGCTATTCCCATGAAACAGTCACTGCTTTCAGTTCCCACCGGGAAACAGTAAAAGTTTCATGTCTCTGTAACTGGCACCACTCAAAGATGCAGACACTTAGTAAACTAAGTCTGACTTCTTTAGTCCACCAGTATTCAAGCATGTAGTGTCCCAAGCTCACCTCGTTACATTCAGCCACTACAGCACCTGAAACTGCCCATCATACTACATTTTATTTCCTTTAACTTTTTTTTTTTTTAATAACTGTAATAAGACTTGTCTGGGTGAGTAGTGGTTTGTACTCGAGCAGTTAAATGAAATTTAAGATTGTAAAAAAACCTACAATGCATCAGATCCAGCATTCATAACAAACACTGTTTTACAGGAACATTATTTATGGGGAAAATGGTTCTGAAAATAAACTCCTACACATGTTTAATGTTGTCTTCCCTTTATTTTTACTCTATGCAGCAGGAAGGATTTAGAAAAACAACACAACCTGAAACAATGAAGGATGACTTGATGCCCTGTAATGACTAACTATATGCAAAATTGCTTTAAAAAAATATCAGTTCAAGTTCTTCAATCTACTGTATATCAATAGATAAAACATGACAAAAATGTTCAGAGGAATCTTAATTTAACTTTTAATCTAATAAAGGCCATTTGTCTTCTTGATGACTCATACCCAGGAACGAAGAAAACAATGTAAATTCTCTTTGTCATAACCCCTTTTCCATTTCTTATTTGCTGATGTATATCAGATTATTGAATTTTAGAAAATTGTGAGGATATGATTTGGCAAGTGCTTCACTCTGCAAACTTTCATTATTTTTTATAAATTATTATATTTGAATACACTCAAGTTTCAAATAAAGTTGAAGTATTTCTTTAATTAAGCCATTTTAGCTCTTAAAGTTAACTGAAAGACACCTGTGCTGTCTGATCTATGCTGTTTTTTCATTCATTATCCCATAAAACTGCAATTATGTGCCTACAGGTCATCCCAGAAACTACAAATTGCTCTTTCACAGAACGAGGCAGGTACAGATTACCACATTGTTTTTGAGAGGAGATACACATGCAGATCGTGAGCCTTGATCCCTAGTTCTCCCATACACAAATTTTCCCCTAAAATTCAGTACACAGCAGAACTGTGGAACGTGAGCTTCTTGATTTGGGATGGAAATACTTTCTTTGGGTGTCAGTCAACACAGAAGCCAGAATCCACTTCACATACACATTGCTAATAGTAAGAAAGCTAACATGGCTAAGATGCTAAAACTTCAGAAACTTGCTGTATTAACAGGAATGTCAGGCCAGGCACTTGTATTGCACATTACTGCCTTCTGTTTACATGAGAAAAATGGGACTTGTTTGGACATTCTGCTTATAGTCTGCAAAAACCCACAGCCATCCTTTTGAAACTAACATCTAGTAAGAACAGCTAACTTTTCTGCTGTTCAACTTGATAGTGTATTCTGTGAAAAACTGCAATATACTGGGTAGAGATTTTAAAATATGCTTTGCAAGGTTAAGTAAAAGAAAAAAGCAAACTAATGTGACAGTACAAAATGCCAGGCATCATTCAACCTCTTCAAACCTCCTAGACAACATTTAAAACCCAAAAGCTATATTTTGGTCTATGTGACAAAGGCTTCTGCCCTGTAAATCCATGATTTATTATTCCAGGGGATAGAGAGCATTTTCCCAAGGGAATTTCCCCAGTCAGTAAGTACTTCTTCAAAAATGGGCAGTACCAGTCAAGAGTGACCACTGGGGGTGTGTGAATTGTTTTAGTCAGACACATCAGCTCAATTTCACTTAAACCCCACCTGCAATTTATAGCTACTCTTCTTTCTCAAAAGTCTTCAAAGGAGTAAGGATGATAAATGTGCTCTCCCTTCCCCATGATACAAGTAAATGGATTTTCAAAAAAGCAATATATATATATATATGTTTAAAAATTTAAAAGGCCTTTCTCGCACTAACAGGTGGTTAGTATTAATGGTAGAAACACCTCACCAAAGACTGTGTTATAACAAAAGATAAGCAACACACTTATCAGAGATGTTATCATGAAACTTGACAATTATTTTGTGCTGCCCCTGATTAGACGTAAAGCCCATTTCCACAATTCATGCCAGCATGACACACACACACCTAGATATGCATGCCAATTTTGAATAGTGTGTGTATCCATGTTGATACACATTCATGTACTCACATAGTCACACACCCTCAAACACATAAACACTATATATAGGAAAACAATAAGGAACAGTTAGGGGAAACTTCATACAGTCATTCGCTGTGGCAAGGACACTTCCATATTGAAGACAATCAATCAGTTGCAGCGTGATTTTATTTGGTTTATTTTGGTTTTTAACACAAGAACTTCTGAAATTATTCACTTTTACCAGAAAAGAATATTTTGGCAGAATAGCTTACGATCCCTGGCGAATCTGGACAAGCTACATCTACACAAAGGTTTGCTAATGTCATTGCATTTCAGCAGTGATACGAACAAAGGCAAATACGGAGGCAAAGATTTTCTGCAGTGAGGCACTAGGCTGAAAAGCACATTCTGTGCAGAGCACAGCACAAGCCAGAAAGGATCCTTACAAGTACAATATTCAGACTCCACATTAAATACTGTAAAAATGGGACTGAAAACTTGAAAAATTAAAGATCTATATCATGGGCTTTGACTTTTTAAAAGAGTCTCAATTCAGTCTTTGGGTTATGGGGTGGGAGGTTTGGTTGGAATTTTTTTGTGTGTAAGCAGGTTTTGATTGGCAGCAAATATTTTGGACATATTAAGGTTTTACTTAACTTGTGAGGTCCCAATACTATATAAAGCATCTTCAGTTATTTTAACTTGCAAAACTACCAAGTGCGGTTAGGCCTATCACAAAAATAATTTTCAAAATCAAATCAATAATGAACTATGGATAAAATTACACATTCATCAATATAGAAGTTAACCTACTTGACATTTATATGCCTTAAACAGATAGTTGGCATGTGCCTTTCCTAAAAATACTGACAAGTCAGAGGGAAAACACTGTTACGAGGTTCTTATGGTTAATACTGTGACAGATTTTTGATTAATAAGTCTAGTTCTAGACATAACATTTACCTGTTTTTCTACCTCCTTTCTACCACATCCTGCAACATGCCACATCTTTCTGCCTCAGTGTCCCCAGAAGGGAAATATCCACTCACCTCACTAAGTACTGTGAAATTGAATCAGTTTGTAAGTTTTCCATAATCTATACAGTATCAACGTAAGTGGAAGACATAGAGCACCTTGAAATATGTAGTAGTGCCTTGCAGGACCAATCCTGCAGCTGTTTGAAGATCAAATACATGGTGACCAAATTTAATCAGAGGAAAAAATTTACCTTTGAAAGGGAAGTGTTACATATACTCATTACTATTAGTCAAATCATAACCTATGCCACTGCTTTACAGAGTAGCAATCATGATAAGATTTCCAGATTTTCAAATGATACTAAAATTAGAGTCAGAGCAAATAATGAAGAGTAATACAATCAGATTCCAAAGGATTTGGATCATTTAGATAATTAGGCCAGCAGATGGCAAATGCAGTTCAGTGTAGAAAAATGTTAAATAATTGGTCTGGGAATATGTGATAAATGATAAATGTCATATAGCATGATGACCTAAAAAAAAAAGTGTGGGGAAAAAAAAAAAAAATGATTGGCGGGGTGGGGCGGGACTATGACAACATATTAGCACATAAAAAAATATATATTTAAAAAGGAAATAGCAAAAAGTATTTTACCTATGAGTTATAACATATGCAAACTATTTTTACAATCAAGAAATCCAGCCAGGAAATTATTTAATTGGGTAACAGGACCAACTACTGTAAAAATGCAAGTGTAAGCAGAAGCATTCAACACCTTAAAGGATGTGCTTGGCATTACATCGTATCAAATCCAAAAGTCAGTAAAGTTCTTTGAAGATCAAGTACACTAGGCTATAACTAAGGCCTTCTAAAGTTCAAAGCCACAAATGAAAACAAGGCTCAATAAAGTGAAAAACACTAACCTACCTTGATTAATAGCCAATACCTCAATGAAGAAGCAACTTAGGGGGAGACTTCTCAGTCTCCCCATTAGAGTGGTTCGGTTTTGTGTATGACACCAAAAATGCAAGTTCCTCATCTAAACTAGAAGACCAAAGACTCTAAACACAATTCTAATGACTACACTATCAACTGTTCTAGAGTTTCCTAATTCTGTTCTAAAGCAAAGGTCCCTTTCTTAATACAAATGTCTTTAAAAAGGTTGAAAATTTAATTTTTGTTAAAACTTGGAAAACTCAAAGCCATCTGCCCTATTTATATACATCATGGCACAAGAATAATTCATGTAGAAATAAAACCTTGGTTCTAAGCACTGTGTTGTTCAAAAAAGATGTAATACAACAAGCAATGACAACAACAAACAGTAATCAGTTGTGGGATGCAGCTATGTAAAAGCATTGCAAGGTTCTAAGTTCTGGTACAAACTGGTCCTCTGAAAAGTTAATACAAATGAAAAGATAAAGTGCTAAGCTAAAGAGAAAGATTTGTGGAACATTGACAAATAGGCACTGCTACACTTAAACAATGTTATTACATGTGACCACTGACATTTTAGTACAATGAAAGTTATGAGGAAAAGTACAGGCAGTCACAGCCCATTTTCACTGGGGATGTGACAAAATAAAGATTTTTCATAACTACTGTCTGTTGTTAGTTATTTTTCCACACTAGTAAAGGAAAAAAATCTGCAATTAAAAAAAAAAAAATCAATCATCAGTCCTCTTTGTGCCATCAGACCTGTTTAGAGGTCCACACAATTGGAGCAGGATTCAAGTCCAAACTTAAAAGTTACAGAATAGGAATCAAAATAGGAAAACAGCAGAAGGGCTGCAAAAAGCAGACAGGTGTGATTAAGATATCCATAAATATTAAAAAGCACATTCCTAACCCTAAAATATCATTAGTTCTTGTAATAAAACAGAAAAGTTTTTCCTTTACACCATTAATTTAGTTTTTCATCTTAACCTGCTAACTTTACTTTGTGCTGGAGCTATCATATGAAAGTGCTTTGAGTGCTTTTCTCTGATTGCACTGGCAGAGTTATATGAACCATTACCTATCATTACCTTTATTTCAAACCTGTCAGTTCTTCCTCTTTGTAGCCAACAAGCTGTTAGAAGGGGAAAAAATGCAGTCTCTATCAGAGAATAAAACCACCCATACAAAAATGAGCTGAAAGGAGCCTGTGAACAAAAGAGAAAGGAGGGTGAAGAAAGGGAGAGATAAGAGACTCGGTAAATATGCTTTCTCTCTGCAAAGGACATTCTGGCCTCCTGCTCTTTTAAATAAATAAATAAATAAATCCACAACACTAACACACAATGCATGCTAGAGCAGGCTCCTGCCCATGACTCCTTTCTGCCACGCCTTGTACTTAAAATACCTCAACCATTCCACAAATATTATGCAAATAAAAATAATATTGATACCACTGCTTCATGCATGGAAAAATGTACATAAATGGAGCCTGAGTACATGAGAGAAGATGCACTTTCTCAAAGCCGCATGTATTTTATGAGGTGCTTTTCAGTAAAGCTTCCACGTGCCACACAATGAGCTGTGAGCAATTAATGTTAATTAAATGGCCCCCTCTAACTGTAGTGCTGCCAGTGACACATTAATGACCTCAGAACGCACTTGGATTTGGAACTTTTCCCCCGGGTGTGTGCCAGGCTGCCTTACCTCTGTAAAGCTATGGCATGCTCCAGCTGCTACTGCACATGTAAGGAATGTCATTCCCATTTGCAGTAACATGCACCGTTCACCAAACACTGAAGGAAAGCAACCATTACACAAGAGCACTGCAGATACAGCTCAGAGACTAAAACATGCCAGGAAGCTTTGATTTGCCTGCTTGAAACACCCAGAGAAGCTACATGCAATTGCAAAGTGATGGCGTACTGACAGGGAGACCATCATGAAGGCAGCCAAGTTAATGCAGCAAAAACGTATTCCAGAAGCTTATTTATCACACTCAGTGCCCTGAGTTAGTAGCAAGTCTGCCTCTTAACATCTCAAAAATAAAGGAATGAGAAAAATAAATAAAAATCCTAAGTAAAGAACCAAATCCCCTGCCCCTGCAATGTGACACCATGAAGCTAATGCCAGGAACTATGGTGTCCTACTGTCTCAGTAAGTACTTTATTTGGAGGCAAAAGAATACAAAAGATCAGTTATCTCTGTACTCTGAAAGTATAATGGAAGCTGCTGGAAATGACCATCGGAAATAATGTAATGAAGTCACAAACTGACAGCTGAATTCATAGTCGTCCATAATTTGGCCATAATATACAGACTGAACTGCAAACATTCATCTCACATATGAAGACAAGATAAAGAAATCCAACAGAGGAACAGAATGACATGTAAGCATCCTTTGAAAGCAAATGCCTCTGAAAAATACTAGCTATCCAATCAAAACGAGCTAACTGACAACAAATGCTGAAGTTTAGTAGATCATCTGACAACTCCAAAGCTATCCAAAAACGAAGATGGAAGTATCTGGGATATGCATTAAAGAATGAGGCCAGAGCATCTGCTGTAGCAAGCATGTTATTGGGCAGCTGCAAGAAACTAAAGGGCTAGCTCAAGGAATCTATCGAAGAAATGAACAGACAGAAAACTAACGGGACCTGACAACAAAGGATGTGCAAGCAGTGGCCAAACACTCACAAGGATTGCTCAGCCCAGCTGATACCCCAAAGGTCATTTGATGTCACAGAAAGGATTCAGATTCAGAAGCAGATTTCCCATCTTGTTTTGAAAATACACCCATGGTCTATAGCCCACAAATATGCTCATCCTGGGTCGTGATTTACTAATACCTCAAAACATCAAAATCTAATCCGTACACATACCAGCAACATTTTTCTCAGGGTTGTTTTTTTGCTTGTAGGACCTCTTCTCTCCTTCCATCTCTCTTTAATGATCTAGTGCAACTAAAACACAAGACTCAAATAATTTTAGACTTGTGATTTTGGTGGGGTTAAAAGCAGGTGAAGATACTTCCACTGCTTTTCCAAGATCTAAATAATGGCAGAGTCAAGAATGCTAAGATGTGGGGAGCTTTCTGTGACTGTGATAGAGAGAAGCTCAAAGAAAACCTGTTCCAAGAGTACATATGGCGCAAGAAAGTCTGAAGAATAAACTAGTACCTTAAAGCAAAGAAGAGTTACGATGATGGCAGTATACATTTCTTGCAGCTAATATGCAGCTTGTCACAGCCTCTAAAAATCACAAGTTAATAAGTATGAAAACTAGAATGTAATAATGACATTGTGCATTCCAGCCAAAACAGAATTCACATTTGAATTTCATTTTCATTTCAATACATGAATACATAAACTGAAGGCTACAGACTCTGAGTATAAAACACACGGATAAATAAGTTCAGATATCCTTATCTAGAAAGAAAAAAAAAATTATGTGGTGCTTGGATCCAAAAGCAGCCAGTGACAGACAAAAAAACCCAGAGGCATGAAGGAAAATACCTTGGAGAAAAAAAAGAGAATGGAGAAAGAGAAAAGAGGGAGAAAAGCAATCCCCAAAAGCAGGAAAAAGTCTGAAAATTGCACTGCAATGACAACATTGTAATTTGTTCATATTAGGCTTCAACACCTGTGAAATTCTGAACACAGCTAGAGCAAAAATGCAGCCTGCTACAAAAAACCTGAAATCTTTTAACTTCCACAGAGAAAGGTCTAGATACAGCAAACATATCAAGTTATTGCCTGCTGTATTACATACAGTCAGAATATATCAAGTCTTATTATTACCATTATTTCATTTGAATTACAATTGCACCATAGTCCAGGAGATAATTTCCAGAGATTCCATCAGTGCTTCAGAATCTAAAACAGTAAGCAGCATTCACAGGAGGAATGGGAGAATATTAAAGCATACACCTTCAAAGAGCAAGTGTCGGCTTCTTCCACCAGCAATCAATCTAGCCAAAAAATAAGACCTATCTAGTACAAGACTTGCATTATCCCAGGCCTGGTGAAATCTATTCACAAATGCCCTTCAAAGAATTGCATATGGGGGAACAAGAACTGACTCAAATTTTTGTAAGGCTCGGCTGAGTAGGTTTGCAGTCTCATCATGCATGGTCATGGAACTGAAGCATCTGATAGACATATCTAATGTTCTGAGCTAGTCAGCAACTAAAGAATACACTTTCCAGAAGTGCTCCATTTCATACGGTTCCATTAAGTGGCACATCTGCAGCTGCAACACACGCTTGCACTTTCTCTTGTAGTCTGCAAAACGGGATAATGCTACCTGACAGAGAGCAATCAAATTGACCTGCTGTTTCTGCTATTTGGACTCATACAGAATCAGAGATGCTAATATGCTGCCTTGCAATTAAAAGAGAAAGCCCAAAATGTGATGGATGCAAGTGAACTGCACAAGTGTTTCTTTCAGGGCACGACATTTGAAAAGTATGCACCAAGTCATTCCAACAATTTGACCTGATTGAAGACAGTGCTGTAGCCACGTTCCTAATGAGACCAAGGAGCACAAGTTGTGCACATGATGCTTCTGTGCTATACCTGTGAATTTACAGCTAGAATGGTAGGCAAGAAAAAAAATCAGCCAGATGGACTTCTCTTCTGCAGACTCTATTCTCTGGGAGGTTTGCAAACATAGTATGCAAAGAAGTGGTTTATGGATGGAGAAGAAAGCCGTAGTCATAAATATTGTCCCTTCCAGTTAGTGTTACCATGGCGCCTGTGCAACTCAGGCTATTCTCTTAAGCACTGTATGAACAAAGAAGGGGGGGGGGGGGGGGGGGCGGAGTCCACTACCGCAACTTAAATAAGAGACAGCAGATGACAAAAGGGGAAAACACAAGAAAACAGTGGGATAATATTGGTCAGTATGAAGAATAGCGGCCTCCACATAATGCAACTGTTTACCTGGTGGTAAACTTTTGTAGACGCCACAAATAAAGACACTTTTTAGAAGGGCTCTGAAGGAGAATAGTTTACAGATCTGTGTATGTTTATTAAATAAATCATAGCATTAAAAAAAGTTTTAGAAGTTTGTAAGTAGATTGTGGTGACTGACAACTGAAAGCAGAAATAAATGTGCTAATAATGCAGGAGATGTGATAGGTGGCAGAGAATAAACAAAAGACAAATATCTTACATTTAATGTGACAGGTTAGATGGAGCTAGTTGATGAAGTCAAGGAAGGAAGTGACAGATCAAACTGAGAGCTAAAGAAATTATCTTTAGAGCAGCAACTATTGACACAAGTGGGTCAAAACTGCATTGCCAACGCCAGGAGAAAGGTTGATGGCAGAATCAAGGGATAAAAGAGAAAGGTAAGAGGATGGCTGGAAGGAAAGACTAAGGCTTCTTTTTCAGCTATATTGAGCTTCAGCAGGTACACAGACAGGCCCAAGCTGATAGCAAATAGGCCAAGATTTTAGTTTCATCAGTGAAGCTGTAAAGTACTTCTGTACCTTGTCAGCATCCAGAAGGTGCATGCACTTCGATTCAGAAATCACACCTTCAAAAGATGAGATTCTGAAAGACAGGACTAAAAAGAGTGAAGCTTTTTGAGACTATGGATACAAGTTAGGATGGTTTTGAGAAAAGGAAAGGATGAAGATTCAGGAAATACAAGTAAAGAATTCAGCACATGCTACGTACTAAATAAAAGCCATGACAACACACTTAGCAAATGGAACATCAGTTGTTGATCCTTGTTATTTCCTTGTCTGTGTGAGCCTCACAATTATTCTGCATGCACGTGTGGTGCATGCAGTAAAACCAGAGAAAAAGCAGAACTCAGGTAACAGGTTGCTAACTCTTGACTGACAAGGGAATCTAGTAATCACCACAGGGAAAGTGCAAGAGCCTCACCAAACACTACAGGTAACGCACTCTGCTTGTCAATATTAAAACTGTTTGCTAAATAATTCGTGGAAAAAAAAAAACAACAAACAACCAAAAAAACAAACCAGGAAAAAGTCTCAGTTGCCACTTGCTGGTTTCCTACCTCCTGGATCTCTTATACGGGCTTTATAGAATCATAGAATGGTTTGAGTTGGAAGGGACATTGAAAGGTCATCTAGTCCACTCCCCCCTGTAACAAGCAGGGACATCTTCAACTAGATCAGCTTGCTCAGAGCCCCATCCAACCTGAAACTGAATGTTTCCAGGGATGGGGCATCTACAAGCTCTCTGGGCCAAAACAGTTTCTGGGGATTGATTCCTCTAGTCAAAAGAAATAAATTTATGCTTACACTAAAGGACCTGACTATTATATTTACTAACATCTATCATCACTTCTCTCAAATCTTCTTGAAAACTGCAGGGTTGAATGGAAATGCTGGAAGTATCCTGAGACTTTTTGATCCATACGAACCCCGACAAGCACTTCCAACAAGCTCACCTGAAGTGTGTCACAAAGTCCACCCCTTTCTCACACCTTATTGAAAGACTGCATTAAACCCTCCTGAAAAAAAAAGAAAAAAATCTCTTTTACACTGAAGACTAGCAACAAAACTTAAAGGTTTTACCAACCTGCAGACAGGTTCAGTCTTTTTGACCAGCTGTTTTTCAATTTTTCTAAATGGGTGAAATTCATCACACAGATGACAAGCAGGGGGAGAAATACAAGATACAGAAATAATAATAAAAGTGTTCTTCTTCAGAAGTTCCAAAACTATTAAGTCCATCAGTCATCAGATGATTAAGATCTCTCATCCAATTTTGTGAGCTTTGCATCACAAACCCTATAGAATCTAGCAACGGACAATACGGAAGCTGCTGAAGACATGGTATCTTTCCTCACCCCCTGCTTCATCTTCACAGGCTGATTTTGCTTCCAGATCTTTGCATGTATCAGAATAGCCTTGGAACAAGAGGTGTAGCCAACAATGGAGGAGTGACAGCTTACGACTACTTACGGAAGCAGGATTTTTTTCAAGTCCACAAGACCAAACAGAATCTGGAGCTGAAAGTGTCAGCCAATCTGACAGTAACATCATTATTATAATTTATGAAAAATCATGGTGATCAGGTTACTGATTTAAAAAAAAAAGGCGTGTTATGCTGATCCTTGAGAAAAGTAAGCAGGAAAACCCAAAGTAAAAATCACACCTAGAGCCCTGAAAATCAGAGAGCACATCTTCTTTGAATATTGTTCCCATACACACACAAAACAAGATGATGATGGGGAAAAGTCAGCACTGAATGACTAAGAGTAAGCCATACTTAGCCAACCTATAGACTAGGTAACTGGAGAATGAAATAGTGGTGAATATAATCTAACTAGATTTTAGTAAGGTTTTAGGAAGCTGAAGTAGTATGGGCTGGAAGAACAGGCTGAAAGTAGGCTGGACTGCTGAAAGAATACTGCTCAGTACCAACTGCTCAACAGTTGGCAGTCAAAAGTGAGAAATGTATGCCAAGGATTGATAATGAGGTCCATATTGTTCAATAACAGTCAAGCAATAATGAGAATCCAGAATAGTACAAAGTTTTGCACCTGTAGTGGAATAAACCTGTGCACCTATATTTTCTGGGAAGCAGCTGGATAAGCATCAGCCCTGTTGAAAAGAATCTGTGAGATACAGCAGACACCAAGCTGAACACCAGATACAAATGTTCACTCATAATCACAATGGTAAACAGAGTACTTGACTGTATCAGAAGTATGGCCAGCAAATCAAGCGGTGCTGCTAGAGCATCAGGAATCTCTGCCCAGTTGTAGGTGGATACAGAGAATTTGGGAACATCCAGAGGAGGGTCACCAAGATGGTCATGTCCTAGAGAACATGATTTATAAAGAGCAATTGAGGGAGCATAAGGCATTTCCACAAGGCCTTCAAAACCCTGTACCAACTTACCCTGAAAAGTTTTTTGGGTAGGGCATGAACAGGAAAAAGCAGTAGAGATTGGAGTAGAGAGCATGTCTCCCTTTCTAGATACTTAGCATCCTGTTGAAGTTGCCACAAAATGGACTTTGCAGGCCTGAGATGTCATTGCATGATATTTCAAAGCCATACTACTTGTTCTGTGCTTCCCTTCTAGCCCAGATCTGTAAGCTTCCCGCTTACAGAAGGAAAAACCCCAGAACTCCTATTCACAGCTACTCTGTATGCCTGCAGTAAGACTGTCGACATCTAAACGCTCATGTAAACAGGTGCATATTTTAGTTCTTTCTCCCATTGGCATAATAAGTATTATTAAGACTAGGGCTGGCAGCAGATTTTTAAAAGGCTTTAGTTATATCAATAGTAAGTTTGAATGGATTTTTAGTCTGCTGTAGTAAGGCAGTAAAATATAATAGCCTCTTAACTGACACATTGTTATCAGTCTTATTATGGCTTTCTTCATGCCTGTCAGTGGATTATGGTAATTTTTTTAGTCACGGGTCTAATCAAAGTTGAAGACTGAGCTACTGACAGCTCAGGAGAGATATAACTGCTTACATACTGTCATGAAATTCTAACACAGACAGAAACTTCAGCATCTCTCTCACCCAACTCTCCTCCTAGTAAAACAAAGCAACTTTCAGAACAACAGGTTCCTTTTCCATGTCAAACAAAGGAACAAAGAAATCAAGTTCAATGGTTCTCCTTAAATTAATACAGCATTCAGAACATGAAACTTTGTTGTTCTAAGCAGCTGGTGTGGTGCAGTTTAGAAATGGATTTATGATCGCTACTGTAAACTCATCTTCATTGCTACCCATCCAAAACACCACCTCTGCTTATTTCTGAGGATGTGGTCAAATTAAACCATACACTGCATAGCAAAAAGTCCCAAATAAGGCTGAAATACCACTTTCTTATTCAAGCAAGCATGCAGCACTTACTTTATTCTTCAAAGCACCAAGGAATAGCTTTGTGCAAGCATTATACAGTGGCTTAGACCGGGAATAGCCAGGTCTGTAAATACATGCAAGGTGTGCAGCGTGTATGAGCAGGCATATATTACATGCAGTGGATATAATCACACTGCAGTTGTTGGATTGTGTCATATGGGGGGGGTGTGTGTGCATGTTCTTTCTCAAGCTTTGTGGGTTTCTGCTAAATTACACAGAAGACCCCAGCATTAAAAACCTTACAGAGCATGAATCTTTTGTGTTCCACAAGCAGCAGTTCCAGTGTAATTTTTACTAAACTTGAGTGGGATAGATTTAAAACTGTTAAAGCTGAATTTATGCATAAAGTTTTGGTATAGACAAAACACTGCATGAAGGCAGTTCACATCAGCTCTCCAATAAAAGCGAGAAAGCGAACGACCTTCCACTTTCCATTCTCTTCAGGCCTACCCCACGTGCCAGCAGCAGTGACCCAGTGTGTCCATTATAAACATCACTGTGATCAGTAATGCATTTCACACTGGCTACTGAAGAATGAGAAGATACTTCTGCTTTATCACAGCTGGTGTGAACTTGAAGCAGTAACCTAGAAGTAAAAGGACTGAGAAGAATATAGGCTTGAGAGCCCATCTAGTAGCCTCTCTGTTGAACACTAAATTTATTAAGTGGCAAATGAAAGACAAACCAAAGAAAAGCAAACAAAAAACCCCAAATCCAGACAGCAGACTGGTGGCACATTATCTCACCAGCATTCCTCACCACTGATAGTACAAGAGAAAATGTGAAGCAGCAAAACAAAAATCCAGGAAAGTAGTATGTCCTGCTGCAGAAGACAAGAACAATGAATTCTTGCTGAAGTTAGTAGGAATGTTGCCACAGCCTGGATTTCATTCATCCACCTTTTGCATATATAAACAGGTTGTTAGTGTCCTGAAGCTTGATCTGCTGGTAAGTGACATTCCTTCAATAAAATAATATCTTTCTTTCTCATGAATGCATGGGATGTCAGAACAATCTGAGGCACAGGAACCAAGTACTGTGAGTGTCTAAAAAAGAACATATGCACAAAATGTAGCCTTTCCTGAACATGGCAGCAGCATCAGTCTGCAGAGAGGCCTTTTACATTTGAGTATTTGCAAGTCTTCTGCATCTCCTTTCCCCCACTGCTTTTTATTTTGAGTTATAGACTGCTAAAAAGGCTATGACCAAAAACAAGCATGGGCAAGTGAGCTAAGGATTTAATCTTCACATAAAATAATACAGACAGGTACTGAAGTTTAAGCGTTGCCTGATACACATTGCATTATCTGCAATGGTACAAATCACACCCAAAGAACATCTTTATAAAGAAGGTAAAACATTAAAAAATAAATCCAAATTGGTTTTCTATTGTGTGCAAGCTGAGAAGAATTTCATTTTTCAGAATCTGTTTAAATTCCTGGCTACTTGAATGGCCACTGTATTATCAGTCAAGTGCAATAATAAGAACTCCACAGAGCCTCATGAGTCATAGTATTGCCTCCAAAGCCGACTGATGTAAAGGTGAAACATTACTGTCTCATTGACTTTAAAGGGTTTTGGCTAAAGCCTATAGCAAAAGACCTGAAATGAAACACTGCAAAAAAAAAAAAATCGGCCAAAAAGGACTGTCATGGTTTAAGCTTGGCCAGCAACCAAGCACCACACAGCCGTTGCTCACTGCCCCCTCACCCAGAGGGGTGGGGAGGAGAATTGGAAAGGAATGTAAAACTCGAGGGTTGAGATAAGAATAATTTAACAGGTAAAGCAAAAGCCACACATGCAAAAGCCAAGTAAAACAAGGAATTCATTCACCACTTCCCATCAGCAGCAGGGCTCCATCACGCATAACAGTTACTCAGGAAGACAAACACCATAATGCCAGATGCCCCTCCCCTTCCTCTTCCTTCCCCCAGTTTATATACTCAGCACAACATCCTATGGTATGGAATATCCCTTTAGCTAGTTCAGGTCACCTGTCCTGCTGTGTTTGCTCCCAGTTCCCCGTGCCCCTCCAGCCCTCTCGCTGGCAGGGCCTGAGAAACCGAAAAGTCCTTGACTTGGTATAACCCTCACCCAGCAACAACTGAAAACCTCAGTGTCCTATAAACATTGTTCTCACACCAAATCCAAAACACAGCACTACATCAGCTACTAAGAAGAAAATTAACCCTATCCCAGCTGAAACCAAGACAACTTGAAGTAAGCTAAAACAGTTCTTAAGATTAAAGACAATTATACAATACAGAATCTTCAGCACTTGCTGCTTATCATTGCAGGATTTAATGCTATTTTCCATAGTTTCTATTCTGCAATGAACTAAGGTTACCTACAATAAAGATTTCTGCAAGACTTTTCACCCTGCTTTTGTAAATCCTTAATCTTTTCCACCGGTTTTTGTTACAGACTTCAGCCTCATGCATCCTTTTTAGCAGCATACTAATTTCAGAAACTACTGAATCAAGCTTTAGCATAAACAAGTCAAAACGTAACTTGAGGGCAGAAAGCAGTGGAATCTGAAATATTTTCCAAATAAAAGTGATAATGGAGTTAGCTTTTGTAGCTGAAGGAAACACACTCCAAACAGTACAAAGGGGTTCAGATTATATAGGTGAACAAATGCCTTTTACTAAAATCCTTCCTTTTATAGGTCTTAGAATTTACTGTCCTATATAGTCCCATCATACATTCATCTCATTCACTATCTTAAGGCATATATGGGAGGTAGGGAAAGGGGGAACACTCCATTGAGTAACTGTGTTCTAATTGACTATACAACATGAATTCTAATTACTGTTAATGAAGCATCCTAAAAGTACAGTTTTTCAATAGGTCACTGATAGGCTCTGGACAAATACTATTGAATTTTGGGGGCCTGGGGTTGGGTTTGTTTGCTTGTTTTAATGTTTTCCTTGTAAATAAGAAAACCTAGCTAAACTGGAAGAGAAACATTTTCAAGCTCGTATCAACATGCATCTTTTGTTTAATGCTATAAAATTCCATCTCATTAACATATGACAGAAATACATTTATGTTACTGATACTACAGACTAATAAGTCCCCAGGAGTGATGGGTGAGATATGAATAGAACAAAGTATTGCTCTTGTAAGTAAAAGCCATAGCAAATGCCAAAATTGCAAAATACTGAGATCTAGGATTACTGGGGATAATAGTCATGAGCCACAACATAACACACACTACTTGCAAATTCTGCACTGGCCACACCATATCTTTAAATGGCACTTTTCAGCCTGGCACTTCAATGCGCTATTTTACATGGACTCAAGTACAACGGGATGTCACGTTGACTAAAAAGTACTGCCACTGCACAACAGTGCAGTAAAATCAACATTTTAAAGTTTGCTTTCCCTATAAGATATTCCCTGCCTTCCTAGTAATAGGCTTCCTGTGGGGGCATCTCCTAATTGAAGGTGCTGGAAGGTTTAGCTGATGGCATAGCATATACTCCTTGGTGATAATTCTCACTACCACAGCAAGGACAACTACTGATTACAAAAACAGCCCCTATGAAGATAACTGGTCAAATGCTAACATCTCTTTCAAATCCCCTGTAATAAGAACTTCTTTCTCTCTCTACTCAGCTACCACCCTATAAGGCTCTGCTTGTAAAAATGGCACAAAATAAGTGAGATTACTTATGCTGATTTTGGCCCAATAAAGGAATAAAAGTTAACAGAAGGAGCTGAGGGCTCAAAGGTATACACATTAAATATGGATTCCTTGACATCAACTTTGGGTAACGTCTTAGGGGATCCAGGATTTACTCTTAACAGATTGAGGGTTGGGTTTTTTTGGTTGTTTGTTTTGGAGCGTTGGGTGGAATGGGATGTTCTTTTTGTTTATTCTGTTGTTGGGGTTTTGGGTTAAGATTCAGTAACAGATCTATCAGCTTTGAAGGTCACTAGAAAAGGACGTGGCACTAGCATGTTTTTCTTCCTACTGTTTTCCCTGTACAGTGCACCTAGAGCATCATCATCATCATATACTACTTAGTGGAATTGAATCAATTATATCAGATTGCTGTGTTGTGTTCAAATACATGAAGCCAAATAAAAAGCATTTGGTTTATTGTTTGCCCTTTTCAGGACACTTGGTCTTGTGGGAAATTGACAAGCAAAGTAAAATACTATGTTATAGCCTGGGGGGGGAGTGCTTCTGTTCCAAAACCCGCCAAGTACCACTGTCTGTCATTGTGAAGGTATCCCCCACCAATATAGGCTACTGCTGATTATCAGGCATATACAGAATGAGCCACCTGTATGCCACGCAACAGATTTCTGAACAATACCAATTTTAAAGACCCAGAAATATCAGGCCACAGATGGTGCTTTAAAAATCATCACTAGGACAATTTATTGCATCTTACCTCAATCTTTATTGTTGCAATTATGCAAAAATATATGCAAACCAGTCACTGAATTTCACAATTGCTGTGGTTCTTTTTCATGTAATCCACAGGATCACAGTAGTAAAAGTAAATACTAATAATCCACATCAGTCTCCTGAGCTTGCATCACCGTCTCTGATCTGGAGATCAGCTTGACAGTGAAAGTCAAGATGTCACACATCCTGATCCCTACGGAGGTCTCAAAATAACAGTTTTTTAGTGATCAAGGATGCTGATGGAAATATCCAAATTACTGAGAAAGGAGAAAGCGTTTTAAGTTTTGGACAGTTCCTGGTTGTCACTCCTGCGACAACTGGCACCACTTCAGTCCTTCCTCATTAAAGCATTCTTTAAAACCAACAATGACGAACTACTTAGGGGAATAAAGAGCTGCTGCTCTTCTTTCTCTTTCTAAAGTCAATCCTCTGAATGAAGTTTATGTATGCGAAGATCTGGGAGGAGGTCATATTCTTTCCATCTAGTCAACCATACTTACCAGCTTGCACTGTGATGCTTTCTCAAGAACTTTGGGCAAAGGAGGTCTTACAATTTATTTATCATATGCAGTTCAAGTGCCCTGGCCAGATGGGCAGAGCTCGCTTTCCTGCACAAACTCCAGACCATTAGAGTCCTCTTTGCTAACCATTTCTCTCTTTTTGTTGTTTTCCATATAGAAGATTGATTCTCTCTAAAAGCAACTCTTCAACACATGCAAATGCTAACATTCAAATCTACACTCATATTTCAATCCTATAAGGGAACATCATGAAAACGAAATTGCAGAAAAATCAGCTAAAAGATCATCGCATGCCTAAAATTCGATAGGCTTCTGAAATTCTATCAGATGATTCTATAGGCTTCTGAAATTCTAACAGATTATTTTGGATGTGACAGAAGAAACCATATTGTGGAAATTTTGAAATCATCACTTCTGACTGCAAGACCATTGTAAGTTTGCAAAAACAGATTTTCAAAACAAGTCTCTTCCAAATATTTCAGAGTGGGGAAAAAAAATAAAAACGACACTACTCAAAAGAGAAATCTTAGTGTGCTACTGAGAAGTCAAATGGACTACAACAGCATTAAATCCCAGAAAAATCCCCTACAGAAGACTGGTTCACTATCTAATTCTTTCAATTACCATATAAAAATTATTTCTGTATTGCAATTATTTCTATTACAGGAAAAGAGGTAGAACTTGTCTTCTCTCAAGCAGAACAATTAGTCTGTTAAGAAAAACTACATAACTTCTAATAGTGATTGGAAAGTGTTCATATCACAAGTTCATTCACTGAGGCAGGAACAATGAACTACTGAAGGCACAATGGAGAACAGCTTGCTAGGTATCAGTTCTGTTGGAAGAATCTGGTGGTTACACTGGATCACAAATATGAATTAAATGTTATGTTTCTTTGTTTTAGTACAGTATGAAAAGCAGATGTGCCACTTCTAAGCATAAATGTAGGCTAAAAGGTAAGTGACATAACTCTATTCAGCACAAGTAACGCATCAGCTACCACTCTTCCTTTTCAAAGTGTAAACTAAAAATAGCACGTAACTGTTTCCCATTTAAGCCCATCTCCACTTTCTGGCCTAGGGTAGTGCAAGTGTTCATTCACCCACTGAAACCTGTTGCAAGCAGAACTGCCAGGTTTGAGGACTCAAAAATAATACCTAGTATCAGCAGAAAAAAAATATCTATTGGATAAAAATCCTACAGAAAATACCTGAATTCATGAGGAAAAAAAGTAGTCTAAAGAATAAAGTAATAATTTAGGAAGTACAATCCGCTGTAAGACTTCTTGAGGGCTGGTAAAGGCCTGAGAATATTCTTGCTAAACCAAAGCTATGCATTATTACAGCTGAGAAGCAATACATCAAAGCTGTCAACTTATTCAGTGTATTGTCCTTCATTTCTCTCTTTCAAAAAATTTGAAAAGCTACGTAAATTCTAGGAAGACATACACATCACCTTGCACCTGACACATACAGGCATATACTAATTGTGTTTAGGAACTGAAACAAAGGAAATTAAGAAAGAGAAATTTCAAAAGTGAGAAAGCAAGAACACTGCAATATTTGCATCCCTATCCTCCTCTGTGTTCATTTGTCAAATAAATCACAGCACACTGAACAGATAACCTGACTCCCTTCTCAAAGCATTTAAGAATATTTTCATCCCTTACACGTGATTTAGCAACTCTAGTATTTATTTGTGGGAGGAGAGGGTGATAGATAAGAAGTTAATGAAAAAGGTTATTAATGGGTAGCGCAATAGCATTAATAAGTATTGGAGCAGTTGGGGCAAATACCTTAGTAATAAATAACAGAATTATTGGAAGTGTTGCACACTGGCAGGAAGTCTCTGGGGGTCTTCCTCTTCATAAAAATAACTGTTGCACCAGTGTACTGATTAACCTTTTAGATAAACGTGTTATTTATCTTCCAGTATGAACTGGCAACCAATAGGATGCCTACAGACTCCAGTAGGAGGAATATTACAAAATTTCATACAATTATAATATTAACTTGCCATGTTTGGCCTGTATATTTGGATTGCTGATTCTGCTTATTTGATCTTAAAATCTTGCTATAAGCTTTTTCTAAAAAAATATTTTAAGGTAAGTGACCAGTTGAGTGAATAGTCTGTTAGAATGAAATCTTATGGGACTACCTGTGCAATTAAGGAATTACCCAGGTTAGAAAAGACTGAAGGGTTTGACCCAAAATATTTTTTCCTCCGTCCTTGAGATCAACTGTGGAACGAGGTAACGATTCAACACAAACACTATTATTAACATCTGGAACTTCATCTACTTTTGTGAAGGACAGAGTCAAACAACATATAAGGAGTAGTAATTTACACCTCAATCTCACTGAATTGAAAGGATGAGTGCACTATTAGTTTCACACGATTATGCCAAGGCATAAAGTAAGTGAACAGGTTGTTCTATCGCTGGAGCAAGCACAGAAGCAGCGCAACTGGAATCCTGGGCAGGATGGCAGAACCATGACTATCTCAGCCAGCCCTCCTCACAGCCCAGCACATCAGCACAAACCTACACTTCTGTGGCTTGTACCAATACACCAAACAAAGCATGGACACATGCCTCATTCTCTACTAGAGTAAAGATGGCGTTTATGTTTGATACACAGGGGAAGAAAACAGCAGATACAGTAGAAGTTGCCTGCCCCCAAGACCTGGTAGCAGAGGTGACAATGCCTCCGTCGCCTTCATAGAGATTCACATGGTGACTATACTCAGATTGGGTCAGACTGTAAGACATTATTTAGTTCCCTCTTGCAGAAGAGAAGAACAGCTAGGGTACTCACTTTTTCTTTCCTAGGGAACTTCTCTAAAGGCCCGTATACACACAAAGATTTCAATAAACCGTATTTCCTTGCTGACTGTATTTTCCTTCTATTTTAACTCCAGCCTGGTTGAATGGGTTGTCAGCCACTCTTTGGCTAGCCCTGAATTTTCCCAATATGTAAATCAGACTCCCCCCTCACTTAAATACCCTAGAGAGCAATTTTTCCTGCATTTAAATAATTGTACCACCTATTACATGGACGATGAATCCAGCCCCAAGTGTTTGCCTACGCTAATGAATATATAACTAATGAAATGAAGATTAATTAAATACTAGTGCAGTGACATAAGATAGGAAGTACAATGAGAGTACTAAATTTTGTTAATGATGCATTTATGAAATACGTGAACAAACTCTGAAACTGAAGGTTAAAACATCTTTGAATCTAGACATCAAAACCAAACACACAACACACGGTACACAATTACTGTATTACAGCTCTAATAATTGCTGTGGCAAGTCATAGTCCAAGCAGGATGCAGCCCAAGCAATAGGACACCAGGTACTGCATTCAGCAGCTTACTACCAGGCACCAGAACGCATACAGCCCATTCATAAAATCCACTACCCAATGAACAGACTTTCTGGACTGGATACAAGCCTAGACTACATTCATTTTATATGGCTGTAATGATCTGTCCTCATTAGATCAAGGTTTGATTTAAACTAGCATCGATGAAAACCAAGCTTCAACTGCACCACAATTCTGTTTGCTGCCCCTGATTACAGAAAAAAACCCCAAACATTCAGCTACATCTGCACTTTGCTAACGTACAGGACTGCTGAGAAGCAATCTGAATTCCATTATAACTTTGAAAAGCATCAGGTTCGTTTTAAATTACATTTTCATGCAATAGTACTTAACTAGTTTTCTGAAGCCCTGCATTGCCAACACTCAGAGTAACACTAATAATGCTTTATTTCTTCAGCCAAAACCTTACCACCTCTTCAGCTTTCTCACACCAACTTCGGGACAATCTGCTTAAGACTGCACTATCTGAACATGCTTTTCTACCCAGAAAAATGTTTAATGTTCTTTCGAATGCCTCTCCAAAATGTATTTCTTTTGCATCATTTATGCTTTTGTCACTGAAACTCAGGACACAGGAGTTCTGCTTATTTGCTGCTTCAAAGGCTGTCCTTCAAATGGAGTTTAGGGAAGTTTTCTTGCTTCAGCTAACGGTAATTATACTAAAACCAGTATATGTTTGTTTTACCGGTCAGCAGTTACCACATTATCTGCACCAAAACAGAGGTCAACAGAGGTGTACCCTGGAACACTATACTTTTTGGAGTTATTTTATCATATAGAAGCAATGATGCAAGAGAGAACATGAACCTGAATCAGACCTGCTGTAACTGTGCCGAAAAAAAAAATAGAGAAATAATGCTGTAAAATCTGGGTGGAAGATTTATATTACTATTATCCTCTGGATAATTCCACAGTTGGATATGAAAGCCAATATATAAAGTGATTTTTAGCTATCTCTTACAAAATTAATCTCAGACAAATAGCCCAGCGGACAAATACTGAAGGTCACATTTTTTTTGGTTTAGTAAGTAGGTAGATAAATAGCATTAGATAAGTCATGTTTAGGAAGCCTAGGTCAATGGTACTTAAGTAGCAGTGTGTGTGATGCACATAAACTCAGAAGCTTTAGGGGAGATGAGGTTTCTTGGCATCCTGAGCTACTTTGTGAGTTATAGTGGAGGGTCTTCTCCAAAGCACAGAGCTTCTGAGTCAAGCTATACAGAGTCTGGGGAAAAAAGAATCACTGCTGCTTACAGACTGCATTGCTGGGTGGCACTAATGAAACTTGGTGATAAATCTGCTGGGCTCACCCGTCAATCCTAGAAATCCAAGTCATGTTCAAAACTTCAAATGATCCTTCCCAACATGTGCTCTTCTGGCCTGGCCTGCCCCTCCTCTCATGTTAGCAACTTCCAGCCACGCAAGGGGAAGCTAGGCTTTTGTTGTGTTCAAACAGGCGTCAGTGTGAGAGCTGCAGAACAGATAGTAAATTAATCCAAATATGTGTGTGTGGAATGATACAACCTGATATCTAGATCCCTGTGTGAAACCTGCTGTGAAGATCCATTTATAGCTTAAGTTTCAAAACAGGCAAAGGAACTGAAAGAACTCAGAAGCACTTAAGTCTTGACTGGAAAGAGCTATGTAGGTACCTGAGTCTGTGTGAGAGCACCCATGTCAATTTAAGCAGAAGGCAAGGGACGATGTGTGTGTAGCTAAATCAACATCCTGCTCAAGTTGGAGCAGTAGGCCTGCAAGAGGGAGGTGGGAGGGCGGGGTAAGTCCAAAAGCATTAGTCTAGGTTTTCAGTCATGTCTGCAATGAACATGCTTCTCTCTCTCCTCAGAGTGATTTAGAACTGACTTGTGTCAGCAGCAAAGAACCATAAAGGTTCAGCTATGCTCTGACCTGGTCCCATTAGCACTGGAGACATTTCCACGCAAGTGAAAACCAGGATACATTACTGAAAGGAAACACTAGCTACCATTACTATCATACACCTTGCTGAATTCGCCTCACTAACACCAGGGCACATCATGTAAATTACCTGCCCAGAGCCTAGTAAGTTTGGTCCCTTGAGTTTTCAGTTTGGTATAATCATTACCTTGATTAATAGCGTGGCAGTTCCCTAATCCTGCTCTGCTCACTCAAAGAATAAGCACTGGATACTAAATTTCTTAAAGTTCTTTTTTAAAAGTTTCTAGAAGCCAATGTCCATCTTTAATGCATATTATTAGTTAATTCCTAAAAACCATACACCTGACTGAAGCAGGTTACATATGCCCTTGAACTTTTTGAATAATCACAACATGCTCCTGATTTCGTTTATTTCTACTTCTATCAGCAGCTTTCATTATCAACTACAAATGCCTAGTGCCATTCTGGAATCTCAAAGTTTTGATACTCCATACTCTCTTTATACTTACTTTATAACTTTTGTACAGAGTTACTAGTTCTGTATCTTCTAATTCTAAGGTACATTTTGATGTTTGATGTCCCATTTAAAGTCCCAGCTTTGGGAGTCTGGTGGCTTCATCAGAAACTACACCTAAATTTGATTTTATATTGTTAAAATGAGTGTAAATTCAAAACTGAGGATACAAATCTTAACAGCTTGAAAAAAAAAATAGAAGCCACGTAATTAAGAAACACTACCACCTAAAAAAAGAAAAAACACCACCTCAGATCCCTCTTGATTTAAGCCAGTCTTGTGATTTGGATTGGGGGATTCAAACTCTCAACACTAAGAACTGCCCTTTCAATGAATTCACATTGCATGGATTCAGAGCCATACTTAAAGGTGTAATAGGAATGCAAGCCTGAATATCTTTGTGAATACAGTCACACTGTGAAGGGATAGGTTATTAGTAGCTTAATTGGACACTTTCAAAATTAACTTGTCAAAATTAATTACTCTATACATGATCCAACTGGAAATGTTTCATATCAACCACCATTTTAAATAGTATTTAAGCTATTCCTTGGCCCCTGAAAGACATATTCACAATGTGCTGCTTATTTATTACCATGCATTTGCAAATCTTTCAAGTGCTCTTTGTACAAAGAGACAACAAATTCATCTTGTGTTCAGTTCTAAAGAGGTTAGCAGATACATTGACTGTATTTTGCATAAAAATTTTCACATTCTTTCTTCTCCTTAAGTTAGAGTAAAATCACCCTGAGTTAATGTATGCCTTTGCTTTCTGCAGGTAACAATAAAAGTGAATTTTAAAATGAAACAGTTGGAGACATTTTGTGATCAGGAAAGACCAAATAAACCTGACCACAAACAAGACCGTGTAACTACAAGACAACAGAATTCATGCAGAAACTACCATGGAAGGTAGTTTACCCCTTTTCATTGAGGGTATAAGCTACTTTGTATTACCAAACGCTATATACACATACTTACAATACAGTATCTCCATACCTGTCTATTTCAGAATGCAGCTTGTTGTACTGTTCTTGTCCTTTGTGTTTTCCATTCAAAGAGCGCCAATAGTACTATTTGTTTTAATTTCTGTCCATTTGTTTTGTGCAGCGTTTTTTCCAATTAATGCTTAATTCCACATTTCAGAATATTGTAAGAAAAACAACAGACATGCTTTGGGGAAGAGGACTCCAAGAGGAAGTTAAATCTCTCCCTCTATGAACCTAAAAGAAATAGTAAGTTTTGCATGACTCATATAGCAGTAACAAAACGCTCCCTGAACTACAGTTCCTATCTATTACCAAGAGACAGCAGATCACAATTGGAAAAATAAAATCTCTTGATACACAGATGTATTTCTTTTATCCATGCATAAGGCAACTGCATATCTATTCAAAATAACATCTCTCTGAATTTCCATCTCAGTAACACAGGAAGTGGTAACCCAGAGCATGCCCGTTGAAGCCAGGTACATCACATACATTTCAATACACAGTTGCTGCTGCATGCCTGGCCTAGCAGAAAAGTTCTTCTGTACGTTCATTAAAAACATACAAATTGTCTAGTGAGTTGGTAAACTATCACTTCTCATACTGATACTACCGTGATGAAAAAAGGCTCCCTATGCAATCACTTATGTATTGCTTTAATCTACTAAGCAGCAGAAAAAGCCAGAAAAGAAGAGACATTAGAAGTATTGTTAGAACAAAAGCCAGCAACGCATTCATATGCCATTACCACTACTTAGGCCACTACAATGACCATCAGGAGAGAGGAAACACTGCTAGAATAGATAAAGCTGTGCTATCATACTATAAATGCTAATACGTAGAGAGGAAAGAGATGAAGGGCATATAGCAAAGCTAAAAAGGTTGATCTCTGAAGTCCCTTAGGCAAAGGCATTACTGCAATTATCTAACACATGCTAGCTCTTTTGGTTTGGCTTTAGCAGCAGTTTTGGGATCAATCCCAAAAGTCCCTGAGAATTTTGTTTGAACAAGGCCTGTAGAAGCAGCCTTCTGACACAAGGTGTACTGTGCTATTACTAACTTGTACTGAAACCCTTGCACATGCTGGACAACACAAGGAGGAAATATAAACTTCAAAGATCACATTATTCAAAGATTATTAAAACTTAATGAGCCATTGCCCCAATATGTGCAGAGCACACAACACCTCTTACATTCTGGCTTCAGACAGCAATTTACTAATCAGTTACTGAAGCACCTCAGTCCCAAAGCAGTTAATACGATTGATCAGTTAGTAGAAGTTACTACACAGAGAATTTCACTTCCACAATGGAAGAATTCCAACTAATCCGAGATGATGGGGAAAAAAACAACCAAACAAAAAACGCCACACCCAACCCCCTCAAAACCAGCACCTTCCTCTTTTCCTTACCTTTACAATAACAGCAAAAGAGATATTCTACTATCAATGTATTTTACACACTGGCATATGGCTTTGATACAGCTGTTGCCCACAAGAATGCACAATTATTCATACTTTTTCTAAATAATAAATTGGAAAACAGAAACTCTGTGATACAGTATGTACAAAACACCACCCAAGAGTCTTCAAGGGGCCAAGTTATCCCATGAGCAACTAGGTCACCAGTTCAAAACAAAATAAAAACAATTCTGGTTAGTCAGAACTGGTGGGCAGCAGTTCACATCAGTAAGCATGAACTAATGGTGCCACAGAAAGCCCAAGGACAGAATAAATGACACTAGATGAAAAACGTGCTTCAACTTTGTTAGCGGTCTTTTCCATTAGGATACTAGATATGTAAGTAATGAAAGAGGAAATACATTTGTGCTGCTGCTGTGTGTTCTGTCCTGTTTTGTACCCAAAGGTACTCATTCCTCCAAGCTGTTACAATATGGCTCTATTTACAAGCTCTCAGTTAACACCTGTGACTATCTAACTATCTTTACCAGGTCCTTGGAGAAATAATAACCAGGACTCAAGAGCAATGAGCCTGAGTCTGCAGAAAGAAACAAAACCAACCAACCAACAACAAAAAAAAAAAAACACAAAAAAAACCCCAAACCACATCCCTCCATCTAATTACTGAATAGTAGTGCTTACTTTATTCTGTATTTCACTTGTCACTCAGTATGTATTTGGCATTTATACAGGAATAAGTATTACTTAAATTGTGAGATGGATGAATAACTTCAAGGGTACACTGCTACTTTCTTTTCATTCTCAAGATGATGCAATGTTCACATTTTTTATTTCACTATAAGAGAAGTTATCAAACACACAGGTATGGCATAAATACTGTACGGGGGGGGGGGGGGGGGGGAACAAACACACACCACAGACATTCTTGTCACTTATTTAAAAAAAAAGCAGAACATAAATCAGATTTTGCTTCAAATGCCACAAGCAGTGTGGGAAGATGAGGGCAGCAGTGCAACTACGCAAGTTAAAAAAAAAAAAAAAGTAAAATTATGTCCCAGAGTAAAGACATCACATCCAGCAGGATAAGGGTTTAATTTGTGTTCCTCAAGCCCGCTTGGGTGATGCATAACACAAAGTATAGGTGTATACATTTGAAGGCAAGGAATATACAAAAACTCTTGAAAACAAATAACCCCTATAAATCAATCCCGAACAAGCAAAACCACAGGCTGTGGTATTCCACAGAAAAAAGGTGAGACAGGGCTGTCTCACTTCAGGATCTGGAACCTTGTTCAAAGCCTTTGAGCATTTATCTGCAGTATTTTCCTTCTTCTCCTTTATTCACATTTATTCTATACTTCTAGTGCAGCAATTAATCACAAAGTTCCATCTGGTCAATGGTTTTAGTTCACATCCTTACCGCTTCAGACAATTAAGAACAATCCTTAGCGCTAAGAACAATGAAGGCAGCCCCTAGAAGCACTATGCTAAGGCTCTGGAAATACAGTTTTCTTTTAAAATATAACCTCTTCAAATTGGCTTCAACCTACAAGTAATCTCGCGGTTTAAAGAAATCCCTCGCTGAAAAGCAGCGCCTTGGCAGGATTTAACACTTGAGACGATCTTTGGATAGGTTTTGATTAAAAAATTAACTTTAGACTAAACGAATATAATTTTAAACTGCCTTCCTCCAAGCATAATGTTGCTTGACAACTCTTTCAAACAATTTCTTCACTTTATTCATGGCAGAGAAATCAATAATAATTGAAGATTTTGTTGATTATTGATGCTATATCTTAGTCAGGGAAAACATTTTGATGTGTATTCCCACTTAGACTGTTGAACTAAATTTTTTCTTCTTTAACAAATAGATCTTTGTGTCTATTTGTTCCTGGGGTGGGGCTGTCAGCTGGAATCTTATAAATGAGTATATGAAACTGAAACCATCTAACAATTAGGAGGATATCAGAATGGACAATCTATACCTCAAGTGCAGTTTGGAAGGTATAGTTTGTCTAAAATTAGATATTTTGACAAGCATCAAGACTATGTCAGGCTACCTTCAGAAACAAAAGATTAGATTTAGTCTTGTTCTTTGTACAACAGCATTTAGCTCTTTCCCTTATCCTGGGGTCAAGGTGGGAACTTCTTGTTCAAGTACTGGTTATGTGAAACCATATGATGCTGAAATCTTACATCCCTGACTTAGATATATGTCATAGATAGCCTGCAACAAGAGTTGTGGCTCTTAATTTAGGAAGTAACAGGCCTCAGGTGTAGCATAGCTTTTTGAAATTTCAGTTGAAAACTGTAAATAGAAAACCCACAATACACAATGCAATGCAAAAAGTAATAAAACACAGGAACAAATCAGTCTCACCTCCACAGGCTTTTTCTCCAACCTTCCTTGTTCTTTACTATATGGAACAAAGCGAAAACTAAAGGCTGGAGAAACATTTTAAAGGCTCTCTTGCAGATGACAATACAAATAAAGAAAATACAGTAGTAAATTTTAGATCAGCTGAAATATTATCAATTACTTTCTTCTGTATGCTCCATCACAGACAGTACATGCATGAGATTCATAAAATAAGTTTATGGACTCTTCTCTAATCTAGACACTTTAGCCTACTCTGTGCTGTTTCCAAATGTAGTTCCCATTGCTTGAAAAATACTGTGAAAGTATGCCACCATGAAAAGATATTCCTTATAGACCAAACTACATCTAAATATAAACGTGACATGAATCCTGAACTACAACTCAGGCATTTAGAAAACATTGTATATGGTAACAAGTCCAAGCCAAAAGGAGTCATACTGATTTCCAACTAAAAAAAATTAATCCCTAGGCAGACAGAAATCATACCAAAGGTAACATAGACTCATAATACAAATTTTCTGATAACTTAATCAAGATAACAATACCAATATGGAAGCAATATACTACGAAAACCTGTTATGCCTATAACAGCTGAACTTCATACTAGAAAAAGAAGAGTTTAATTTATTAAACCATAGGATTAGCAGTAGTACTCACCATAAGACAGCATTAGCAGTGCTGAATTCCTTCAAACACTGGCTTTACCTTCAGGGAATAGGCTGCAAGACTCCCCTGCTACATTAAGCCCAGTAACCACTTTACTGCCAACTAACTCAGTGTCCTGAGACATAAGGAGTATACCAGGTACCAAAATGCTAGTTTTCAAGATTGCCAACACCTGACTTAAATCACAGGTGCAGTCACTTGTTTGTTGCAGCATTCCTGGGTATGACATACCAAGTTAAAAACAGTACAGAAGAGCCATAGTATAAGGGTTTCTCAAGGCTGAATAAAAGATATAGGTTCTTTCCCACAACATGGCCTCTGGCAAACAGTGAATTCACACCTTCTGCAGTAATACCTGTACCTGCATGTTACTTTTCTATTTCCACTGCTGTTTACAGAAATTGCTTATGCATATCTATTTATTAGGGCAGGTTTTTTCCTAGCTGAGCCTGGCCCTTATTTTCAGCTCATGAGTAATAACAATTTTATGAAATAAAATATAAATGGCACTATCTGTCGATAGAAACTGATGCAATTTCACACAATAACACACTTTATACGAGACCCCTCAAACTATGAGGCCCTTCATGTTACCAAATTATCACTGCATGCATGCATGCAGATAAAGCCAGCAGCTCATAAAAGGCAGCTCTATTAGCTCACTAAATACTGTCTCCTGTAGTCAAGAGAAACACCCTTTTCCAGGGTATTTCCAGCAATATCAAGTACATTTTTTTGTATTTGCCATCACCCATTATTGGCAGATGGACAAATTGAATTAATCAGGCTGAAAATAATTTCCCTTATGCAGTAAAAGAAGTAAATTTCTCTCTTTATATGTATAGAGGAAAAAAAGCTTTCGAAGTACACAGGTGATCTTGGGGGCCTAAAAGTTTGAAAACATCCCTTATAGTTTGCTTCCAAACTTAACAATCCTCTTCATTACCCTTCCTTGTAGGGCAATGTCTGACTAAGTGATAAACTAGGTGTCTGCTCTTCCAAAAGCCACACCCTCCACTTTAAAATCAAACGAGGTTCCTGTCTGTTCCCTGTTTCACATGCTGAAATCGGACACTGCAGGCAGCCTGTGATGTCTGTAACACCCCCGTCTGAATACCCCGTTCCCTGCTATACCAAAAGGAGATCTCAGTGTCCACAGAAGGAGTAAGTATGCATGCTAAACGTGGCTTGCAAGAAAGCAGAATTTAGAGCTCAGACCCTATAAACTGAAATTCAGAGGGATCTTCTTTCAAGTAAATGGGCCTGACTGCATGTTTAGGGCTTAAAATGATATGCTGTTGGGCCTCTGCCCTCTACAAAATTCTAATTTCCTCTCAGGCATTGGTTAAATTCCTACAGGAGTAAGAAACTCAGAGCAAACTGTCCCCTAGGTCTACCCCTTCCTAAGACAGAAGTCTACATAGTTAATATTGAACAAACTATTGTTGTCCAAATCTTTACGCAGTGCTGGAGATACTCCTATTCCAAGCCACAACATCATCTATAAATACACTGCAAAGTAGACACTGCTGCCAAGGGTATATAAGGAACAAATATGCAGCTTTTCCTACCTCAAAGTAAGCTGCTGGGAAAGGCAATTATTCCCTGCTTGTCTGTGATTGATCAGCTTCCCGTATATGGATGTCTGAGCTTTCATGTATTACCTACTTGGTCACTGGCACAGGGCTGCAAAGAAAAAGGTCTTTCTAATAGGATTTTTTCTGGGAAAGGAATTAAAATAGCATTGAGACAATTTAAATCACAAACAATAGCACTTCCCTCCTCTCGATGCAAGACAACATCCATACAGCTAAAAGTTCCAGGGGAAACATTTGGGATGCATGCAGTGGTTTTCAACCCCTCTGTGTTGTCTACTCCCTTCTAAATAATATGCACAAAGGGCAGAAGTCTATGCAATCAAGGCAGAGTAAAGCTTTAAGTAACATGATTTTAATATTCATAAGGTTTTAACTTCTTAGTGATTACTTTTGAAATCTTCTATTACATCAGGATAACAGGCTTAAAAGAAAGTAGAATAATCCAAAACTTACTATTTTTACACCAGTAAAATATTTTAAAGCTATATTCAGAACCTATCCTTACAGCTGGGTTGAAATGATCTGTCAATCCCTACAAAAGTATTGCATGATAATTAAATCCAAAGTTCATGGAGGATAACTGTTAAAGGAATACATTTGTTGTGGAAATAATAATCATATACTTAAGCTTCAGCCTGAAATGCATTCTTTATGACAATACCTTGTATAGCCTCACCCCACCCCCAGGCCAAAAGACAATGGGGTTTCCCTCACATCAAAATTATCAAAACCTCTTACCTATTCCATAGGCTTAAAGACTGCTATACAGGCTTTAGATTAGGTTACCTTATATATGAAGAGGTTCACAGCAGGATAGAAAGAAAAGGGCCACTCCAATGTTCTTTTATTCTCCACAACGTGTCCAAGATGGCCTGTGGCCAGTTCTTCTTTACTGGAAAGGAATTTTGTATTCATTACATTTTGATGTACAAGGGAGGAGGGATATTCCCCAAGAAAGGGAATGTGACAAACTAATTAAACTAAGCTATACTGTATAAATAACTGTGATCAGTGTCTGCTGAAGATCTTTCTCAACTGTTTCCTCTTTTGAAGAGCCTCCCATTAATTACCTCACGTAAAATACAAATATATTAGAAAATTACTGCTACAGAACAACCATTATAAAACATGCTCTTAGCTGGATAAATTACCTTCCGCATGACTCTGAACCACCCAGCACCTCATACTTGAGCTTGGGGAGACAAGAAAGTATAAAGGTTGCAAGGTACTGTCAAAGGCTTATGTGCACCACTGTCCTCTGCTGGAAAAAATCCATCTTACTCATATTTGTGACCAATTAGCTTCTATTAGCAGTAGTTGACATAGAGCAAAGATGACATAAGTAACAGCTAATGTACATTCCCATTTAAGCTCCACAGGCCTGTGGCTTTGGACAGAAGGCTGTTAATTCTACTGTCTGTGCAACATAGCTGTGTAAACAGCACTTAAGATGTTTGCATATGCCCCAGACAGCATTCTTTATTATCATGCATTTGTAAAGCAAAACGCCCCCAGGCCCTGCAGAGATTGGACCTCACTGCTCTACATACACAGAGTTAAGATCCAAGATTTCAACTACACGACATTGTACCATTTGATGCCCAAGGTTTGCAAATGGCATCTATAAATTATAGCACCTGTTTTTTTATCAGCGTGAACCCAAAGGAAAACCATATACAACCCCAATGAGGATGTGACCTTAAGACATTTTGAGCAACAGCTAAAAGAAAGACACAGATGCGATCCCTGTCTCTTGTTCCAGCACTTTTAGCATAGACAGAGGACCTGCAGACCTAGATATCAAGGCTGCTTCACATTGTAATGCTGCCGCTTCCCGTGCTAATGGTACCAGATTTTTGGGTGTCTGGGGAAACACCCCCCTGGGGAGGCTGTAAGCAGGAGAGCAGTGTGGGAGGACTTGAACCTGCCTGGTAACAAAGCACCATTCCACTGAGCCACGAAGGCAGGGGAGGCCTTTCCACAGCCAAGACGAGGGATGGAAGCTGCACACGCACCACAAGCTGAGCAGAGCCCGGTGAAGGCGAGGTGCGTGCCTGCAGCTAGCCGCCCACCGCTGCCCTGAGGAGTTGCAGAACCTCCCACGGGCCCTTCGCCTCAGGAGAGGCTCCCGCGCCACGAACTCACGACCCCGCCCGCCGCAGCCGCTCTCCTCAGGTGGCGCGCGCGGGCAGGCCCCGCCCCGGGAAGTGCCCGGCTGCGCGGGAGGGCGGGGCGCGGAGCGGAGCCTGCCGGGAGCTGTAGTCCGCTCGCCCCTCCCCTCGCCGCTCCGCGCAGCCATCCCGCGCGCCGGACTACATTTCCCAGGGGGCGCTGCGGGAGCCGCCCGGCACCCAGCGAGTCAAAATGGCGGCGGCGGTAGCGCGGGGGTGCGGCGGGCTGTGGCGGCGAGCGCGGCAGTGCGGCGCGGGGGGTCCCGCCTCCCATGGGCAGCGGGCTGTCGCCAGTAGCGCGACAGGCGGGGCGGTGTCGGCGGGGAAGAGCGGGTAGGGTGCTGGGAAGGCGTGGGGAGTGGGGCCGGTGGAGGTGGCTCTCCGCTGGGGCGTCCCGCCTTCGGGGCGTCGCTGCAGGGCGGGGACCGGGCGCGGTTCCGCGCCGCCGGGGTCGGGTGTGACAGCAGCGGGTGCGGGCGGGGGCAGGCGGTGTGGTGGTAGCAAGGGCCCGCTTGCAGTACCATCTTCTGAGTGGTGTAAGGCCGCCACAGCTTGTTGGCGGCTGGCACCGCCACCTCGGCACGCACTTGGCTCGCATCCCTCCCCAGAACCCCCAAACCAGTGTTAGGCGTAGCAGGAGTGACGTGTCCCTTGGGCACAGTCGGCTGCGGTGAGAGCCAGGCACAATGCAAGTAAATTAGAGCTTTAAACGGCAAGAGCCGCACCAATTTTCATAACTATTTTTTGAAGGGTTTTCCTGGTCCCAAGGAGGCTTTCACTTTCAGTACAGAACTGTGCAACTTTGATGTGTGCCTGGAATGGAGCGTTTTATTCCAGCCGCAACTGAAAGTTACGGCCCGTACAAGCTTTCATGTTCTCTGGCAAGACTGAGGTATCTCTCTGCACAGCTGACCACCCAAGTGAAGTTGTGCAGACATAGGCAAAAGTGTGTTGCTGATACTTTGGGCACACAAGTAAACATAAACCTGAACAAACATGGCAAGAAACTTGAGATTTCTCATCAGTGTTGATAGTAGGAGTAGAGGACTCATTGGTGCACGTATCTTTGTTATGTATGTAAGTCAACACACTGATTGAGTGAAGCCTGGTGTAATTTTTAATGTCATGATTTGACAGGGATGCATTTCTAAAAAAATACAGGAAGCAATGAAATAAATTGGTCTCCAAAATTAAAAATCACAAACAACCCACCTTTTTTTTTTTCCTAAGCCTTGAGTCATTTTTACGAATAGTTAAAAATACCGAGGAAAATACTATATTTCAGTAAAGTGTATTAGTTTCTCTATGAGTCTGAACCTTGATCCTTTATAATATCCTTCTAAAGCAGCAATTTAAGACTGCATCGCTAGTTTGGTGTTTGTAGCGATGTCCTCAGCTGTTGGAGGGCAGATGGCAAACTGAAATCTTGGCAATGTGTTATGCTCACCTTTGGAAGGAACACTACATATATTTGATGTTTTTCTATAGCTCGCTTATCTCCTATAGCATCTGGGTACTTATGCTGCTGAAGTATTCTACCATAGAAATGTGATTTCATCTCTGAAATATTGTTTGTGCCACTTCATTTGTACAAGGCCAGATAATTACTTACAGAAACTGTCAAGCAATTTCTACTGTAAAGGTGACCTTTTTCTCTTGTCCGTATAAAGGTTATGGATGTGTGAATTGCAATTACTTTTTAGATTATATGGAGAAGTTTTATTCTGTGGAATACATTGAAAACAGTAGCTCTCTAGTTGAAGTGATGATTTCTCTATTACCAGATTACCAATGTTTATGCTAATATGCTACTAACACTGCTCTGGAGAGCCACCTTTCCCAGCATGCAAGTGGCTAGCTGACAAAGAACATGTAATTTATTATGCCATCTGTCTGTTAGAGATTTATCAAACTACCTGAGAAGTAATTGATATTTATGACAATTCTGTGATTTTCACAAAGTACCAAATTAGGGTTCATCCACCATGCAAGTTTGCCTCATTAATTTCTCTTAAGATTTCTCATGTAAAGAAAAGTTAAAAGTTTCAGACCATTACATTTCTTTTTTATAGCATTTTCTGTATATAATGAAGATACTTTGCCGTACAGTCCCATCCATCCATATATGTATTGTCGATTAGGCTCAGTTCTCCAGTATTGCAGCAGAACTTTTGCTGTTAAAATGTAGATGTATTTACAACATCATTTACATTTTTTTACAATTGCAATGTAATTTCTATTAAAAGAGTAAATGAAAAGTTCTTAATTCTTGTATTTTTATATGTTTGTGGGGTTTAATGTCATCTGTATTTAATCTGTATTTCCCTTCTCTTTCCTTTTCAGTCTTGCTCCATGGGTACCAGTTGTGGGTCTGGAAATTCATGCACAGATTAGCTCCAACTCAAAACTTTTCTCTGGTTCCCAAGTCCAGTTTGCAGCACCTCCTAACTCTTTGGTATCTTTCTTTGATGCTTCTTTACCAGGAACTTTACCAGTAAGTGATGCTTCAACTCAATTTATGTCAGGATTAATGTCAGACAACTTTTGAGTTTGTTTCTAGTATTTTGTTTTTCCCAAGATTTAACTATAGAACTACTTTTACATATTTTTCTATTTTCTGGTTTGATAACATGAGATGCCTAGTACTATTTCTTTTCTGTTTACCTACTCCCTAGTTATCATTACAAATACTTGATATCCTCTACAAAGGAAAACAATAAGGCGTTGTTGTTGTCAACATATTGAATGAATCCCAATATTTCTCTGAGGCCAGAGTGGGTGTATTTGGTTAGTATGACACACAGGAAATTCCTTAAATATGAGAGATACTTAAAATCCTATGAGAGAAGAACGTCTTAGATTTCCGACTGGCCATTTGATGTTACTTTGCCATGTGTTTGTTTAAGTAGCTGTCATTTGGAATGTCTCGCTATGAAGGTACTTTGCTTCCTAAGCAGAAAGTTTCTGATTTAGGAAAGTGTGAACCATTCCTATTTCTGGAGAAAAACAATTAAAAAATACATATCTGTGAGAGACATTGTGGGCTAGTGAGTCAGAGTAGCTAGCTAGCACTTAGCAATGGGGTTTATTAGTGGCAATGTAATAAATTTTTTAAGTCACAGCTTAATTATAACTGTGATGGCTATGACTACTGCTGTATTCTCTGGGAATCTAACAAGTTTAATATAAAAATAATAGTTTAAAAAGTACAACGTAAGCTTTTACTATGCAGTGAAAATAGATACTGAGTAGACAGCATTGCTTCATGCAACAAGCGTGCAGAGACTGTAATGGGGTCAAAGTATTTAATGCAAAAGTGTTTCACTGAGTATATTTATTAGACTGGAGGTTTGAATTCCAGTTGCAGATATATTTTTTTTAATTTATTTTGATTACTATAATACAGCCTTAAACAATATTCTGAAATTGAGAACTAATGTATGGCTGGATTTCTAGGGTCTTGATATATGCCGTGTGATCCTTGAAAAGAGAAGTGAGTTGATATATTCATTCTGTATTTGCAAAGGTATTGAAACCTGAGGAGGTGAAGTTTAGATGCTGATAAGATTGGAACTTCAGCCTGGTCTCAGTGGCAATTCATGGCTGAGATTCAGATATAACTGTATGGAAATTTTGAAAACTTTCCAGAGAGAATGGGAATCTTACAGAAAACTTAAACGTGGGAAATGAGTTTCTGGAGTTTCTTTCATTTGGGGGCAGGGTGAGGTTTTAGCCCTTCCAATTAACATTCTGTTAATGTACAGAAATCCTCATAAATTGTGCAATGCTTATCTTCAGTCAAGGAGAAAAACTGTTCTTGAATAAACAAAAATGAGTTATTTAAGAAGAGTTTAATTTTTATGTATGTTACTATTTGTCTGGGGTGGGGGTTTTTGGCTTTTTCCTCTGTTGAAGTGCTTTACAAATGAGGCTTGGTATGGCCTTTGTGAGAAAACCTCAGTACATGTAGGCTTTGGCAGAGAATAGAATTGCACCTGAGAAGCAAAATGGAGGATGGTTGGGTTAATTTAAAAGTAGTGATACTATGTTAGCTTCTACCAGCTGCTTTTACCTATAGAAAGAGAAGAAAGATTTTTCTCACTGTAGTACTAGTGAAAATAGAGTTGAAAGCAAATGTTACAAAATACATGTTCTTGCATGTTAGAATGTGATACAAAATCCAGTCAATAGTCATATCTTTATTTTCCTGTTGTACTTGCTGCACAGGAGTTATTGTTAAAAGAGACCGATGTTTATTCTGGAATCAAACAGTTGGGCTTTTTTCCTTTAAATAAATATATGTATTTGTACATGGCAGTAGTATCTAAAGTAGAATTGGATTTTGGTGGATTTTGAAAGACAGAAGGTAGTTTTTGAAAATTTGCAAGTATTTGTAAAAAACCCCATGTTTTAACAAATGGTAAGATTATTGCCTAATAGGTCTCTTTAGAAGGTGAGTATTTGGCCTTTCTTTTTGATTCTGTTTTGAGAAACAAAACAAAAAAAAGGGAGCAAAGTTTAATAAAATTGTGCTCTCTGTAGCAGCGAATAACTGTTGTTATACACTGAAAAATACAGGGATAGTTTTCAGTATCACTGGGATTTAAATTTACTCAGGGGCTGTGAGGTGGTTGTGATAGACAACCATGCTAGAATTTGCTGCTTCACAATGGGCTCAGAAAGAATGGTGATAAAGGGACCTTTTCTGGGTCATTAGTGAGTGTGGGCGTGAGCCTTTGCTGTGGTCTGTACAGAAGGAACAGTAGAATAATGTATTTAGCCTTCTTCCATCTTTCCTCTTCACGTTTTCTTTCTGTACTGTAACAGCTTATTTTATGCTTCTGCTGCAAGTAGGCCTTAGGGGGACAGTCGCAGTGTTAGTGTCGTGGCCATTTCTCTATGCTGCTCTCATATGTGCCTCTGAGAGACAGGTACGAGCAAGAACAGCTATGCAGGTACGCTCCTCTTTGTCATGAGACAGGAAAAATGATGTGGCAAAGCTTTGATTAAAAATGTAGATTTAGAAGTAGTGAGACAGCATGGCAGATCCCATGCTACTCTGCACACCTTTTGTGCCCTGTGGTGAGGTAGCCCTTCACCACTGGGCCAGATAACATCTTAATCAAAT
Organism: Falco naumanni; assembly: GCF_017639655.2. Classification (NCBI taxonomy): domain Eukaryota; kingdom Metazoa; phylum Chordata; class Aves; order Falconiformes; family Falconidae; genus Falco; species Falco naumanni. The sequence goes on along the minus strand of NC_054054.1, from coordinate 76,604,080 downwards.
TAGTCTAAGGCTGTCCTCTCTCCTTGCTTTGGGACTACATATGACTACATAAATTACATTTCATGTAATGAAATGTGCAGGGGCCTGGGTTTTTTACCTGGTGAATGGACTGGGTAATGGTCTTAGCTTGGTGTCTCTAGAGGACCTGTTATAAAGGAAGTAGTATGCTACATGTGGTGGCATATATTACATCATATCTGCAGATTGATCTGAAATTTTTCTAAGGATCCATAAAGTTTGCATTCCCAGTCTGATCTATCCTCTTTGAAAATTCTGAGAATCTTTATAAAGGTAAGAGTGGCCCACAGAAAGAGAATCAATGATTATCTATTCTCATGATTGAGGTGGCTTGCTAAAGGTTAATTATAGCTCAGCCACAGAAATAAGAGGGTAGATCTAGTAGCTAAAGGCTGAAATCTTTTTGTCTGTGCTTAGTCTTTGTTGCTAGTCATACCAAAAGATGCACGTTTTATATTTGTCTCCTGCATGACTGAAGTGAAAGCCTGATCCTGTTTCTTTGTAGGCAAGTGTACAAAGAAATAATCTAGGATTTACATAACCAAGGTTCAAATTAGTTAAATTTGAACGAGTGTTAGCCCTGTAGTCTTAAGTGTTATGAGATTTTTTGATACCTTCTCATGTATTTGAATTTCATTCTCTTCACAGTGTGAACAGCATCTGTTTTCTTTTTTTAAGAGAAGTGTTTTCAGAAACACTTGGTAATGATGAAACTCTGTTTCTAATAAAGAAAGGGTAAATACCGTCTGACCTCAGAAGAAACAGAGTAGGATCTGTGTTGAACATTGCTGTAGAATATCATATGAAACGCATGATTTTATCTGAATATATGATTTTTTCCTGTTCCACTGGACATCCTTGAGGGCTTGACAGCTCACTCATTGCTGCTATCCTGTACTGAGATCTTCATATCCTCTTGTTTTAAACTTCTTTAGTTTTCCATCTGTAAATAGTGTAGAAGGAAGCATTTGGGTCCTACTGTATCTTCTCTCACTTGTATAATGACAGTCGGGCAATCCGATACGCCTTTTCATGGAAGAAGACAGAGGCTAGAATGGCTATTAGCCCTTGTTCCTTCTGGTATTGTACTGCTGGCAACTGAAACTACAAACGCTGGCTTCTCCAAAGCTGACAAATGTCACTGCAACACTGTGCAGTAGCAGAGAGCGTGTGCATCGTGCTGTTGCCTTCCCCACTGCTGTTGCGGTGGTGTGCAATTGAGATGGCTGCCCAGGGACGCGATTCAGTTTGGGGACCTAGAGGGTGCTTTAATTCCTCTGCCTCTGTTGACACTGCATCCATCCTTCGCAGTGGCAGGTACCCAGTGTTTTTCCACATGTCTTGGGTGATAGATTATCAGATTTTATGATGAATTTTAAATGTTATTAATATACAGAATTTACCTGATGCATTTGCTTTCAAGGGCACTGGGAGGTTTGTATAAGGTTTTGGTGGCTCTGTCAGCTATACATATTGGAACAGAAACAGCATTTGAGACCAGAATTTATACTTTACAGCTTGGAACTAAATTTTTTTTGATATCCTATGCCTGTTAAATCTGGTGATTGCAACAGCTGCTTTACCAACTTGTGATTTCAGTTTTGTTTTGACATTCCTGCTAGCATGCATATGAATTTACTCCCTTCTTGTACTACTTTGCTTTGAAAAAAACCTGCTTCTTAGCTTGACTTTTGATAACTACATTTTTAATTGCACACACACCTTTCTTGGGGAACTGGACAATCTTCTGATCTTTGTATGCATGTTGGTTTAGCTTTCATTATATAAATTTTCTTCTTTTCTTTGAAACCACATGATGCCTAGGTTGCTGTATCCATGAGCTCTCCTCTAAAAATAAATTAGTGGCAGTGCGTGAAGGAAAATGTGAGTTTATGCTTGTTTTAAACCAATTACTTACATCTGGGTTCACAACAAGCAATTGCTTGTTACTTATTTCAGTAAAATTGTAGGAATTGTACTTTGGGAAAAAAAGAAGATATGGTCATAGAAACTGATGATGCCTTTTTGTTGCAATCCTTTCCTTCCTGACAACGTTTGGGTTTGTGACATGCGTTGTCTCAGGAGTGGTTAACAGTCTTTGGTTGCTCACAGAGTCCCGGCTTGCTGGATTTGCAGTCCCAGTAAGGCTCTGGAAAGAAAATCCCATGTGATTTAGAAAAAAACTAGAGGAGTGTAATAGGCTTTCAAACCATTGCTGCCTGAGATTGGCTTCCTTTGCAGTTCATAGACCCTTAGATTTCTGAGTGCATGGTGGGTTAAAGCCTACATAATTTCAAGCTATTAATCAGTTCAACACTGTTGTACTGGTCAGGAGAGGTTTTTGAAAGATGAGGAAGGCCTGCTTCAGGAAACTTTCAGAGCTGGGTTGTGGTGCAGGTTATTCCTCATTCTATTTCTTCCTCCTCCATAGGATCATTCACAGCCCCAGGGTTACCTGCAGGACTAGTCTCCTTCACTGGGGTCTGAGAAGTGTTTTACTTCCTCAGTTACTGAGTGTTGCTTAGCTCAACTGCATTTCATACTTAACTGTAAATGCCATTTTTCTGGAGACACCCCTGCTTTTGTTCTTTGAAGTATTTGGTGGCATTTGTTGCTCTTCTCCTTGAAGGAGTCCCCTGTAAGGTTTCCTCTTGCTTTTTGCTGTGAGAGGTTCTGACATGCATTTTCAGTTTTCTAATCTCTTTGTCAAGGCTAACAACTCCTGTAGGGCTTTGTCTCCTTAGTACCTCAGTAACTATTGAGCTCTCTTTCTGTTGGTTGTTCTTGTTGGCTTTCGGGTTTGTCCTTAACAGGTCCCTCTGGCTGATGTAAGCTTCCAATTAGAATGGCATTGAGTTCATAAAACATCTTGCTATCACCTATTTCAGTAGATCCTTCAGTGCATCAGTGATGTTATCTGTGTATTTTCTCTTATCTCCTTTTGTGTTGGTTTTTTTGGTTTTTTTTTTTAATTGCTTTACTTTTTGCTTTAAACAGATACTGTTCTGCTCTTAGTGGGGAGCAGAAGTTTGCAGTATGTTGTTTCCTTGCTTGCACACAGTTCTGTTACTACAGTTACTGTGCCATCTTTGATACTTTTGGACAGAACAAGCATTGCATGACAGCTAGACTGAAATTGCTGCTGAAATGCCCATTAGCTTTTTGCAGTAGTTTTTCTTAGTGGGCTGGGAATGTATTTTAGGTTCAAACCATGAGGGGATTTTTTGGGACAAATTTCTGTTACTTCTGTTATCAGTCACTATATATGCTCTGGCATCCGTAAGTGTTTGTTTTAATTCTCTGTCAGTATGTAGAGAAACAGTCTGGTTCCAGGTGACTCCCTTTGAGGAAATCCAAGGTATTATATTGTATATGTGTGTATGAAAGCAGTGCTCTGTTATGCAGATGTTTCTGTGACAAAGATGGTTCTACCAGTTTCTTAGCATTTTAACTTTGCAAACTGACATCTTGCTTCTCTGTTCTTAACAATTTTTCTTTAAAGAGATTTTTCATTGAAAGGTACTTGGGAAACATTGCCCAACAGTAATGACAGGTAATCGTAGACAGGGTCTTTGTGCTCTTCATGGTTAGCTGTCTTGTGTGTAATGTTGCGTAACTGTCAGGTTTATGTATTTTGTTTGAAACTTATCTTGGTGCAATTAGGCTGGAATTGCTTCCTGGAGTAAAATGACTTTTTTTTTCTTTGAGTTCTCTCTGATTATCAGCCACCTTGCCACCTTAAATATATTATGACTATGTATTTGATTTTGAGAGGATTATGTAAGCCTCTGCAACTGGTGTTTATTAGTTACATGTGCAAATTATGCCACTGCAATCATTGTTTTCTGTACAGAACTGCTAGTTTTGCAATTTCGCTGCAAAGTCCAGCCAGTTTTGCCTGAAAAAAAGTTGTAGAGGTTCATATGAATATATTAGCAAGCACATGAAGAAGAAATTAGCAGTTGAGTCCCTTCTGCCCGCTAATCTCAGCTTTATTTGGGCTGCTGCTATTCAGATTTGTGGCACTTTATACTCAGTTTCGGCTGTTTGATGAAATGGGAGAAGGTGGGGGAACCATGAAGGAGAGAGTGTTGAGGTCACTCTTTAGGTAAAACAAACTAGGGCAATTATTTATAGGAAATTAGTCTTTGTTGGTTCTGCTGTTCCAGAACAACTTTGTTAAAAACAAAGAATTTTAGTTTGCTTTCTTAATAGATTTTTGCAAGACTTGTTGCATTATGTCACCTATTGTTTCCCTGAATTAGTATATCCTTGTCTCTGTGTGTGATAGACCACTTCTGGTGTATTCTCAATTTGTATGCTAATGCTCTCTTAAGGGATCTGGGTCAGCCTGGACAGAGAGATGGTTACCTCTCTGGGGGGCAAATAAGCATGTTTTAGGAGATGGCAAATGGAGGAAGAAGGAATGAGGGAGTCAGCAAAGGAATGGGAGTTTTTAGTGTGTGTTTAGCATGCATTCTAAGACACACAAAGATTGTGAGAAGGAGCAGAGGGCAGATAGGCAAGACTTAGAGATTATAGAAAATGACAGTCAATATATATCAAAGGTCAAAATTTGTTACAACTCAGAAAACCACAGGACAGGTCCTTACCAGGCCTGCAAGCAAAGGACTGTCTGCAAGGATAAATGGGGCAGGAGTTGGTTTATAAACTTATTCTGCCCTAAGTGTTATGATTTTCTCTATTTAACAAGTTAAACAATCTAGGTTATATTAAAGGCTGCAAATGTTATGTATGTTTAAATGCCTTTTTTTAGCTTTTTTTCATGGGACTCAGTATAGGAAAAAAGGTCTGAGAAGATCCACCTCAGAGCTCTGATTGACTTTGGATTTGATCCCATTCTTTAACTTAGGTTTTAGCCGTTGCTCAGTCCCCTACCTCCAGAAGCAGTGAAGTGTTTTCAGTGGATCTTTCTGTATTTAACTTGTCCTGAATCAGATACCATCAGCAATGATTAAAATTTCAAATTTTCATTGGCATAAGAGAGGGAGCATCCTTATGACAGGTCAAAAAAAGACATGTGGCAGATGCAGAAGACTGCCATCAACAGGGAGGGCATGGATGTTAAGAGAGATACTGGACTTCTTGATAGGAACACCGTAGAAACACAGTGTTTGATTATAGGTATCATGAACCATTGTATCGCTATTGCATTGTTGTGTCTTCCCTGTGGGTTCTCCTGCTTGGAACCAGTTCTGCGTGGTAGAAGTTTATTTTGTTTTAGCTGCTGCTGCTGGGATCTGAGACACAAAGATAACTGGTTTGAGGCAATGGCACTGGATCAGCTGCTTCCCTGCCACCCCAGAAAATGGCTTTATTCCATTAAGCACTTTGCCCACGTGGTGGTCTGAATGGATTTTTCCTTCTGTAGATTTTGTTATTTTTTTTTAGCAACGCTCATTCTTAAAGAGCTGAAAACCCCAGAGGTCAGTCAGTATTTATGTGGCTTTGTATCTGGTGATACCTTCCAGTTGTTCTTGCTTCAGGGATCAGCATTTCTCTGTATTGCTGCTGAATTTTTCTAGTCATCACTGACACTGGAATGTGCTTCCTTCAGTTCTGAGCCTTCTGGTATGAGCTCTTGGACTAGCTCTTCTGCTTCAAAGAGAGTTGCCCTCTTACTCTTTGAGCACACATAAAGTAACGTGTTTGGCAGCTGGGTACTTCTTAAAATGTCAGAATTGCCTGGTTTTAAGATATGACTTGAATGAGTGTGTGCTGCATCATCGCAAAGCCAACTTTGCCACCAGACGTTAGGAATAATAATAAGTTTTGTATAGCTGCATATATCTTTGGTACCAGACTGCAGAAACACAAAGTTATAAAATATATTAAGGTATATTTAGACCACCCCCACCCACCCCCAATTCCTTAGCTGCTTCATCTTCTCAGTTGCCACGTTGTTCTCTTTTCTTAAGCTGAAATCTCTTTCTATTAATCTGAGAACGAATTTTAAAATGTCTGGTGCTTCCTCCCCTACTCTGTTGCCCCTTTCCTTAAGAATAAGAACATAATGGTCCTATGAGGGCAGGTAATATACTGTGAAGTAGATGCTGGACTGAAATGCAAAAGACCCTAAACTGAAGCTGGCCAGCTATTTACATTTCCCCTGCAGTTAAAGACCTCTGTTTTTGGAACATATGGGCTGTTTGCAGACCAAACAAATGACAAGACTTAGATTGGCTTATTTTGTAAATATTTTACTGTATGCTTAGAGGGGTCTGATTGTACACCTGTTGAAATAAATGGGTCATTTGGGAAATGGTTAGCTCTTCATTTATTGTAATGTATATTCTGTACATGCAGAGTTATAAGGCAGTTACGCCCTTCTGTGTGTGTGGGAGGATGCCAAGGAAGAATGCTGCATTGAAGTACTCATCTGCAGTGTCAGACTGAATAGTCTCAATTATATTTGGACTAAGAGGATATGAGTAGTTTATTTTGAAGTTTAACTTACTGCACTTTAAAGAACCATATATTGGAGCAAGTTGATACTTTTATATGGCTTCAATAGGAAGACTGAATATATCCATTAGTGGAAGCAAATAAGAATCAGTGATAGGAAATGGGAAATATGATTAGATATATCTGTTGAGGTTTCTAAAAATTACTGCCTGGTCTACAGAGAGCTGGTTAAGTACATTGCACTACTACCTTCTTCCAGCTGTTATTTTCGATGAAAAGCAGCTAAAATTAAATGTTTCTTAAATAAACAGTCCTGTAGTTAATCTGATTAATGCTGATTTCTTCATGATTAGAAGTAGGAATGAAGGTCTTAAGACAGCCAGTTAATGTGAATTCTACTTTGCTAAAATGTGTGACCTAGAATGAAAAACTTCTAAAATTTCCAGGGGATTATTTTGATTTTACTGTTTTGAGTACTAGGAATACTTTGTTCCATAACTTGGGTTTCTTGGGTGCCACTGTTAAGGCAAAGATTTCTGTTTTTATTTTTGCTACCTTTTAAAAAAAACCAACTTTTTCCAGGAGAGATATCTAGATGTTTCTTCTCCCCCTCTGCCCCAATTATCCTATATAATACTCATTAGCAAAACAAGCCTACATACTCTCTTTAAAATGTAAAAATGATCATTTACTAAATATAGAAACGTATCTCTTCACCTAAAAGGGGGCCAGCTTTCTTTAATGTATTAATATAAGGAGTAAACCTGCTGTTAAAGAAAAAGCTGTTTAAAAATTGCTTTTGGTGGGAATTTGTGCCGTTGAAGATACTGTGTTAGTTTTGAATAGCTATTGAATAGTCTTGCATTTGAAACGAAGGTCTTGACTAAACTGACCTTGCAAATAAAGATCATAAATTTCTGAAAGGAGTCTTTCCACTTGTGAACTAGATGTAAAGAATAGATGAGTATCGGAAAAAGGGAGATCTTGGTTGGATTGTTCTTTCATTCCTCTAACACGCAGTTACCATGGTGCTCTAGCAGGATAGTGTAGCAGGCTACAAGGAAAATGGTGCTGGTGTTGTGGTGGCATTGTTAAGGTTTTTCATGAGTTTCCAATACAAACAATTAACATTTCCTTTTGTGATAGCTCTCTAGGATTTTCTTTGAATACCTAGGAGAGCTGCTTCCATTTTAGAAGGCCAGAAATTTAAGAAGGCTTTATACGCCATTGTGTTTTGTCCATAGCTACTGCAGAAGCTACATAGCTTGCTTTCAAGGCCAGCACTTTGCTAACATACCAGACTGGTATTTTGTCAGTTCAAGCCAGTAATACAAATCTTTGGTGCTAGCCAAAGCTGTCAACATAGTAACAGCTTACTGCATCAACAAGCTTGGAGAACTTCTTCTAGGTCATTAGTATGGGAAGTTTCACATACTGAATTGATGTTTATCGCTGCAAATTATTTGAAAAGCTAGGCTTGTTTGAAGGAAGGCTAGCTGTTTGCTTAAACAGGTCTGCTTTATGTGCACAGCTTTGATCACTGGAATGGGTGGTAGTAGTCACTTCAGAAATGGAGCAATATTAAACAGGAAAATTTTGGTTTTTCAGCAAGTGTCATTGGGGGGGGACAGGGGACGACAAGGGTGGCAGGGGGGGCATTTGTTTGGGGTTTGTGGGGGGTTTTTAAGAGTCAAACAGGACCCAGGAAGCAGATCAGTGTGGCAGACATCTCAGTATGCCATAGTGGGAAAGACCTGCTTTGCAATGACTTTTATCACCACAGAGTTTGATGAAGAGGTAGCACAGGAAGTGGTACTGTTGAATTGAGAAATGGTGCATATACAATGTTTTGGCTAGTATGACCCGGTATACTGGGGACACATATATATTCCAGTCATTTAAATGCTTAGTAATGCTACATAGAAAGTAATCAATATGTCCATGTTTATGCCAGATTTTCCCCAGAGCCACCAAAATGGTTCATCAGTAGTAGTGCAAAAGGTTCTCACTTTTATTATGTGGTAATTACTTCCTTCACCTCAAAACAATGTTATCCCTTAGGGTGATGAGTAAGATATGCTCTGCCTTGTTGGAAGCAAAAACTGAAGAGCCAGTGCTCAAAGGCAGTAGTTGTGTAACCATTAGCTAAATTCCACCTGTGTTTGAAGAATATGTTATGAGGCTCTAACTGACTGTGACTCAGGAGTTGGGTTTTGTCACATTTCCAGTTAAAATCAGTTGCAACCCCAGCACCATCAGGAAATGTAGCAAGACACTGAGTCTACCAGTCCTTATGGAGCCTTAATGGGTTTCTGGTAACCAGTTGTTAAAGGCTGACTGGCGTGGTCCTCCTTAATTTGTAAAGCTTAGATTTGTAAATCTGTAAAGAACAGGATTGTGCCATAAGGCTTTAGTAGGAGCGAATTCTGCCTGTGTATTTTGAAATTTTATATTTTCAACATTGAACAATATGACTAGCACTGTTTCAGGCTTCATTAAACAGTAGAAAAAATTGTATCTTGTACTGTCTGGAAGCATTTAATTGTTGAAAGCAGGAGCATGTACTACATAATGAACTGCAGCTATGATACTAAAATAAATAAATATTTCATAGTTACCAATTCTGATTTAGATTAGTCAGATCTAATTGTGCTCATTTTGCTGCAGATCAGTATTTCAAAGGGAAATTGTTGTTCCTTTTCTCTTGTTTAAAATTTGCTTTATGTATCTTTTAAATTTTTTAATAAGTATGCCCAAACAGATGATGTGTTCTAGTTAGCCATATATAGCTACACTAAAGATATTGAAAGTTCCCTTGTTAAATGTCTTAAATATTTAATTTCTTGTCTGTATAACCAATTTTTAAGTTTCTGTTACATGAAGAGTTTCTCCTATTTTTTCTTATTATTTTTATTTTTGAAATATTAGATGAGTAAAGCAAAGAGATTCCTTTTCCAGCTGAAGATGCAGAACAATGCAGAATGTGCAGCAGTTCATTCTGTTTTCAGAAATCAGGCTAGAGAAATACTGTCAGAAACATTGAAGAAAACATTATTTAAGCCTTTTATGTTCTGGTCAATGCAGATGAATCTTTTACATAATGTGCCCCTTTAATGGTCTTGCTGGAAATTGACTTCTTGGCAGCTGTACAGTGCAGAATAAGATGGGTAAAATTCTCTTCCTGTTTCAAAATATTGCAAGTGTGAGCATGTCAGAGTTGTGCTAAGACAAATTCAGTCTTTTTTTTTCTTTTCAGTTTTATCCATTTGATGTTAGTTAAACCAACTATTAAATTAATGAGAGCACATTTGAAAAAAACCCTAACTTTGAAGCATTGCTTGTTAGTACTTTTTCGAGTGGAATTTTCTTTCTCCTCTGGATCCTGACCCTGCTGAGGAGATAGAAGGGTGTGGAGTGATAGGTGCATGGTGAGAAACTGCATTTCACTCTTCTGTTCCTTCATGAAGGCCTTGCTGGGTCTTCAGATCACATGGCATTCTCCAAGAACCTTAATCCCATGAGTTACCTGGGTACTGGAAATGCATGTATACTTGTAGCCATAGGATAAATTGATCTCTCTTTGGTGCTGTTTTAGCAAAGCATATAAATATGCTGAATTTCATCCTGGTTAAGCAAAGCATTGAAATCTATGTGTAGATACTAATGAATTCACTGGTTCTGTGGTTACAGGTGTTCTGAAGTGTTTTACTAAAATGGCATTGCAGTTCCTAATGCAAATCCCCTGTGCTTCCAGTTCCCAGTATGAGTTGACAGCTGGTTACAAGTCAATTACCATTTGCTGTGATTTGTCTCTTGCACCCTCGAAGATTCAGAAGTACTGGAATGTTTGCAAAAGTAGCAAGCCAGAACAGTGCACATCTCCTTATGTGGCGTGACAAAACAACTGAATGGCTTGTTTTTTCATCTTAAAGCTTTGCAGATTTGTAGCTATGATGACTTTAATGATGAATAAGAACTACCCACACAAGGAAAGAGATCTAATGGTGGCCGAAGGCAAGCAAAATTGAATATATGCTCCATGTAAGGCAACGTGTGGGAGACGTTTGTTACATACTGAGTATCTGAGCAAAGACATGTGCCATGTTTCCTTAGGTTCTCAACAGGAGATGTGTAGAAGCAGCAGTGATGACAGGCCTGGCACTCAACTGCAGCATAAACAAGAAGTCCTTGTTTGACAGAAAACACTATTTCTATGCAGATCTGCCTGTAAGTATGTGCTATAGCTGGTGTCTTTACGACTCTAGGAACGGACAAGTTGGAGTACGGATGGCAATAAGGGATAAGAGAGGAGATGCTTTTTCTGTTTTCAGTGTTCTGCTAACCCCAACAGGATGCAGTGCTGTACTGTGATGAATAGACAGCTGTAACCTGGTGCTCACTGATTGAATATGATTGCTGACTCCTTGCTTAGCTGCATGATTCCAGTAGCTTAATGTAATTGAATTGGGAGCTGGAGCTGCTTTGCCCCTTAAGTTCTCTGTTCCTGGTGTTGAGTACTAATTGTTAGGGTAAAAGCAGTCTGATAATAGTGCTTCATTTAAAGTGAATGCATAACAAACACAGGTTCTAGTGGTATAAACATGATAGTGTCTTTTTCCTGAGTCCTTAGGGACCTAAAAATATTTAATTTCCCATTAAAACTTTATCAGTCAGTAATTGCAATAAGTTTAAAAAAAAATTATAAACTGAGTCTTTGCAGTGTGGTTTGTTGGTAGCTTTCATGTTGGGTAGAAGGTGTCACTGGAAGTCAAATGCATTTTGCTGCACTTGATATGGGTGTAGAAATACTGAAATAATTGAAGAACCTGACTTCCATCATTGCAACTGGATACAGCAGTGTTTGAGCCTTTAATTCATTTTTAATGAAATTAAACCTTTCTAATTTAAAACATTTTTTTTCTGTCAGCTTATTTGTACTGAATGTTTAGTTTAACGCTAACCTGTCAAAGGGAAGACACTAGTTTTACTTCTCTGATTTTGAGGTGAGGATCTGATAACTGTTAAAAGAAAAAAATCTGTTTTATCTGTGGAAGATGAGGCATGTTAGCTTACCCTCTCTTTAGGTGAGGTGTCCTGGACATCCGGAGAAGCAGAGTCAGAGATTTCACAGGTCCCTTATTAATTGTGTAGAGGTGCTGTATTGTAAATCAGACTACTTTCTCTCCCCCTCTTTTGTTCAGGCATTGGAAATATTTTGAAGTTACACAAAACATATTCAAATAAAATTGCTTCCCACCTTAGAAAGAGAATGGAATTATAATTGTCCGCTGGAGGCCTGGATCCTCAGGAGAGAGAGATTTCTATTCTGTTTTCTTCTAGGCTGGGAACTTACGGCTTTTCTGTGAAGTTGATGTAATTAGTGATTTCGTTTCTGGGGATAAATTCGATAGTATTTCTGAGCCATTAAGAGGCCCTTTTGTTGGAGGCTCTGTAGTAAACTACTGGGAATGTGAAACACAAAACTTACCAGTTTGAATTGCCAATACTTTTTTTTTCCTCTACTTGTAAAACTATCTTAAAACCCATTTCCAGACCTGAAGAGAACAAAGTAAAATAACAGAAAATAAACATGACTTTCAGTGTTCCATGACACATCATAAAGAAACACCAAAAATATTAGAGACTTGTTTGCAAGCTACCTCTGCTGCTTCCGCTGTTAAACTGAAAACAATCTCTCATATTCTTGTGATGTCTGCTGCTATCAGTCTGCTGCATCAAAGCTGTATGGAAGAATGTTGTAGGAAAGAAACCACAGACGAGTGTTTATAGAGGAGAAGACAGGTGGAAGAAGGTACATACAGCACCAGGTGGGCTGCTGTTGTCTGCAGGCATGAGTTAGAGGATCCTCTGGTCAGATAAGCATGGAAATTGGTCAAGGAAATGCTGACCCATTTTATTAGCTTGAAACATGTAACTCTGGCTTTCTGCCGACTGACCTTTGCAGTTTAAGCATTGACAGTAAACTGCATCTCATAGTGAAACAGTCTGGTCAGGAACCCTGTAATAAGATGCAGAGTTTAGGCTAATGAGCTGTACAGAACAGATAAAATAAATCCAGCTCTTAGGGTTGTTTGACAATGGGATTATTGTTACTCTTGAAAATGGGACTTTGGATAGGAAATGGGATTCTTGTTATTTATTGTCACTTACTATTTCAGGCTTTTAAAATAATCATTTTAATGGGAAGTTTTAGGAGATGGGAATAGCTGTGTGATTAGCATAGGCTGCATAGAGTCAGTTATTTTATTTTTCTTATAGTGATTATGGCTAGAAGGTCATGCACTTCACTGCATATATAAATGGAGCTGTTCCCAGGGCCAGACCATTGTTTTCCATTCCAGTGCACTGTCACCATCTCTACATTTTAGAGTAAGCTTGCCCTCCCTGCAAAATATGCAAATGCTCCTCCCAATTCATTACAATCTGGCAGGGTTGTTTTTTTGTTTTTTTTTTTTTTTTAATTCTCACTACTGGGCGCATGCACAGGGCAGGAAAGAGGAAGAGATGGGCAACCTACTTCAACAGCGTGACTGATCCCCTTCTGCGTTTTTACATCATTGCAGTTATTCCAATACCTTGTCACTGACAGCCTGTTTTCTGGCTAGCAGTTTCACCTTTGAGTGGAGTCCCAGGCATGAGGTGGCATTTATCAGCTGTGTGCCTTACATGAGGTTGTTGTGCCTATCTTTTAAATTGCTACGTTAATGAAATTGAGCTTCCTCATTTTCTTGATTTCCACCTCCTCCCCCATTCCCTCTCCCTCTCCTCCCCTCTAATGAGTAAAGTTCTGAACAGGCAGAGAGGGATATTCAGCTTAATGGAAGGATGAGTGATAGCCCCAGCTTGAGGATGGAGGTACGATGACTGGCTTCAGACAAGATTTGACATGATCATGGAACCACAGGTATGGAAGAACCTCTCCTGGTCCCATTTCCTGCCTCAAGGTGGTGTTACTGAAATGTATGTCATCCTTAGCAAGTGGTTGTGCAGCTGCGTCTTGATTATTTCTGCATATAGGATCTTATACTTGCCTGTATTGAGGAGTGCCCCTATTTTTCCCAGACCACCAGCTTCTCACAGTTCCATGGAATTCTAGACCCATCTTCTAATTTGCTTCCTTTCCAGCTAAGCAAAAAGAGCTTCTGAATTTACATGTGCATGTGTTCTGTTCTCTAATAGGTCATTATGGAAGTTGTTGCATTTTCAGTTTTGTTCTTAGTCTATAATATTTGCACTTACCCGTGCCCCTGCTTTCTGTAAAGTTAATGTTTTATTTGACTGTAAAGCTAATTTTGTTGACAGGCTGGCTATCAAATCACTCAACAAAGAGTTCCTATTGCAGTGAATGGAAGTCTGTCATACAGTCTCTGTACAGGCAACAAAATGAGCCAGATGGTGACCAAAACTGTGAGGATTAAACAAATTCAGTTGGAGCAAGACAGTGGAAAGAGTCTTCATGATGACACAAGGAGTCAGACTCTCGTTGACTTGAATAGGGCTGGTAGGCTTGGATTGTTTTCCCATTTTTCTCCTCCTTTCTGTGTGAGATGAGTCTTTAATGGGAAATGGATGACAGGGAACAGGTGAAAAATAAAAGCAGTTTGATGTCTCTTTCCTTGAAAACAAATATTCATCAAAGTTACCATTACGCTTGAAGCAGGGGAATACTTGAGTTTTTCAATGGCCAGTGGACCTTTCCCATGGCTGTTTGTTGATGGCAATTGGCAGCAGCAAGTTAGAAATCTGTTGGCTTCAGTTTGCTCAGAACTGTATGTCAGTCGCATACAGCCTCTCAGCTATTTAAGCTCTTGCCACTGAGTGTGTTGTTAAAAAAAAAAAAGTCACAGACCTAGTGAATCAAGTTTGTGTATAGAAGGAGCAGCTGTTGGAATTTGTCAGTGCATTAGTCAGACATTGCTTTTAATTATTAGCTTCAAAAAAAAACAACCCAACCAACAGATTTTTGTCTTTAAACTTTGAAATTCTAGAAGGAATGAACCAAATTAGCACCCAACAGGGGCAGCAACCTGGCTGGCCTAGCCCAACTGGGGCAAGTGCTCCGGTGTCCATTGGAGTTAAGGGCTGTGGCTGCTCATATTCTTTGAAAGCGTGATCTTGAAGCTAAAAACTAGACTACATGTGTTTACAGCTCTGTCCCAAAATTTGTTTTAAGATAAATAAATTTGAACTTAGAATTGGCTTGGCTTTAAATGGGAGTTCTCCTAGAGAAAGGCAGAAGAGGAGTGTGTCCTTCTGATCTGCATGTCATCAAAGGGTGGGGAATTGTCTGCGGTTTGTCTGTTCCTTTAAAAAAATAGGAGGAAAAGTTTTTATAGCAGTCTGCAGCTAGGCCCATAGTGACAGTTACTAAATAATACATAGATTGAGGTTTTGGGGGGGGGGGGGTTTGTTTTGGTTTTTTTGGTTTGGTTTTTTTTTCCAAAAAAAGCCCAAGTGCTTTCATGTGTTTAGCCCGTTGCACTCTAATATGCCAAGATCAAAAGCTATTGTTGAAAATCTCCTGTCTTTCTCCCTGATAGGAGTGGGCCTCATGGAGGTTGTCATGGAGCCTGATATGTGCTGTGGGGAAGAAGCAGCTGCAGCAGTCAGAGAGCTTCAGCTCATTCTTCAAACACTTGGGAGCAGCCAGGCAGTCATGGCAGGTACTGAAGGGGGAAGGGCGTGCTCCCTTGTCACCGGTAATTCCCTGCATTTGCAGGAGTTTTGCAGCTTCTGGTTATTTTGCTCTGTGGTTGCTTATAATGCATAGCTTTTTCTAGCTGTTGTTTTTACAATCCTCAGAGCCTGTCCTAATGCCTGCCATGCTTCAGATGTCCTTGTGGGTCTGCCTCCATCTGCAGAGCTTTGCAGTGCTAGATTTTATATTGCCTCACAGTAATATTGCAGGATAAACCGAGGCAGGAAGGAATGTCCCTGGGGTTCTTGTGGTGTTTCTCTCAGCCCTCATCTTGCTTGCCACAGCACTGTAGCATAGAATATCTGTGTTTAGGATTAGCTGTAGAATACATGTCACGTAAGGGGCAAAGCAGTGGGAGCATGGATCATCTTGTAAGTTGTATGTCAGGTCTCAGCTAGTCATAAAATGGGTGTAGGCAGTAAACTTGTGCTGGTATCATGGGAGATACGGAGTAAACAACATCGCACAGCAGACGTGGGTGCTGGGGTTAATTTAAGAACCAGCAAGACTGAAGATTTTACCCTGCTTGATCATTTCACACGCTCGCTTTGCCTTTCCCTCACTTCCAGCATTAATGTTCACTAGGTCTCAGTTTCTCTTCTGACTAGGAAGGTCACTGCTGGTCTGGGGTGGCGGGCAAGAAAACTGTGCTGTGCAGCAGGCTTGCGGATACTGGTCTGAGGTGTCTGAGACCAAGGTCCCTAGGCATCCCCTGGCCTTTGTCTCCATGCATCTCTGATCTTTGAGATCCTCCTCCACCTTCAGGATCTCTCTAGCCAAGATCACTACTATTTTTTTTACCCCACTTCCTCTTTTGGGAATCCCTGCTTTTGGCATCAGCTTTACTTTCTGGAACCCTAAGGCCCCAATTTTTTCAATAGGTAATGTGCCGAAGCACAGTGTGTGATCAGCCTCCTAATTGGTGATTCTGTCTCATGTCTCTGTATTAATTGGAGGATTCAAGTCATGTCATTTTTGTGCAGTCCTAATGTTACCAAAATTTACAACTAGTCCATGGTTACAGCTAGCAAATAGCAGGTTTCTGCTTGAGAGATTAATAGAACAGTTTGGGGCATTCATCCTCTGCACATACGCCCAATTATCAACTGCCTGTTAGCGTTCACATCACAATGTAAGCTATATTTTTGCCTGTGATAGTTCACCTTACTGTTCTGGCAACAAATTCAGTCCATAGCATTAAGTGGATGCATCTTCTAGAGAACTGAGCCAGAGTGGTCCATGTATCACCAAATAAACAGGATCCAAAAAATGTTGGCTAGTGATGCAAATCTGATTTAATGTAGGGGAAGTAATAACTGCTAGACATTGTCTATGTCTTGTGAGTCTTTTCTCACACTAGTGTTATGCATGTCAAATGGGGCACAATTGTTAAGCAGCCAGTTTGTATGCTTCTTCAAAGGCCTTCGTGGACATACGTATTGTGGACGTGGTTTATCACTACTGAATTTGGCCCTAAGATTGCCATTGAAATTGCACTGTGATTTTTTTTTTTTTTTTATCACAATGGGATTTCTGAATTTAGAGAAGAGTTGCAGTGTTGGGTGTGTTTTTCCTCCCTTATATTAAGAAAATTTAAAAGTATTCAGAAAGTTGGTTTTTTTCAAGGTGGTGGTTTTAGTAGCTTTCTGCTCTGGTTTTCCCTCATCATAATTACTTGCTTTCAATTAAGGGCATTACATTCTCGTATTTTACCTTCATTCTACTTGTGTGTTCAGTGAAGACAAGTGCCCAGTTATCAGGTGTTACTTTACTAGCAAACAGATGAAAAGATCGTTTCATTGCAATGTGAAAGGAAAAGAAGCTGATCTTGGAAGTGGGCTTAAAGGAAAAAAGCTTTTTAAAGAACATGTGGGGCCTGGCTCTCCTTTCACTTATGCCTGATTAACTTCATTGTCTTGTCACATTGACACCTACATCCAAGTAGAAGCAGGTCATGTCTCGAAATGAAGCAAGGGCAGGACAAGACTATTCTTCTTTTGGAACAAGTACTCATTTCACCCCAAAGAGGGAGCACATGCAAAACACTTCCCTTGAAAGAGATGTTGGGTCATTCCATCACCTTTGTCCTTCATTTGCATGTCTGGCAAGACTCTATGAGGACAGAGGAAATTGGTGTGCTATCATGCAGCCTGCTTTTACAAAGCATACCAAGGCCTCTCTGGGCAATTTACATTTATTGACTGGAATGGATTCTGAATCTCTAGCTGTCTTCACAGGTTTAACTGAGCTATTTTTCGCTCTTTCGTAATGCTACTGTATCTAAACAGTAAGCATTTGTTTCTTTTTATCTGTATTTGAAATTGGAATGAGAAAAAAAAAGAGGAAGGCTACAGATGTTCACTGTGCAATATGGGAAAAATAATGTTTCTTTTTAATACAGCTTCTTCTGTTAGTTGATCAACTATGTCAAGCCTTTTCTACTCAGAAGGGATGCCTTTAGAGGGACAAAACTTAGGAAGATACAAGTTGCTTGTGGTTGATTCATTAAAAGCGCACAATGTTTTTATAGATAACTTGGTATTCAGTTTGAGATTCTGGCAGTTTTGGAAACTGGGGGGCCGGGGGCGTGGGGACGTAGAGATTGCAGTTTCTTGAAAGTGAAGAAGAAAATTACCAAAAAATCCACTACTGCTCACATTTTGTCCTTGAGCTGTAAATTTCTGAGAACACCTTAGTAAATCTGTTCAACATAACTCTGAGTTCTTGTGTTCCATGCTGAAGGAGTATATATCCATCAAATTGTAATTCCAAAACTTGTTTCTGTGCTGTTTTTAGAGGAATGGAAGCTCACAATCCACCACTTTGCTTGTCTAATTCTGCCCTTTATTTAAGAGCTGTGAATCAGAATCTTTCTTCACTATGTAGCTTAGAGGATCTGCGTGGCACTGCACCGTGCAATTTTCTCTGAGAGGAATTACGAGCAATATTTAAAAAAAAAAAAAAGTCGTCATATACTTAGAAAAATTTGAATTATTTGAGGCACTGGCTTGAGATGGAATCACAGACAGCTATAATGAGGTTGTTGTTACTCCTTTTTGAACACATAGAAGCCTGCTAGTAATGGTCTGCACATAACATGCAGTTTATTAATGCATGCCAAGGTTTTTACTCTAGTTTACAGGGCACACTATTCTGTTGATAAAATTGCCTTTTACAGAGGGTCAGCTGAGAGTGGATGCCAATGTTTCCGTGCATCACCCTGGAGAGCCTTATGGAGTGAGGACCGAAGTGAAGAATATCAATAGTATACGATTCCTGGCAAAAGCAGTAGGTAAATGATGGTTGCTTCATTATAAGAGCATTGTAGATATTTTATGTGATCTGACATGAAATATGTCAGTCTCCTGAGTGCACTAATTGGCCTTAAATGCCCTGACTAGTTTCCCCTGGGTGTCCTTTCTGTGCATCTTGCCTGTGAGTCCAGGAGTCCAATTTAAGCTCAGGCTGGGGTCTTCAGACTTTGCCTGAGCTACATCACAGGTGTGCCAGTTTTCAGTCCTGTCTCCTGATGGACTTTAGACTTGTTCTGTACTCTTGTTCCCCGTCCTGTCTCTGGACTTACCTCTCGCTGCTTCTGCCTGAACTCCCTGGGTGAACCTTGGATGCAGCTCATCCCCTCACCTTGACTGTCAGTGGACCCTGTTAGTGGCTGATGCCTCTGCCCACGCTGTCCAAACTATTGGAACTGCACCAGACAGTGAGGGTCCTGCCTGTGCTCTGGTCACCCTTGGCTCTTGGCTTATCCCTCCTTATGGAGCGGCGCTGCTTTTGCTGCTCCCTGACGACATAAATCTCAGTATGAGGTACTCTGGGTATAGCAGCCATGTTAGTCTGTTTTCTCATTTTCTTGCAGAGGTTACGCTGCCTGCAAGAAAAGTAAAGCAGCTGATTCAATGCTTACCATGCTTAGTGCCGAAATAGGTTAGCAGTAGCTTTGTGTCCTCCAATGTAGATGATTGCTTTCCACTGAGTATGGTAGGTGGTGTGTATGAAGTTCAGATGCAGCTTGGGTATGAGCAAGAAAGGATGATTATTACATCTTCAAAAAAAGACTCAATTGGGTGATTGGAAGATCACTAGGAATGTATGGCTTGGCTGCAGTGCCTAGGAGGAAATGTTTTCTATTTAAAGGGAGTGAAAGAAGATGAGGAAAACGTGCAAAGAAGAAAACAGTGCTGGAGAGAGAGACAGTGACTGATAGTTCTGCCTGTAACTACTGCTGTTGATTTCATTAAAGTTAAAACAAAAAAACCCTATTCCATTATTGCATATTAGTGAAAAATATAAGTGGAGTGTACACAAGCTAATAGTGCAGTATAAAAAGCTTACTGCCTTTTTCGTTTGTTTCTGTCAGACTATGAAATACAGAGGCAAATTGAGGAACTTGAAAATGGAGGAACAATTCTGAATGAAACAAGAGCCTTTGATTCCAAGCTTGGGTGAGTTTTTATTTTGGAGGAGCATCAGGAATAGCAGCTTTAGAGTGCCATGGATACCTAGGGACATGATACGAGAGGTAACATAGTATAGTTTAATTTCTGTCTTCTAAAGCTGGTGTTCACAAGCGTAGTCTCCTCACAGGTAGTGATTTATTCTTAAAATTGAGGCTTTTTTGCAACACATTGTGTGCTACATCAGGCAGTGTCTGTGTGAAAATGACTGCCCTCTTACATACACACGTTCTTTGAAGTGGCTTTAAGAAGCTCTTCTAATCTTCATGAGGCAAAGTTTTTGGTTTGTGTTTTTGCCATAAAGCTAATTCTGTGATGTGCAGCTTAGCACATGTTAGTAGTTTTGCTCTTTATGTTAGGACCACACCTTACTTGTTTTGTTTTTATTTTAGGTGCACTGTACCAATGAGAGACAAAGAAGGAAAACAGGATTATCGGTATTTTTATATTTTTTTAATGAAGCTAACATTTCAAGAACTGAGAATTTATTTCATTTCTGAAGTATAGTCAGTGTAATGAGCATGTAAAGTTAGTCAGCATAGTATGTATTTTAAGTGTACCTTCCACTGGAAGGGGAGGAGTGCTATCAAAATCAGTGCTAGTCTGAGCAGTTCACTCTAGAACTGTAGGGGAGGAGTGCTATCAAAATCAGTGCTAGTCTGAGCAGTTCACATCTAGAACTGTCTCATCTCTGCTAAAACCCATAAATCTTTCTGAAAAACTAAGCTGGAGTACGTTAGCTCAAGGTGAGTAAGGTGAAGTTTACTTTGTGGCCAGTACAAGCGTGTTCTAAGAATGCCTGTCATAAAACATAAGAATATTCTGAGGTAAGCATTGCTCCTGCTCTAAGTAAATAGAAGGAAATGATTTTCAGATACTAGGCTCTGCCTCTCCATGCTTAAATTCAGGCTTCTACCTGAAGATCTTTGTAGACCTGATGAAGATGTTACCTTGATAAGTACTTTTGCCTTCCACCAGTGTGAGATGACAGCCACCGCGTAAGGATTTAGCCGGAGGGCGAGTGGACAAGACATGAGTCCTGTTGGGAAGCAACACTGCTGGGAACAAGTACTTAGTGCCCTAGCACGGAAGGCATCGCACTGGTACCTGGATGGCATGGGGAAGAGTGATGCAGTTGAGCGATGGCTGATTGCTCTGTGCACCCTCTGCCTCCTCCCGTGCTTCCAGCCACCTTAGTGCTGATCCTCCCAGTAGTTCCCTAGGTTTGCATCCCAGAAACAGTCTTCCTGTTACTCCTGGAGTTCAGTTCCCAGATGGAGAACTTTCAGAGCCTCTTAGCAGAATCTGTGGTCATTAAATCTGTGTATATTCTACCACTGATCTTACTAGAGCAGACCAAGAACTTTGG
Organism: Falco naumanni; assembly: GCF_017639655.2. Lineage (NCBI taxonomy): Eukaryota > Metazoa > Chordata > Aves > Falconiformes > Falconidae > Falco > Falco naumanni. The sequence continues at coordinate 76,583,076 of NC_054054.1, read as the reverse complement.
AAACATCCCACAAACTTTAAATTTAAATCTGCTTTTTAAATTACTGTTTGTAGAACTGCAGCAGAAAAGGCCCTGATCATTTTGTGAATTCCTTATTGTGGTAGGGGCTTGCATGAGGCTTAACAAGGCTAATTTGAACAAATTCAAAATAAAATTGTTTAAAGCCTAGGCAAAACTGGTGAGTCTTAAGATATTTCACATAAAGACCAGAAAGATTATTACTAGTACTAGGATTATGATCAGTATTAAACTGGGTTTTTCAGATTTTTTTGTAACTTACTGCACATTATACTTTAAACTTAAAATCTATGTTTAGGCAGATTTGAAACAGAAATTATTATAGTAAATATAGAGGGTGCCCAATGTTCTTTATTCTGATATTTTTGAACCCCTCATTTGATCATGTAAGAGTGAGGTTTCTGCTTCAATCACAGTTATTTGAGTGGTTTGAATTGGCCTTCTCTTTAAGGGAGCCTTTTGTTCTGTGCACCCTGCTGAGCACAGTAACTTTGCTTTTAGCACAGCATGACATTTCATCAAGATTTTTGAAGGTAGTCTGGAAAAGGTTACAACCTGCCCAGATCACTTCTGGCAGCTTGCTATCAGTCTGGGTTTTTCCCTGCCAGTCCACTCCCATTTTTCTCTAGATCCACAATTCATGCTTGATGCCAGGAGGAGTGCATCGTTTCCGTATCTATTCTTACTGGTTTTATGAGTTTTTTAATTATTCTTCTGGGTGCAGAATTGTTTTAGTTACCCCTTTTCTATCATCAACTCTTTGACGATCAGTGGCAAATAAAGAAAACAGAGGCTTTGCAGCAGTTCAGGGGCTGGTCTCTTACTACTTAACAGTGATATACCAAGTAATAAAATTTTAGTATTTTTTTTAATTGAAATAGTAATACAGTTTCCAGGTAAGTTTAAACTTGTGATACAAAAATGTATTCCTTGTTGTTTAGCTTCTGACTGAAAATTATTATAAAGGAGTTTTTCTTGATTGTTACTAGGTTCATGCCAGAGCCAAACCTTCCTCCATTGATTGTGTACGATGCGAAATCTTTGCCGGCTAATATGAACCATCAGCAAGTGGTAAATATTGATTGGATTCATGAGAGGCTTCCTGACCTCCCCAGTGTGAAGAGAGAGAAGCTTGTTGAACAGTATGGGATTCTTCCTGAACACAGCTTCACCTTATTGGTAGGTCTATTGATCAAGTGCTAAAAGAAGCCTAGAAACTTCAAAGTTGCACAGTTTTTGAAAAGATTTACAAATGTCATATTAACCAGCTGTCAGTTCTCATGGATGTTTTTTTTATTTGGAAATATGTCCAGTGCATACTTTTTACCTTGGAGCCATGTACGTAGAACAGTGGGGAAAAGAAACCATACACAGTGCGCCTAAAAGTGTTTCTCATGCAAGGTGCAGTCAAATAACTGTTATTTAATATTGATCTTGTCTGTCTACACATGGATGCACCCGTGACTGACTGCAACAAATGTACAACTTCCTGCTGACAAACCCTTGTCTGCAAGTGCCTGCTCTTCATCTCTTTGGGTCAGGGACAAGGCTGGACATGTTGTCAGTATTTAACGAATTAATAGATGTGTTTTCCTGACCGCAGAAGCAAACACCATAGTTTAAATCTTACAGCTTCATGTGCCTGTTGATCTAGCTTCCACGTTATTTTGAAAAAAACCAAACAAACCAGACTTATTCTTTGGTAAATAAACCAAATGGCTGTACAACATCAGCTTTGACCTCACAATGCGGTTTACCAGAGATAGGTTCGGAAGAGGGGATGAGAAAGAAAAGGACATGGGAAATACGGGTATTAATAAGAAAGCGACAGCAAAATCGCATGACTTCCAAAATTATTTTAAAGGACTTTGAGCTTCTTAAATACAAGCTGTATCATCTCTGCCGATGGTAACTTTATGTGGGGGTTAGTATACCCACCCAACATCAGACATTTCACATAGCTAGTTAATCTAGGACAGTGTCCTGTTTGGTTACCTCTGTGATTAGTGGAGACAGAAGGAAAAAGACTTCTTTAGAGTAAGATTCAGAGCAACCATAAGTACCTTAAATTGTCCTCTGGAGGTGTTCCTTTCCTTTTGACTATAAATGGAGGGAGAACAGTGCACATAACTACCTAATATTCCTCCTTTGTGTGTCTGTAACTTAATACACTTGTACAGAAGCTGATTCTACAGGAAAAAAATTGGTACTTTCTTCTGAAGAAAGCTGTTAAGAAAACTGCTTTTGTGGCGGTGTGCCATTTTAGTGAGTTGCAGATCTTTTACTGTTTGGTGGGCAGATGACTCATAAGTCTCATCAAAGTCATGAGGCTGCGGTGATAACACCGAGAGGTGTCAATAGTTCTTACCTTTCTCTTTCATTGTATAACGGCTGCAAAGTGTGATTTTGCAGCCAGTATTCCTGTCCGTGCATGCGTTTTTTCACATCAGCCTATTTTTGTTATATTAAAATAAACATTGCTCAGAAGGGTAGATAGGTCCTAAACACTTTTTTATGACTTTTTTCTTCTCCCCCTCTGTGATGGGTTGACCCCAGTCAGCTGTTAAGTACCGCAACTGCTTGCTCATTTCCCCTGCCAGTGGGACAGGGAAGAGAACAGGAAGAACAAAAGTGAGAAGACTTTTGGTTTGAGATAAAGACACTTAAATAAGTGAAGGAAAGAGAAAAGGAAAAACCCGAAAGTGATGCAAATGTCATTGCTCACTACTTCCACAAGTAGACTGATGCATAGCCAGTCTCTGACCAATGACAGTGACTGCCTCCCCCAAAATGCCCTTCTCTGTTTTCCTTGTTGAGCAGGATGTTATATGGCATGGAATATACCCTTGGTCAGTTTGAGTTAGCTATCCAGGTGTGTCCCCGTGGCCACCTTCATGCCTATCCTTGGCCTACTCGCTGTGGGGGGCGTACTGCTCAGCAGTAGCCAACTGGTGTGTTGTCAGCATTGCTCTAGTCATAAACCCAAAGCACAGCACCCTCTTAAGAAAATAAACTCCATCCCAGCCAGACCCAGTACGCCTATTCCTTTTACTTGCCATCGTCCCACTTGCATGTTTCAGTTTTGTTAGTATTAATGGCTGTGTGTTTTCTGTTCTCTCTTATCAACTAGCCCTATATATTTACCTCATCAATTGCCCTTCCCAGCTGTTCTCTGAAATCCACTATTGCCTTTGCTTTTCCCCTTTTAATTTTTTTTCTTTTTGCAATGTAAAAAACAATTGATGAGCTCCAAGCTGAAATTTGCAATCCAGCTTGTAATAAGATAATGCATCCATTTGAATGCATGAAGTGAACACGTTCTTCATTGCAGGTCTTCTTTTATTGTGCATTACGATGTCAGCATGTATACTCTCTATAAAAGTTGCTTGCCTGTTCACTGGGAGACTAGTTAACCTTAATTCATCTGAAAACGGTGTGTCTGTTGCTGTGTTAAGCTTACATCAGAAGTTGCAGAGGATTGCTGATAGGGCCAGATGCACGCACAAATCTAATGAGCATTCTTTCAGGTTAGAGCGCCCAGGAGTGCTCATTAAATAAATGGCAGTGGTAAAGGGATGACTCTAAAATGCAAAATCTCTGTTCTGTGCCAACTTGTTAAGAGAAAACATTATGCGCCAAAGTTATAATAAAACAATACCATACTTCAGTATGCAAGTTAGTTTCTGAGCTTGCTTCATGAGCTTTATTCTCATACACAATAGCTGCCTGTATGTACTGCAGTGCTGAGAATCTGAGACTCCTGCTTTGCCTAATTACAAGATGTACTGAAATGGAAGACCATTGCCTATTATATCTGAAATTTCTTAAATGTAAGCGTCTACGTTTTTGACAGTTGGGTATAAATTGTGAAAATAAATGAAGTTTCTGATTTCTTCGTGCAGAACCATTCTTATTCGTAAAGATGCAATTCTTTGAGCCACATAGACTCCATGTATTTGGGTGCTCAGTTTCTGCGTGCAGTTTCTGCTTTGGTGTGTAAACGGGTAGGCTGGCAAATACTTCAGTCAAGAAGGACCTCTGACAGTTTTGCCAGTTACAGTATTGTAATATTTGTGCCTTGCTTCCTACTGAGTCACAAAAATAAGATGTATTGGCATAGACATTAATGTGACATTTTGTTTTCAAAAAGCACGCTGAAGTCCAGAGAGGTCCGACTGAAAACTAGATCAGTTGTCACAGTACAGCATCAGAAAAAAGCAGTCTGATCATTTTCTTTCTCATCTGAATTCTAAGCCTTCCTGTGCATTTACTGTTCCTCTGCTTACTCAGATAAAAGTGGCTGTTCCACTTGGGCTTTGGCTTATTGCTTTGGTGGGACAATTACGTCGGTTAATCCTCCCAACAGTCAAAAGTGAGATGCTGTAGAAGTCTGTTTTGACCATTTTGTTTATGACATGCCATCCTCATACACGTTGGTATGCAGGTGAATTTATGCTTATTTTTAGAACTGAAATAATTTTGTAAGAAGCTCTAGGAAAAAGTTTGAACTTTCTTTGACTGCTCTGCTTGTCTGCTTTAATAGGCTAGCTTTTCTGTTTGGGTTTTTTTTCCCAAACAATCTTCCACGTTTTTGCAGCAGTTGTTACCTCACAGCTGGTTATTGTGGGCACTGTGGTGGTGAAAATGGGAATAAGAAAGCAGAAAATGACACTTTATTTGTGAACATTGATGTAGGTTTCTTCAGTTCTTTGAGAAACATTAGTGGTCTTTAAAAGCATAATTTTGCATTACAGACCCAATGTCCCTAAAGATTGTACCCATGCTATTCTGTAAGATAATGCAGATTTTAAACTTGTTTAAAAAGCATCTGAAATCACTCCACCACTATTTCTTTTTTTTTTTTTTTTTTTTTTTTTTTTGCATTTCAGTACTATTAAATGATCATTTTAAACCATGTTTAAGAAGGAAGTTTGCATCTGGTTAAAATACTAGTATGCGAGGTACCATGCCAGTTGGACCAATGAGTAAGTTACAGCATATTTGGTGTGTAATGGGAGCACTGAGCGGGCCTGGATCACAAACACGGTGCTGTAATTCCAGATTTCTGCCTTTCATTCTATGAAGATTAAAATACGTTACTCAGAATTAAGGGAGAACAGTCAACATTCCTGTAAACCAGCTTGCTGGAGCGTGCAGTGGTTTTCAGCTCAGATCAGTCACAAGGGACAAGATGTAGTTGGAGTGAATTTGGCATGAAGAAAGTTGACCAAAATTTAGAAGATATTAAAGTCAAGTTCAAGTAGTGCAGTATCTAGAAATTGAAGCTAATCAAGTTATGCCTGCATTTTTCTAATATGGCAAGAAAATAAAGAAAATGTTTCATTTCTGTCAGTCATTTTGATGTTTTGACATTCTGCCTTACTCATTTCAGTCTAGCATTGCGGGGTATTCCTATTTTGGCTACAGAAAATGTCAGTCATTTAAAAAAAAAAACACCTAAAACGAAATGCAGAGGAGTTTTGGGTAATATGTCTGGTTGTGCACACGTAGTGAGTGTGTGGTTCGGTGCATGGTAGCATATGTAAGTCTGTCTGAGTATTCCTGGGCTTTTCTGCTCTTCCTGCCTGGAATCCCTGAGTAAAATGTGAAGGCTGGAGATGTTTGCCCTTGATTTTCAACTGGCAGCAGGGTCAGAGCTGTAGCTCTAGCCAGGCTGTTGGTATCCAGAAATCTGAATGTGCCTACTGCTAGAGATATGTTCTGTAGCCTCCACATGATGGAAGCGTTGGACATGCTGCATCCGAGTTGTGTAGCCTGCATTTAGACGTGTGGCATCCGCAGACATTGTTTTTGTGTACATGATGTTATAACTAGACCCACTGTGCCTGGAGTGTTTGTAAAACCTTCTGCAGCATGTGTAAAGAACCAGCATTTATACGTGCTCACTTTTTCTTACCTAAATTGGACAGGTGTGTTTGTGGAAGGGAACCTGCTGTTTAAATAATCAGTGTTTGTTTGTGCTATTGAATCCTGAGGTGAATTAGGAAGAGTACAGTATTTAGTAATGCATCATTTTAGTAATTCCACTTAACACACACGCAATTTTTAATCAAGTTTACTGTACTTTGGTAATCATGTTGTTCCTTTACTGCTTTTTTTTAAGCCACATTTTTTCCTCTAGTCTATTTAGCCTTAGATTTTACATAATTTAATTACAAAGTAGCAGCTAGTCAAATTTGTAAAAACACTGGAAAAGAAGGGAATTAATGTCTGTGTATATTAGATAGAAAACGAGGGGGAGTTACAAGGTTTACCTTGATTCACAAAAGGCCTCAGTGGCTTTCCGAGGCTGAGAACCTGGTTTGTTTGCTCACTGGTCTCACAGTAAAGGGGATGGGTCTGATTTTTGTCACACCAGTTTTACAGCACATCAGCCATTAATCCAAGTACATTTTCTTCTGTTTCACGGAAGAGAGAGCAGTTGTCTGCAGTCTTCTCAAAAGCCATACATCATTACCAATGAAAAATGTGATATCTAGAGCTGTTGGAAGTTTGTGTTGTGAAAATTTTGAGGAGGAAGGTCTAAAATTCTGTATTGCTATGGTGATAAATTGCCTTTAAAAAGAAGGGCAAATGGGACTCTTTTGATGGGATGGGATGTGTTTGAGTGGAAAAGTCAGGCTTCAGTTTCATGCATACCTGCAGTCTTTCTGCTTGGAACTGTTAGTGATCTGACTGCGGTCAGTATGTGCTTGGGAAATGTTTTTGCTGTGATGACAGTACACTTAGAATAGCTCCTTGGCTGTTTCTAAACTCTTAACTCTCAACTTTTGAGAGCTGGCTTCTCCTCCTGTGCATTTATGCCACACACCGCAGAAGTCCAGTGGCACGCTGGATTTGGCTTCCTCCCTGAAAAGGTAGGAGCCGCCACTGAGAATCTCGCCAGCCTTCAGCAGACCTAACGAGTTCTCTGCTGCACTTAAAAGATCCATCAGTGCCTTGATGACAAACAGCACAGCGTTCAACAGACTCTGCAGTATCTGTTCTTCTAAAAACAATCTCAGATTTCACTTAGGCTATAAATTGAAACCCCTACTGTCGTATCTTCTGAGCATTTAGGGCACTGTGGAAAAGCTTACGTAGCTTCTCTGAAAAAAAATGAGAAGAATAAACCCCTGCTTCTTAGGGTATGACCTTTCCATGTCATTGAAGGGTGAATGCAAGCTAAACTTACTCCTTCAATCCGGAACAAATATAAGTGATTGCAAGATCAAGAGTGAAATATCTGTAGACAGTTTCAGGAAAAATCTCCTCTTGGTGAAAGGTAGCATGACAGCCTGCAAGATGGCAGCATTATATTTTCTAGCATTATACTTCAAACACATGAGAAGATGAGAAAGCTTCTCCCCAAATGCTTGTTTTAGGGAGGAGTTAAGAGAAAAAAGATCGCTGGTTTATTGGAAGTTCCGTTGCAACAGACAGGCTGGCAGATAGGCTGTATGTATCTGTTCTAGACCTAATGTAGCTTGTTTGCTGTTATGTTAATAAAATCACTCCAAAGTCCTGTGACTTTGCAGTAAATTCACAAACCAGGTTTACTTTAGGATTGAGTATTTATACTCTGAATATAACTGTATAATTAATTGTGTTTGTGCTCTGGTATCCTTTTGATGCATTTAACTTTTCTTACACAGAATGAAGAGGGATTAACAGAATTCTACGAAAATGTGGTAAAGCAGACCCAAATGAAGCCGAAGAAGGTGATCGGCTGGATTCTAAATGACCTGCTGAGTTACTTGAAACAACATTCTCTTACAGTAAAGGAAAGGTCAGGCTTCTTGATTACTACAGTGGTGAAACAGAAGTGATCCTTTTCTCATATACCGTGCATAGTATCGTGTCACTCGGTTGCTCGCTTCTACTTTAGTTATTATCTGTGAAGTTCGTTACGCTAGGCAGTGCTATGGAGGCCTCGACACTGTCATTCAGAATGAAGTTAACCAAACGTCTTGCAGAGAAGAGGACCGTGTAGTTAAGAGTAGTAATCAGGGGCTTCCTGACTTTTGGTTAAGTCTACCTTATCTGGCAGTGGTAAGACACATTCAGGCTATCAATACTGAAGCTGAATATAGCGTATCGTGAGGAAAAAATACTAGCTTGTCATGCTAAATTGTGTGATCTTTAGGCAAGCAACAGTAGCCTAGATATATTACTTCACTTTATTCACTGAGGTAACCTCTGCCCCCCTTTTCCCCTAGCCCAGTCAGTTCTTTTCTCCTGGCTGACCTTTTGAACCTTCTAGAAAAAAAAGTTATTTCTTCTACAGCAGCAAAGCAAGTAAGTACCTTTTTGATTTTACTATAACTTGAATCTATGGCTGCTTATTCCGTTTGCATAACAATTTTATAATCGGTGTGTACCGGTACATCGGTTGCTTTAAAGGGAAATTATTTAGAGTGCTGACGAAGGGTAGGTTTTGTATCTGTACTATAACAGATGAAAATGCCTCGTGTGTATACATTCTCTAATCTATAAATGTAGATATATTTGCATATTCAGTGTTAGAGTAGGGCACAAGCCAAATAGTAGATTTAAGCAGTTTGAACTGAAGACAATGAAATAAATCCTGCTTCTGAACAGACTGGACACTAGATCTTAATTTCACAGTTCAAGTCAGACTCGAGTGAAAGGGTCAGTAGGAGCTAATCCATGACTTGCAGTTAAGCTGAGAGCATCAGTTACTAGGTACTAAGGGACAGTAAGGTCTATGTTCCCAGGCATTAGCATGTGGAAAGGGATATAATTCACCTGAGTGTATTCATAGAAAGGGTTCTGCTTTGGTGTACCCCTGAGTCAAAAGTGGAGAGGTCTGGCCATTCTTTTATCCTTGCTTCTTTGAGCAAGTGCTGTTATGGACCTTTCAAACAAGTAGTACTGATGGTAAAGCTAGTTTCTTCCTCTTCTGAAATATCATCTTGTTTAGGACAGTCTGAAAAATCAGCTCCTGATTTGTATCTGAAGTCGTGAAGTGCTTATTATGGGTACAGTGACTGCTGTGTCTATAGACAAAATTTGGAGGGTTTTTTGTGATAGAGAATAATCTGACATTCATTTTAAATTGTCACCCGCTCATTTATGTGGAGTGCATTGTCTTTCCAGATTAATTATTATCCTCCTCTAAGTACATTGAACGACTGTTTCTTCTCAGGTGTTTGGCAGTGAAACTGTTAGTGAAGATACTTCACTTACCTTGTCAGCTTTCAAACTTTTTAACTCTGAAAAACAAAGGGCGGGTTTCCATCTTTCTAGCACATACTGATTTAATCCAAGTACAATTTTGGAATAGCATTGAAGTCAGTTAAGGCTTTTTTGCATGATTATAAACCAAGTGTAACTGTTGCAAATGTGGCTCTTCACCCTAAGAGACACTTCAGCTTCCTGGTTTCTTGTTCTGTTTTTTGGAGATGCTTGTAGTTCTCAATTAAGTTGGTCTTGTCGTTGGTCTGCTTCTGGGAATAGCCAGCTGCATATGACAGGTGTCATAAATAAGGATTTAAGTGCCTGACTTCAGGCATGTGCATTTGGAAATTTTGGGCTGGAAAAGTAAAAGCTTCAAAAAGGAGATAAAGTATTAACAGGAAAAGCACTGGAATGCAAAGTTGTTCTGTGCCTGCGGGGGTTATGGCACACCCATCAGTTTGGTGTCTGCATTTGAAAGGGAAGCTTCAGAACTCCAGTCTTAACTGGTGGCTTCCTTGTGGAGGCAGGGACAGGGTACTAATGCTCTTCTACAGGAGTTTTCCCCCTTGTGATATATTTGTGTGCCAGCACTTCTGACAGGTTATGAAATGTCAAGAATTTCAGAGGTGCTTTTCTTGTTTAATTACCAGCTCCTCGTAATGTGTGTGTTGTCCTTGGCGTTCTGAAACTGGACACAGTGAACTAACAGTACTGTTTGCCATCCCTGAGCGATGCTATCAACCTGCAGAAACCTTGCCACATTTAGAAAAGTATTGTGGTTGCCTGGATGTCAGAAGAATAACAAACGTTTATAACAATTCTCAGCAGTAGGCAGAGGTACTGGATGGCCTGAGGGCAGAAAGGGCTATATATACACAACAGCAGATGAATTGCAGCACTTGGGGTGGGGGAGAATGAGCTGCAGTGGTAGAGACAGATCCAGTGAGAAAGGATGGAAGGGTTCCATGGGGTGAGCGTGCAGACATGCGTATACATACATGCTCGCTGCAGGAAGCTGTTAACAGTTTAAATTTTTTAAGAGGTTTTGTGTTCGGTCTCTGCTGTATAAGCCACCAAAACATGGGCAGATAAAAGCTGTGAGCACCGATTACAGACACAGAACGCTGTATGGTAGGATGTGTATGCTGTAGAAGGGGCACTGTGTGCTTACGTAATTACCGCTTAGGTAATTACAGAGCTCACGCCCAACTTGCCATCAAATATAGCACCCTACTCCAGAGGTCTCTGGAGCGGTTTCAGACCAGCGTGCCTGTGGAAAGGGGAGCAGCTGCCAGCTCTGTCGGTGTGCAGGGCTGTGGGGTGAGCGTGTCCGGGACTGGGGACCTGCGCACAGGCGCACCCTCTGGCCCGCCCCAGAGGCACCGTTTTGAAGCCCAGTGCTGCTCACCCAGGGCTGAAATCAGCCTGACGGGGAGTATGTCCGGAGATGGGGCCTCATGCCTCGTTGGTGGGGCTGGCAGTGAGGACACCTCCGGCAGAGGGCCCTGCCTTGTTAAAGTTACAGCGTTGTGGGAGGAGGCTGCTTCCTGGGCCAGGGAAGCAGAAACTTATCCCCGCTGCTGAAAGCCATGCTGAAGCAACTCGGCACAGACACCCTTGTCACATCGGGGGTCTGTAGCAGGGTACAGAGCAGAGCAGACCCCAGGTCTTGTTTGCTTCTGCAGTTGCGTAGGTCACCCACATAGAAATAACTTCAGGAGACCCACTTGGCACCCATACTTGAGCATAGATAGCAGGGGAATGAGTACAGTACACAAACTTAAACAGAACCATCTGCTCTGACAATTAGGGCTATACCATCTGGAGGACTGGACCCAGCCTGCCCCTGACTTTTGTCGGAGGCTGAGGGACAACTGCCAGACATCAAGGCTTCCATCGCCGGAAAGGAGAGATGCCCGCAGGACTGCCTCGGGTGGTACTGCCTGCTGCTTCCCTCCCCCCCTTGGCAGCAAATCACTGCAGACAGGGTTTCCAGTTGGAGCATTCTCAGGCACAGCAGTCAGCTGGCACCTTCACCAGTTGCAAAATGTTTGATATGATGCCCGTGGCAGCCAGACGTGCAAGTCCCGATTAATTCATCTTGACCAATGGTTTGCTGCTATGCCTGTGTAGGTAGAGACCGCAGAACATCATTAAAATCTAATCACGCTCAGGCAAGAATCAATAGTAGAAACTACTGAGATTTCAGTAGTGGAAATGATGCCTGAAAATCTCATTTTGGCTCTGGAGACTTCATCATTTGATCCTCCTGTTCTGGTGCAGGCAGTTTGTGTAAATGAGTTGAAATAATTTTTTTAAACTGCTTTCTTTAGATTTTGTATTCCTTGCCAAGTGCAGAAACACATTTTTAAAAGTGCATCTTTGACAGGTCTTGGCCACATCTCTTTTTGCTTTCCTACGTACCTGTAAACAAGCAAGGGCCTTGATAGCGTTGTTGCTCTGCTAGCTAAGTGGAGATGCTTGTTACCAAATTGAAAAGTACACATGATGCAGATGTCACGGGGGAAATCTGGTGCCTTCAAGGTTTCTAATGGGCAAGCTTTTCTCGGTGCCAGGAGACATTTGGCATAGGAATAGCAGGGAATCAGAGCTGGATCTCTGGCTGTCAAGCTGTCCCGCCCCTGATCTAAGTCAGCCTGATGCATGAGTTGCTCGGGGGTAACTCTGCCATGATCAGCTGCGTAGGTTTTGTTTGTTGTAGATTTTCCCCTCCTGCAGCCCATGGCCTCCTGCTTGAATACCTACCAGTCCTAAAAATCACATCTGCCTTTTGCCAGGAGAGCGATACAGCTTATTTATTGTCCAGCCCCTGATTTGTGCAGCACTTCAGACTCTCCAGGGTGTTTTGCTGTGGGCTGTGCTATGCGGACAGGGCTCCTTCTGAGGGGTGATGCACATCCCTGTGCCTCCGGAGGCCTCAGGAGAGAAGCTTCCTGCCCGGTCCCTCAGGGAAGGAGCAGGAGGGGGCTGCCTGGGGTGGCAATGGAATGGAGGAAAAAAAAAAAAGAAAAAAAAAAAAAAGAAGGCGGGTGGCTGCAGACAGTTTGAATCCCTGCTGGATGTATTTCTTTCTAGGGACATTCCAAGTAGCACTGGCATGATGATTTTTAAGTACTGCGCTAGAAGGAAGATCTTGTAGGAGACATCATATACTGCACTGATTTATTTAGATATAAACATCTGAAAGCTTTACTTACAGCAGTTGTAACTCTGGCTGCTTATCAGTAACTCTAATATTGCGATCTGCCTTTAACCCTCTTACAGGGAAAAAACAAGATGTAGCTGCCACAATAAGGCTGCTTGTCATTACCCTCTCTCAAGGTCTCCAGCAGAGTGATAAGATCCCATAAAAAGCTTTGGGGTGCTGCTGGCAAGCAAATCTCCTCTTGCAGGAATTATGTCAATGTGTGGTTCTTAAATGCCTGTTGAGGCTACAAAAAAATTGTTTAACTGGAGGTCTTTTGTACCAGAAAATTCTTCGTGCTGAAGAAAATTGCTGGGATAGTTAAGATGCCATCCCACATGCTTCATTTTTCCCAAGTTGTCTTGCTGCCCCACTAATTATTTAACATGCAGTTTGAATGCCCCTTCTCGTCTCCCCATCCCAGCCTCTTCTTCACGCTACAGTGAGTATTTAATGCTGAAATTCTGATGTGACATCCATTTCCGTATCGGTACACAGCAATGGCCCAAACATACAATTATATCTTTAGCTCAGGATGGAGCACAAGCAGCTGTTTTAATAAGGGGTTTCTTTCTCTCCTCCCACAGCTCTCAAATAAGAGCAAAGGGAATACAGAAAATGACTGCCCAAGGAAATTGGTTTTTTATAAACGTTCTCTTCTCTCAAGTTTATTCCAGGGTGATAGCCCTGCTACAGCATAGGGAAACACGCTAGCGTTAACAAGCGATTATTCTGGAGCTTGGGTTTGCCCAGCGGTCCCGTACTTGGAGGTGATGCATAGGCGGGCTGGAGCCGCTGCATTCATTCTGCTTGGCACTATTTGTCTTTTGCTTTGTCACACGTATCCTCGTTACAGCTTGCTGATGAGCACTGGTAATGGGATGAGTTACCTGGGATTGGGCTTGGTACGATAGTCGGCTAATCGTCAGCTCCCGGGCAGAGACATCGCTCGTGGAAATGCATTTCTTACCGCTCACAGGCAGTTCTTGGCAGTAACATGCGATGGGCATGAGTCCAGCCCGAGGAGCAGCCCTGCAGTCGGTGGCAGTCTCTGCCGTGGCGCTGGCCTCTCCCAGCGAGGGAGCAGCGGTTCGGTTCGGTGCAGCGAGGTACCCAGGGGGCTGCACGCGGCGAGCTCCTTTGAAGAGGTGCCACCGCTGGTAGTGGCGGGCAGCTCCCGGTACTGTGGCAGGCTGCAGAGTGCACCGTGTACTCATGCAGTAAGTGAAAATGCTTTCTCTTATTTCAGGATGCAGAAAATGAGGAAGGGTACAGGAGCTTTTTCAGCAAGGCACAGGATTAAATCTCGGGTTTGTTAAAAATGAGGAAGGGTACAGGAGCTTTTTCAGTGAGGCACGGGCTTAAATCTTGGGTTTGTTAACGTTCAGACAACCTGCTCTTGCTTTAGCTAAAATCTGCCGCCTTGGCTCAGTAACCGAAACACCGTGTGTAAACAACGCTGGTGCGTTGAGACGCTGACCTTTGCTGTTCATTGTGATTTTCAGGTGCTTGCAGAATTGTGGAAGGGAGAAGGGAAGACTCCTCTGGAAATTGTTAAAGAAAAGAAACTTGAACTGATACAGGATCAAAAAGAGCTTGAACAGATCTGCCAGGCAGTGATTGATGGACAAGAAAATGAGGTGATTATGATGGTGCTGGGAAGCTTGTGCACTACTGCAGTCTGTGGCACTAAAGAGCGGGTTAAAATGGCCTCTCTCTTTTTCCTTTTGATTGGCATTTGAGCTCTAGAGCCAGTATAGGAGCAGTAAAGCTGCTGCTGAGATAGTATCAGGCTTTTCTTCTCCTTTCTTATTTTACTAAGTGGTGGTGGGGTTTTTTTGTGTTTTTTTTTTTTTAAATTGAAGCTCACACAAAATGATCAGCAGAAGAAATTACCAGTCTGGCTGATGTGTTAAGTCATTGTGAGGGACCATAAAAATTTAATGCAGGAAAGCAAAAATGCAGGACCCTGTCCCTCTTCAGCTATACTGTCGTTAGCCTGACCTGGCCACCCGGCCACATAACTCTGATTTTTATGTCGTCTGTTGTGATATTAGGGCAACAGTGTTAAACTGTTCTGAGGCTGGAGATTAAAGTTACCTGCCAGCAAGGCATATATTAGTTACAGAATTAGAGGCTATATCAGAGCTGGCAAGGCAAAATTTTTACTTGCATCTGTCTCTTCACCACATCCCTGTCTCCCTCCACTGCCAAAGAGATGAGTCGAGCTGGCTCTGCTGCCTGCCAGTGTCTGTGGGGTGGGGAGGAGCCGGACCCCTGTGGCAGCAGCATCGGTGGCTCCAGAGCTGCTGTCCGCTCTGCTGCTGGGCTGAGGCAGCAGCGCAAATGCTGCAGTAGGGAAGATGGGGTTTTGGCTCTCCCCCATCTCCTTGGGAGGACACGCAGCAGCCTGCATGGCTTATCGGTCCAACAGGGTCTGAGCTGGGAAAAAGGGAAAGAAAACCTTGTTGATCACGAGGGGGAGGAATGGGAAGGGATCTTGACAGAGTCTAAAATCTGCTTTATAATAAGCAAAATGAAAACAAGTGCTTATATGTTCTCTGGAGAAAAAATGTAAAAGCAGAAGTGAATAGCTTGCTTCTAATATAAACATTGTCTAGATACATTTGCCATTTGGAAAAAAACATTAACATCTTTTGAGAACAATACCACCCACCCCAGATCTCATTGGGGGATGCTAACAGCTCTGCAAGAGCTTTTGATAAAGAAAATGAGCTTGCAGTAGGTCGGCGTGACCTCCATCAGACTGACTCATTTGCAAAGCCTGATAAAAGTGCTGCTGTATGTTCAGACTGGTCTGGAAGCACAAGTGGGGATAGGGAGAATGTTAGAACTGATTGGGAAGTGCAGAAGCTGGAGGTCCGTAACTATACTCCCATTTCAATAATAATGCTTTCTCCGAAAATGTAATTCCTCTCTGTTTTCCACTGGTTTAGTCAAGCCAAATGCAGTAGAATGGCCCCACTTCCCCGCTTTTTCCAGGTGATCTTGCACCGAGGCAAACGCTGCCTTGAAGGCCTGTAATTCACTGCTACGAGAGCTTGCCTTATAGAAGTGTTAGCTGAGTACTTAACAGGGGCAAAAAAAAAAAAAAAAAGTCTGTGGTGCCCTTTTCGGTAGTAACTTTCTTTAGAATTAACTAATTTACAAACAGTTGCTCAAGCTGCCACCGAGCACTTTAGGAAAATGCACTGTCTGGGTTGTATGGCACGCTGCCCCGTATAGGTAATTCCCAGCCGATCAGGAGCAATGAGTCCTTTCCATATTGTGACATTACAAAGATCTTAGACTGCCAATATTTTGGATACCATAATGAGGAGCAATATTTGCATTTGTGCTTGGTATTGGCACGGTTGGTGGTTCATATGTTCATAATCCTTCCCTTAATATCTGTAAATACGCCATCCTGTTTAATTGCAGGGATTGTGTTTTGCCCAGTAACTCTGACAATGTAGACGGTGTCTTCCCTGCCACACAGACAGCACGCAGGCCAGACGCTTGTCTGTCGGCAGTAGCAGCTCCTTTAGGAAAGAGACATTTCCAATGCTTTCATCAGTGTCTTTACTTAGCTTTTAATTATGGCCCTTGCTATTTTGCAGGTGATTGTGCATCAAACACTAGCTGTCTGATAGGAGGCCGTACTTCTCATCAGTTAATTAATTGCTATGGTGCAAAGGATTCCTTGCTTAAAGGAAATAACATGCTGTTACAAAAACACCTATGTCTGTGCTTGAAGGTCCTCACAAATACTATCAAATAGGTTATGATTTGATGCAAATTACTTGTTATAACTGAACATTATACTGAATAAGAAAGGTAGATCCTATTAGCAAGAGAAGGCCATCTCATTTTTCTCGCTCCTTTCCTGGAAGTTGCTGTGCAAGTTGCAGACACTGTTACAATCCAAAAAGTGTTTTCTGACTTTTTCAATAAGAGCAGATCTTTCTATTAGTTGTAAGGCCCTGCTGCTGTAGGGACCTGCTCTTGTCTCATGGGAGCAGAGCAGGAGCTTATTGCAAAGCTGAAGGCAGTTCTTATAAATAACAGCTTAGCCCAAAATATAATACGCTACCACAGCAGACAAAAATATTCATACCTTGGCTGTGCGTGAGTGAGTGAAGATGTCTGGTTCTCCTGTAACAATGCTGTCTGTCGTGTTTTTTCTTTAAAGGTTATGGCGATCAAGGCAGGAAATCAAAAAGTGCTAAATAAATTAATTGGCCTGGTACAAAGAGAAACCCAAGGACGATCCAATCCTGTTCTGGTGAAGCAACTATTAGAGAAGAAGCTGTCAGAGTAGCCGCAGCCACAGGAGAAAAAGCACACAAGCGTCTACAGAAAGCACGTGCTTTGTTCTGGCTAGTTCACTGCAAATGGACTTCAGTGCCTCTCCATGTAGCATCGGATTGTTGGTTATACTGCAAGCAGCATTACATCCCAGCCTTCCCTGGATGCACCAGCCAAAGGCATATGAGAAAAAGAACAGCGGGAGATGATACAGTCATTTGCATCTCCCTCACTTCGGTGTGGTGTTCAGAAATGTGATTTCCACACAGCCACGGGAAACGAGTTCCCAGGGGTGGCTGTGAGCATGGCGGGAGCTGAAGCTGTGCTGGTTAGTTTTGTAATAAAGCCAGTGTAGACTCGGCTTTCCAGCTGCCTTTTTGTGAGAGGGGAAATCCAGTGGTGCATGCTAGTAAGTCACTGTAAATTAGCGTAAGCACACTAGTAACAATGATGAAAACACCTTGCAGTAATTAAGAAGAGCATGTGTGCCTCCATGCCTAGCAGGAGGGAGAAAAATGTCCAGTGCTATCATTCCTCCTGATTGCTGAGGGATGGGGAAGGGACGAAGTCACTAGCTGCTTAAGTGCGTGCCTGAGGCTAGTGCCACAAACAGATGTGCCTACGTCTAAGAATTAGTGTCAAATTGTTTGCTCACCATCTCCTTGTTACCTACCCAAACACCTGCTTTGCCTACCTGCAGCTCTTCCAGTTCTGAAGAGCGCCTAAAACGGAGGGATGCATGGATGCCTGAGCCCTCCCAGGGTCTGCATCGCAGTCTGGCCGTGAGGGTCAATAGCAAACGTGCTTCTGCTGGTCGCACACAAACCTACAGAGGAACAAGTAGTGCTTTTCCCTTACGCAGTAGCTCAGTAAAGGGTCCGTTTGCTCCAGTTGCGTTTTTTTCTCTGCTGGCAAGAACTTGATCCCGTGTTGGAAGTGCTCCCAGCCCAGGGCCGCTCGCTTCTCTGGCTCGTGGCGCTCTGTGGTCACCTGGAACTGCAGCACTTTGTGGAGGGAACCGGACAGCAGTTGGCTTACCGACACCGAGTGGGATGCAGCAGGCTTCCAGGGTCTGATCCACTATTTAATACTAAGGGGTGTTTTCTGCGGGGTTGTTTTTACCTTCTGTTTTTCAGCTCCTAGCTTGATGTACCCACCAAAATCCAGCGTCCTAGAGCTAACTTCCCAGTCCCAACCCGCTTCAACTGATCAAAACATTATCAGGAAATGCAACTAGAGGCAGCCTGTCACGTTTACATTTAGTAGGGAAAGAAACCCCATTTAGTACCAGGGGTTTGAAGTCCTTAGACCCCTTCAGGAAGCTGTACGTTTATCTCAAGGATACTGCAGAATTGTTCTTTAGGCTCTGCCTGCAGGGCAGACACAGGAGTGCAGCAGGTACAGCCTGGGGACACGAGCTGCCTTTCGCAACTGTGCTGCTTGCAGCACTGGGTTGATGGCAGTTCTTCCTCACGAGTAGTAGTGCTAATGTATGTCTCAAGGAGGACGTTTCTGTACAAACTGGCTCAGGGTACAAATACGAACTCTTTAATTAGAAGGAAAAAAAACCCCAACCCTGTGGTTTTCAAATATATTTAATGAATAAAATGTATACCCATTATTCACATAAAAATAACTGTACAATTTAAAAGTCATACAGCTCACAGGAAGCAGTAACATGTTTGCAAAAACCATGACCCTTCAAAAAAAACCCAAAACAACCCAAAACCCCACAACCATCCAAAAATTTGCCAAAAAACCAAAGCCCCAAACCCGACCCCCCAGGATTTTCATGTAACCTGACTGTCAACACAGAGGCCTTTACTATTGCTTTTGACATCATTAGCAAAAAGTACCATTTTTACTTAGTGGTGCGAATTTTCAGGTAAGTGTTCAGTTAATAAAGGTTTAGACTATACAGCAAACGTTAAATGTTGGAATTCCGTTCAACTCTTACCATGGCAGCAAGAAACAAAAAGGCACAAGGACTTTTGCGTGAAATCTAGAATCTTAATATTTAAAGGTATTCCCTTGGTTTAGAAAAGCACAGTAGTTGCCAAGATGTGGTCCTCCAAGGTTAATGCTTTTTGTTGCTCAGCTCGATTCTGCTGGGCTGAGTTTCCCCTCTGCTGGACTGGGTGCCGATTAGAGCAGAGAAAGCAGTGATGTATTTGGAAGAGTAATAATTAAGTTGTATTTAAAATAAGAAGGAAGGATCTCCACTATGGTAGCACGGCTACTGCTGGTAAATGTCTTTTTAATGGCTGCTTCTTGGCCCCTCTTTTCCTACATAATCACACTTTGCTAAAATGGTACAAAATCTGTTAAAAATCATGAGCCAAGTTCTATATGAGTAGAATTTATATCTTTAGGTGGATGAGGGAAGAGCAGCTGACGTAATCTAGCTGGACCTGTGCAAAGCATTTGACACTGTCCCACACGACATCCTTGTCTCTACGCTGGAGAGATGTGGACTCGACAGATGGGCGGTGGACAAGGAGTTGGCTGGATGGTCACGCTCAAAGAGTGGTGGTCGGCGGCTCAGTGTCCCGGTGGGGAGCAGTGACGAGTGGAGCTCCTCGGGGATGGGTGCCAGGACCGGGGCTGTGCAGCGTCTTTGTTGGTGACAGGGACGCCGGGACTGGGCGCACCCCCGGCAGGTTCGGAGCTGTGCGGTGCCGTCGGCACGCGGGAGGGGGGGGACGCCATCCAGAGGGACCCTGCGGGGGGAGAGCTGGGCCTGTGCCAACCTCGTCACGCTCGACACGGCCAAGGGCCGGGTCCTGCACGTGGCTCGGGGCGATGCCAAGCGCAAAGCGGAGAACGGACCGAGAGCCGCCCTGAGGAGAGACTCGGGGTGCTGGTGGAGGAGAAGCTCAGCGTGACCCGGCAACGTGCGCTGGCAGCCCAGAAAGCCAACCCCGTCCTGGGCTGCATCACAAGCAGCGCGGCCGGCAGCCGGAGGGGGGGATTCTCCCCCTCTGCTCTGCTCTGGGGAGACCCCACCTGGAGCGCTGGGCCCAGCTCTGGGGCCCCCAGCGTAAGGGGGACACGGGCCCGTTGGAGCGGGTCCAGAGGAGGCCACGAAGCTGCTCGGCGGGCTGGAGCATCTCTGCTACGAAGATGGGCTGAGAGAGCTGGGGGGGTCAGCCTGGAGGAGAAGGCTGCGGGGGGACCTTCTAGCAGCTGCCAGTGCCTGAAGGGGCTACAGGAAAGCCGGGGAGGGACGTTGTACAGTGGCCTGTAGTGACGGGACAAGGGGGAGCGGCTTTAAACTGGAAGTGAGTAGATTTAGGTTAGATATTAGGAAGAAATTCTTCCCTGTGAGGGTGCTGAGGCACTGGAACAGGTTGCCCAGAGCAGCTGTGGCTGCCCCATCCCTGGACGTGCTCAAGGCCAGGCTGGACGGGGCTGGGAGCAACCTGGGCTGGTGGAAGGTGTCCCTGCCCATGGTGGGGGGGGTGGAACTAGGTGATCTTGTGGGTCCCTTCCAACCCAAACCGTTCTGTGATTTACTTTAAGTCTCGGTCTATTTTCACTTACACCTGCCAAACACAATGGGTAACAAGGAAGAGTAAAAGGGGACAATTGTAATATTCTTCCCCTTCCAGGGAAGGGAAAGAGCAGCTATAATCTATAAATTCTGGACTGTATTATGAAACAGCCACTTCTAAAATTTTTAAGGAAACCTTTCGCAGACGTACACAAAATATAAATTTCTTTCCGATAGAAAAAAGTGGTTTGAGTCAAATCTAGATGATGAATTTTTTTAACATTTGTGGAGATACGAGCTCCCACCTTCAGAGCGGTGGTAGCTGGCAGCACTCTGCCCCAGTGAGGAGGAGGCTCAGCAGGGCCAGCTGACATTGCTCCCAGTGGCAGCCGGCAGGAAGGGGCTCACCAATTTGACTGAAACAATACAACTGAAACATCAGATCCTATTTTGCCTGCCTAGGGCCTGACTGAGCAGCCTAAATACAACGGCCACCTTCCTCTGTGTCCTAAATGGAGCTCAAGGCAATTTCTAAGTACTCCGCAAGTGAACTCTGTACGGTGTAACACGGCTTTGGTCTGTATTTGCATAGCAGTAGTCAATGGAGCACATTAAAAGACAAAAGCAGCAGCCGCCTCAAGGAATTTAATATCTGCTATTGTAAAGACAAATAATAAAAAAAAAATCCCCGTGGGACAGGTGGGTCTGCAAGATAAAAGGCAGAGCCTATGAGCTGTTTGATGTCGGAACATTTTGCAGATCAGGAGCTCTCGGCATGGCTGTAGTGAGGCTGGGAACTCCAGAATGGAGACTGAGGCTTTGACCCCAACTTGCGATTCTTATTTAGCGACAACAGGGCTCCCTGATCTACTGATCGCAGATGCCATCTGTGCGACAGCATTAGGCAGGGTGAATTAAGGACAGTTTCGTGCAGATTTTCAGCAGCAACCGTCCATGAACAGAGGGCCGAGGAAAATGCTTCACAAATTAAAAGCTGACACCAGACACTGTCACAACAATCTCATCTGCTCGTTGCTGGAAGTCCTTTAAGAGGTCACTCCTGGGGGTGGAGAGATGATCCTTACTATCCTGTACAGCTGAAGTATCCCACATACGAGGTTGCAGAAGAGGAGAAGAAAGTTGTCTAAAAAGATGCTGGCAATGCTGAAGTGGTGAAGAAAGAATTTCTAGCGCTCAGCCTTGGCTGCAGAGTTTAATTTTAACTGCATTAAAAATAGAAGCACATGATAGGAACCTTAACTAAAAAATTTACAGCTAGAGGATTCACACTGCAATTTCACTGCGGCCTCTTTCCACTCCACTTCTGCGGCAGGGTGTCAACGCACTGTAATGTTCTCATTTCTGCTAGGAGCACCCCTCTACCTACACACTTTCACAACCACCGACCTCGGCGGCACCTTCTCGGTGATCTACGGCCCTGGGTGTATGCTCAGCACGTAGACGGTTTGGTTCTTTCACGTGAAGAAAAACAAATCGGGTTTTCACTCAACTCTCCCTTTCTCAAACCGCGTGAGAGAGATGGAGTAGCATGCTGCTGGTCGTGCTTGGTGCCTGCGTGCTGTTTATAAATACTCCAAAGTTCATTGGATTCTGCTGCACATAATGGCCGTGTAAAACCAAGTTAGAGCAGAGCTGAGGTCAAGATTGATTGACCCAGATGCTTAGAAGCTCACTTGCATTGGGTTGGCTGCTGAGCAGAAGTCGTCCCTCTCCCCTCAGAAGCCGCAAACTTTCAGGTAATATCTATTGCTAATAAGGAAGGCAGTAAAATAAATACGAAAATACAAAAAAGCTCTCTTGACCTGTGATTTGCTGCACCTTTTTGTGCCCATTGTGATGGCCCATGTGAACTCCACCTAGAGGAGCCCCCGGGCCGAGCCGGGTCGCTCCCAAGGGCCCTAGTGGGCAGTGCCCACGTCCTCCCTCTAGGACTATCCTAGTCCCAGACCCTTAAGGTCTCCCAGAGGGTGGACAGGCAGTTCACAACCATCTGCAGCGCTTGCTGACCAGCTGTGTACGTACAGCTGGAGAGGGAACCCTGACCTTTGCTGTTTCTCCCCTTTGGCTCCATGTGAGGCCCAGCTCAGGACCCCGCAAATGACTCCATGTCACCTGCTGGCTTTTCCCCAAAAAGAGACTGGTGACAGCTGTGCCAGACCCCACGTTACTCCCGCACGTACACAGGCAGCCAATTATTTCACCCCACATCCATCGCCTGGTCATCACAGCCCCTGGAGAAGGGCCTAGAGCTGGGTCAGTACTCACGGCTGCAGAGGTTGTACTACCAGGAGCTAATCCCAACAGCAGCACTTGAGGGCCAACAGGTTCGCCGTGGGGAACGCTCCCTCCACGCGCAGGCATGCTGTGTAAGCACCAAGCAGGATTCTGCAGACATATGGTCGCATCAGCCACAGCTTTATCTAAAGAACTTACACCCACTAACCAGGCATCACCATTGGTTAAGTTATATTTTACCTTCTGATTTCTAAAGTTTGAGAGGCCAGGTTTTCAGACTGGTCTTAGAGGCCATGAGGTTTTTCACACTGAAGCTCAAAAAAATGACTCTGGAGTTTTACGACAGACGCTGGTCAGAGTTTCCAAACCCAAGCTGTGCATGGAAACTGAGAGACACCTTGAGGGACACAAGACAACATTTCGCCTGAGCTCTGGCCAAACAGACACAACAGCACTGAGCTGGACACAGTTAAGTTCTCTTGGATTTGATTCATCCACGTTATTTTTTGGTCTAAATCCAAGCTAGTTATTTTTCAGGTACACAGCAATAAAACACAGCTGCTGTGGCATTGGCTTTGTCAGAAATGTAAGTTTGCAGGTATTTAGCCCATGAGAGGTAATTGTATGCGGGCAGTCTGCCGACGTGCCAGAGAAAGTTACTTGGTTGAAAAATGCAGCCTTTGCACAAAAGTTCCATCAGGGCTTTTAGCCCAGAGACTTCAGTCTTCATTTAATCCAGCTGCCACACAAGAACCATTATAATCAATGAACAAAAAGATTTGCACAGTCAGCAGCAAAATGCCACTTCAAGTACCTACATATTTGAGAATCCAAGTAATGCTCCTATTCATAATCAAGAGGCTTCCAACCGGGCGTATAACAAATGAAATGCATTGATGCTGAGCCACAACATGTTTACAAAAGGTGGTGGCCTCTAAAAAATAAAGTACATCTAGTCAGAGCTGGGCTTCCACTGCCAACAAAGTCACTGAAATAGCATTGCAGTCTGCGGCCGGACAGCTGGCACCACCTCATAGTAGCCAAATACCCATTTATGCAAGCCTGACACCACCTCAACAAGGAGCACTTTTTTTTTACTCTCCTTTGCACACTCCTGGCCCAAAACATTACGTAGCAGTGCTGTCCACTTGGACAGTTCTCATAGGGCACTGCCATATGCATTTTTCACATTTGCTACGAGTTTTTTGTTTCTGGTCCTCAGTAAATCAGAGCAACACAAACATAAATTCTTACAAAGAGGCAAGTGCCCCCTGCTCACCTGTAGTGTTTTACCTTTGGTTTGCTCATTAACGCAAGCAGCCTGGGTGTCATGTACCCTCCGTTTCTACTGATAATGCTCAAAAGCTGCAAGGAAGAACATACTGTAATTATCTAAATCTGATCTGGACACAGCAACGTTACTGTACTGTGCCAGAGCTATCTGAGTTAAGAAAAGAAAGAGGAAAATCCCAATATTCTACTCACAACCGCAGCTGCGGTTTAAATGTTACAAATGTAATAGGAGCCATCATAAAAACTGCAGGCATGACATAGCAATTTCAGTAAATACAGCACAGTAAATTGCTTATTAAATCAAGCTGCCCTCAAACAGGAGCTGTGGCTACAAATTCAAATGATACAATGACATAATTTAACGGCACCAAATCACACCGCTCCCATCCTTTCTTCCCAGCCCTGAGATTTTTAGCGCTTATAGAGCTTAAAAACCTTCCTGAAGCATGAAACATTCTGTGAGGCAACAGCAGAGTGTACAAAAGGGTAGTGAATGCATACACCCTGTGCTAGACAGTATACTCCTCTTGGTAAATAGAACTTAACCTCTTGAACTTAAACCCTTGGACTCTGTGGGATGCAGTAAGTTCGTTTGCAAATGTTTTTCTCTGAAGGAGCGAACAGACCCCTTGGGCATTGTGCCCAGGCCAAAGAGCAGCGAGAATGGCTCTGGTGGCAGAAACGCGCCTGTCCTGTCCTGTTCCCTTTCCAAAGCACAGCCCCTGCCGATGTCCACGGTCCACCCCAATCACACCGCGTCTTCTCCCATTCCAGGAAATGTACTGATCTTACAAAAAAAAAATCACATTGCATTGGAAAGGCTAATGCACGAAGCAGGTGTGGCAGCACGACACCACTGAATTCATCAGACTTTTTACATAGTGACAAACCCTCGTGAAAGAGGAAATAAGTAATTTATGAACTGGATGCTCTGAAGGATGTATCTGGGTGTGCTGGTGGAAGGGACAGCCCGAGCCTGCTACTGGGAATTTTCTCACCTCCGTGGAATACAGCTGAGAACCAAAGCTCTCATTTCTGTTCTTCCAAACTAAGGTCAGGAAGTTACCGGGACAGAAGAGGTAGCACATCTGTCCCATCTGAAACTACACCACCAACAACTTGATCAACAACGGTTTGAAATACCGTCTTTTTCTTTAGGGCACACATGGAAAAGATCAAATTCAAGAAAAATGCCTAGAATACAATAATAAAAAGGCTGTAAGTAGGGCCAACAACACAGCCCATGAACTGCCGCTGTACACGTCCCAAGATCAGCACATGCAAAGGGTGATACTGTTTTGAACGTAAGCCGCCGAGCGCAGTAGCCCCAGTGAACACAACCCGTACGTGCATGTGTGCTGAGACTGACCCACAGGGCATCCAAAAATGGCCAAAGGTAAAAGAGAATGACTACAACCGTTTTAAGACTAACCGTTCACTTTATAGGTAGGTTGCAAAAAAATATAGCAGATTGAAGTTGCCGGAAAGATCCCTTGCTACAGCAGAACAGCTTAAGAACACACTCAAAGGCTACATCATTAGAAATGTGGCACTCCCAGTTTGAAACATCTAGCAGGAGACTGGAAATTAACTTTGGTAGCACTGAGCCACCACCTGCAGGTGCTGGAATAGGCCTGCCAACCCCAAGACACTTTGTTTGTGAGTGGTGCTGAGCCACTGCACCAAGGAGGGACTGCTCTCATCACACACGCATGCGCTGAGTGCAGCGAATCCGGACCGTGGAGCACTTCCTTACTCTTGGAAAAAGCAGCATAATCTTGTGTCCTCTGAGGGCCTACTGGCTGCACCACCACTTGGACCACAGGCATTTAGGGTTTTTTTTGGAGAAGATGTATCATTGGTAAGAGACAGGGTAACATATTATCTAATTGGAGGGAAGGTGCTTATTAAACAAACATTTGGCTGAAGAACTTACACATAGGCAGGCGATTAATCTCAAAGATCAACATTTTCAAGCCATATCACAGGTTCTACGTTTTGAAGATGCAATTCCTGCCAGTATATTTTTGCTGGGTGCTGGGCATTATGCTACTATCACAACTAAGACGTGGCTACAAGTCTGATGCCGCTCAGGAACCCAGTAACAGAAAGTTACACACATGATGGCATTTTTACAGCCCCGAGCCAGGGTCACTGCACTCACCCGCCTCTTCCTTTCGGGGAGCTGACAGACAGATTTCTTGGTTACGAGGGGACACTGCGTACACACACAGTTCTGACCTTTCGGCAAGAAGTCCTTCCACATGATTCCAGATTTCAAAGGCTGAATTCATTCTGCTAGATGCAGAGCATAAGCTCTACTACAGCTTATGAGGTAAATCCTCCCCTTCCTCAAATTTAAAGATGCTTTTTTGAGCATTCCACATTTTAAAATCCCCACGTAGCTTAAGAGACCTGCTGAGACAAAACTGCCATGACTTTGTACATTTGTTGAAAACACCAGTTAAAATTAACAATCTCAGAAAAAATCCTTTCTACCCAGTAAATAAAGATTCCAATTTTAGAATAAAAACAAGGGAAGGGAGCGTTCACATAGTGACCTTACTGACTTCCTTGACCACTGGTCTGCAGAATTCTTTATTTAAAAAAAATATTTTTTTTCTTTCCTTTTTAAAAAGTCCTTCAGAAAAAGGATTGGATTGCTTCTGCAATTTAGCACTTATTTCTGAACCACTAAGAGTTAGCTGCTCACACGTATTTGGTACTTTTCCTTTTGCTCACGTAAAGTTCCTACCAGAAGAGGTGCGGAGTGGAGCAAGCACTGACACTGAATCCAAAATGCTAAAACACTTTCCATGCCCAACACTAGTGAACCCGCTCAGGCCAGGCCTGCGAGTACAGCACGGAACACAGCACTACTGGGAATAGTGGGAGCAGGAGTGGGGGAGTGGGGAAAGAACCCACCATGTCCTAGGACAAGTTTAACACAACGAAACAAACCAAACCTTGATTTTCTCATCGCCCATTCACAACAATGCAGGGGGACAAGAAGGAGCTCTCTTAAACCCGGATAACTAAGATTTACGAAAAAATCTGCAGCCTTGGCTTCAGCTTCCAAGGAAGCTTGCGAGGTGAAGCAGGGCCACGTCGAGGGCAGTAGGTGATTTACAGGATGGCAATGAAATGGTGCCTAAAAAAACAAGTTAGAATTGAAAGCAAACCAGCAAGTCAGCTAGCAAGCAACATGACCCCCAGCTATCGTGGATGTGAAGACTGTACAGCAAACAAGCAAAGACAGACCCCGAGGAGTTCTTGAGGGGATTTTGTTAGAGGTACACTTTGGGATATTTTTTTTTTCCTTGGAATAACCTACAGCAGTCTGAGACAATGAATGCGTCTCACAGCTTGTAGATTAAAGTACAACTTTTAAGAAGCATCTAAAGGATTCAGAATCTTAAATTACACTGCAGATTGCTGTGGAATTTGACCTGTAACAAATTAGACTCTTCTGGAGCGTCTTTGTTTTTTTGTTTTTAAAGTGTTCTTTTCCCTTGCAGTCTCTAAGAAAGCGCGTTTCAAAATCAGGATGCTATTAACTGGAGCATCCCACATTACGGAATTACAATGAGTAGGAGAACTAATGTTTGCAAGTGTTATTTCTCACTTCTGTTTCTTCAGATTTCTTGGAGTCAGTGTTAGTTTCGTTCCAGGACAAAGAAAGGGGTTTAAGGCTTTCATGAACTAAGCCCCTCTTTATGGAGCCAACTACAGCACACTGGAAGCACAATTATGCTACTAAGATAAGATGAAATGCAGAGGTGATGCACCAATTCATCATGTTTGGGTTCTTCTAATGAAGCCCATTACTCACAGAAGAGAATTTTCTCAAGCAGTTAGTCACCAGCAGACAGCTTTCCCTGTTATTCCTTTTTCTGCAGCTGGTGAATAGTCTGGTCTTCCCCTCACCATCCCCAAAGTGCAATATTAGGAAAAGTCAACACCTAAATTAAAAGTAAACAAACAGCATTTAACTTTCCCTTAACCAAAAAAATTAACAATAAAACAGAACAGCTTTCAGGAGCAAGCCAACCTTTTTCATTTAAAAAAAAAAAAAAAAAAAAAAAGACACACACACAAAAAGAGCCTGCTGTCCTTTTAATACTACTGAAAGGTATTGAATACCTTTCTTTAGCTTATTAAAATAAGCATAAAAACAAGCTACATACTAATTACAGCTTGCATAGAAACATTTTGTTCTGTACTTTGTGCAAATCTTACTAAATAAGGCATGCCGAAGAGCTTAGGTAGCAATGCAGTAGTTATCAAAGAATGCTGAGAAACTGCAAGGAAAATTCCAGGCAGTCTGCAATCCACATCCACTTACACAGTTCATTTGACTTCAAAGACCAACAGCTGATAGCTGCAGATCTGTCTGCAACACAAGGCAACACGGTATGTGTAGGGTCCAGCACCTGCTTTCAGCTAGTCAGGGGTTTAAGACACATAAGAACACTTGAATTCAAAAAACCTGAGCCGCTAGTTAAGAAGAGGGCTTCAGATCCGGACCGAGAAGAACCCCATTTCAGGGAAAAGGAAAGGAAGGGGCAAAGAGGACAAGGACATGAAGCAGCACAGCCCTTCACAGAAAGAGGGTTTGTGTGTAGCTTTATACTCTCAACTGTCCCCACGGGGCAATGTTTTTCCAAACCGTCTTCTAATAAGTTATCCAGAAGAATATATTTGGAACAGGAAAGGCTGAACTGTTTGCCTCCCTTAGCCGACCTACAAGTGTCTATTGAAGACATTCGACAGGAATCAGTGACACTAAAGAAGGGTGGCCATGTAAAGAGGAGGAGATAAAGTAGGAAGCTGCAGTAACAGCAGTATCAGAAACATCTAAAATAAGTTATGTAGCACAGAGGGAAATTATAAGGCCTAACATAAGGTAACAAGGAATAACATTTTGCCTCCTTCTTCCCCCTCCAAATCAAGTATTTTCAGGAAATATTGAAGTACAACCTTCCTTGGTAAGCAGCTTTGCATTAAAAAACTGTTTAAACTCCAAAAGCTTTTTAAAAAGACATTTAAAAAACCCACTAATAATAATCCTCAAAATCCCCCAGTATTTTGTAACATAAAATTGAATGTTCCTGGGCCAGAGCTGCCAGCTCCTTCAGGAACTCTGGGAAAAGGGCAGCTGCCAGTACGGCATTCCTCACGTGTGCGGGAAGGTCGGGATGAGCCAGGCCTTTCTTTCCTTTCTGTCCCAGGAAAGGCTGGAATACAGCCGGGTAAGCTTCAGACAGGTTCCTTCCTTTACCTGTGTTGCTGCTGTGCTGGACATTACCTAAAGCCAGGAAGAAAGAAGAGGAAAGAAAAAAAAAAAAAGACTCAGTATATTCAGTATATTAAGCACACACAGTATTTATTTGTACAGCGTCCAAACCCAGTTTACAAGGATTGTGTTCAGAGCTGTAGTTTGCAGTACCGAGACCACGCAGGGAGATACTCCACTAATCCAGCGTTTTAAAGTTCTACATGGCCTGATTTTATTACATTTTTTATTAGCTATCTTTCCCCAGGTTATATAATATTCAGTTCCAGCTCTGATGAGAGAAATATGTGGGCAGAACAGGAGTCAAGGGAAAAAGTAATATGGATTTACCTTATGAAACAGCAGATAAAATCTACCCATCTAGAGCCAGCATGGCTGTCTCAATGTAAATGATGCTGTGCTGTAGCCCTCCCCCAGATCAAAATATCATTTGGACTTCTCTCTCTTTCTCTGTCCCCTCCCTATGAATCACTGTGTAAACGGGCTTGAGGCCAAGCTACCACATCACCAAGCAAGTCTGAAGCAAGCTAGAAACTAAGGGGAAAAAAAGTTTGAAAATTTTATTTTTCTACCACTGTAGGCCCCACTAACTACACTTACCTTTAACTCCCAGTAAAGCAACTAAACATTAAAAAAAGAGCAAACAAAACCCACTGTGTGCTCTGCTGTATGATCTCTGCAGCCAGAGTTCAGTGAGTAAGGGCTGAACAAGCATCAGAACAGAGGGAATTACAGTGGCGGCAGCAGCACTTAAAATTTCAGTCAGTTGCTCCCTGTTTCAACCTGAAGCAGAACTGCACTTTAATTAGATGATAAATAATTTAGTGAAACTAAGAAGGTGACAAAATTTTAACAGTGATGGAAATAAATACTTTACAAAGATAAATTAACCTGCAGAACTCGCTGCCACAAGATATCGTCGAGACCAGAAGCAAAGGCAGATAAACCCCTGCCTAACTCGCAAACGGACGTTCTCATGAGCTGTAGAAGTAAATCATTAAAAAAAAAATAAAAAATAGGACTGTCATATTAAATCCCATACTGCAGATATGCCAAACGCTACACTGCTGCATTAAGACGAGGTTTCTTAGTCTTGGGTCACACCACCCTTTTTCTGAATCATCTCCAAGTAGCTACCTCAAGGAGCTGCAGATGAATGCCCCACCCAACGCAGAGCAAAGCAATCCCTCCGTTCCACACCTCTGTACTTTTGTTCCTTTCCCGTAGTTCTCCTAAGGCACTGTGGAATTACTGTACACTTCCAAAGAGCCAAAAGAAATTGTCATCTTCATCATCCAGCGCAGTTGTACTTTTCTTGAATTTCAAAAACCTTTCCAGCTCCAGACTTATCAATCATTTATATTGTTATTCTACAAATTTCTATCTACTGGAGACAGAGTACAAGAATTTCAGTGCTGCGTAAAATGCTGACTGTGGGAGGAAAAACAACTTAAATTATGAATTACAACGAAAAGATAAAGTTTTGAGCTTCCCTCAAAGATTACTTTTTTTTTTAGGTTTTCTAACATTAAAATGTTTCATAGCTAATAGTTTAAGGGTTTTTTGATAGTTTTGCCAATATAACCAGAATGCTAGTATACTGTCAAAGCTTTTGTTTCTAAATTCTTCCCTTCAAAAAGGATAGAAATTGATACATTTCCCTAAAAATAATTTTGATTTAGATTTAACAGTTTATGGGGCAGGGAAAGAGCAAAGCACAGAAAGCTGGTCTAGGGACCGGGGATCAGATATTTTTTTTCTCTGGTCAGGACTGTCCACTACTTCTTTCTAGTGTCAGGATGCAAACTGAATCATACAACTAGGAGAAGGAGAAAATGAGTACTCTGGCGAGATTGTTACCAACACACTGTAAGAAGGACAGCATTTCATATGGGATCTGCATCATGACAGCTCTACATATCTACCCAGAACCCAAGGTACCGTGTAAGGAAACCACATACTCATGCAAGCAGAAAATATAACAAATTGTTCATTTCTGCTCAAACACCTTCAGAGACCACTGTTCTCAAGAGAAATGCTCTGGAGTATTTGGGTTTTACATTTGTGATCCCCACTACGTCTGTCTTCCATTTTTTGGATGTGAATTCTGTGGGAGGCCAGTTATGCTCAGAGATGCAGAAAAAACTTTGGGGTTATTCACCACTTCTGTTAGGGGGGAAAACCCTTCAGAGAACACCTAATTGGCATGATGCTCAAAGGTGGCATTCAAGCTAATGCAAAGAAATTCGACGGAAATTCTTCTTTTGTATTCTTTTTTCATTTACCATTATTGTAGCAGTTCCTACCTTGCACCACTTAATCAATATAATGAGCTAGTATGGGTTGATGGACTACTGAGCCAACTTGCCCCCAGAATCAGATTACTTGCATCACCTGCCTTGTTGGGAATTAAGTCTGCAGGTATCCAAACATTTATTTACTCTCGATCTGCTTGTCAAGAGGTGCCTTCTTTGCAGGAGTTGCCACAACACAGAAGAAAATGTACCAACAGGGTGACTAAGCAGCCTTGTTTCAAACTCCTAAATAATGACCAGCATGAGTCAACCTGGCAAATTCTGAAGCCCACAGAAGACGACTGACGTAAAATAGAAAGTATATTTATATAATGCCATTGGGAATGCATTATATAAAAGTTCTTACTGCCAGCACCTGAAAAAAAGGACTCTAAATGTTGCCTCCTAATCTCATCTCCCACATGCTAGCTACAATACCGTGTAATAGTAAGGCTTTCTCATCTATGGCATGCAGAATGTAGGGCTTAAAATGCTACTGACACTTGCAATACACAGGTCCTTTACAGCAGGCACCTTCCTAGACCAATTCTTGATCCAAGCCAGAAGCAGCCTTAGCAAGATCATAATTTTATAGACTAATGTACTGCAAACCTTAGAAGTATATACCATGCTGACTGTAGAGTAGCTAAATTATTATTCAGAGCCTTGAAAAATGAAAATAAAATTAAAATGGCACATAAAAAGTCCCACTTTTCACATCTCTGGAAATCCAAGAAAAGTATAAACATCTTCACAGACGTATAGGCAGAGTGGGTGACTATTAATGACTCCCAATGATGAGTAAGCACATACCCATCAATGCAGCCTCTCTCGAACCCCGTTGCTGAGTCAACTCAATCACTGCGGTCACTGCTGTCACCACATTTGACATTCCCTCACATGGGAACTTGGCTTCTAAGGGAAACCTGCACCCAACATCACCTGCTCAACAGAAAGCTGAGAACAAGCACGTCCTCAGGGCAGGGCCCCAACTCTACCAGCTGCCTGGCTGTACCTGGAAAGTTCTTAGTTAGAATGTAAGATTCTTCATTTTCTTGTTCTTCCTAGCTTCCCCCATGGCAGTGTAAATACTGGTAACTGTCAAGACAGGTGTTGCATGCACTGTGCTTGAGACACAGCAGATGTTATGAAGTCCCCTGGAAAGCAGGCTTTTCCTGGGTTTTACACACATACCCCCACACCACCTCCCTTTTTTTTTTTTTTTTTTTTGCTTTGTTTTTCATTCAAGAAAGCACATTCAAAGTTTTCTGGCTAATATCTATCTCCTTCAGCAGTAGCTGAAACCATGATACACAGCCTTATTCAATTGTTGCAGAAATCAATTCATTCCGGACTTCTGTCCTCCCTACCATTTATCAAAAAAGAACCAATGACCAGCTGAAGGTCAGGCTAAAAATAAAATGAAATCATACACATATGCCATCTCACCTCATGCCTTGAAAGCAAGTTTGTTTACAGCCAAACTGACAGCAAGCCAAGAGCTGATTTTGTTACTCCTTTAAACAGACATTTTCTGTACTGAATAAAAGCTTCTAAAGAGCAAAGAATATCCAAATAGATCCATATACTGTAGCCTACTGAGCATCATCAGTTTCAAGTCAGAAGGATACATCTGGTTAACGATATTCACACCGCACCTACTTTTAATCATTCTGTAGAAAAGGAGAGAGGCAACTGCTAAGGCATTCCATCCAGCACTCCTCCAAGTGCGGTTAACATTTACCTTTGGTTAGCAATTCTTCTGCAGCATCAGACATGTCCACACGAAAAAGCAAGTACTGTTGGGCCTCCAGGAGAAGACCTGGGAAGTCTTTTTCATTGGAAGCAAAATGTTCAATTTTGTTTTTCACAGATGCCAGCACCTGCCAAAACAACAGTAACAATTACTTCTTCCTCCCTTGCTCCCAGTGCAGCCACAGACCGAACACCCAGGCTTTCTCTAGCTGCATTAAAACAGAGTTACGATAAAAGTTACAGTCATACAGAATTTCCAGTTCTTTGCACAAATATAATTAAAACATCGAAATGCGATGAGAGGCTCTCAGACAGGTGGGAAAGCAACAGGTGGAACTGAAAAGAGCTGATGTAAGGTTTAATGAGACACCAAGAGGCATGACTAACACTTGTGGTAAAGTACCTGATAAAGTGACCGCACACTAGGCTGAAACACCATGTTGGTGTTGAGCAGAAAGGAGCGAAGAAGAGGCTGTGGGTAACTTGCCAGCTGAGTAATAATCCCAATAAGCAGCAAATTTACATGCAAGGAATTCTCCAGCATGTTCTCCAGCTTCGACAACACTACACTGATGAATGGTCCTGCAAGAAAAGAAGGAACTAATGCTTTTCATTTTTGCAGAAACAAAATCCCAAGATCCAGGAAACAGGCATTTAAAATGAATTTTGATCATCATAACCAACAAATTAGACTTCCCACATGCTAATTAAAGCCAGCAAGGAGAAAACCCAAACTGTACCTGAACAGGCAAAATAGACTTAACAGAAGTGTTAAAAGCTTTCGTGATTAGAAGCACTTTTGCTAGCCAATCAGATTACATTAATGGCATATTTAACATGCATAACTATTCTACTTTACACGTGCCAATAAAGATGTAGCCTAGTACATTATGGTCTACTGTTCTATTCCCCTTGAAGTTAATTAGAATGGTACTGCTGGTTTCAATGCAAACAGAATCTGTCCTTTTTACTCGTGCCTTCTTTCTACAGAAGGACCAGGCAAAGTAAATTATAGCTAGCTCTCTTTTCTTATCAAAAAACTGTGGTGTTCTAAAAAAAATATGAAAGTGCTACTCTAAACATAAAAATTAAGATCTGTGATCGTTCACATCACGAGCAAAGTCATTTTCAGTACTGCAGTCACACAAAGCAGGGAAGACATTAAAATAGATTTATAAGCAAAATTATTGGTAGATGTCGGCTTTATCATATAAATGTCACCAATAAATAATAACTTTAGGTTGCGTATTCATGCTGCAGGATAACTACTGAAATACAGAAGCATTTACCATATACATAAACCCTTAGTGCTCAAGCTTAAGAAACTTTTGCAAGGCTGAGCACGATTTCAACCAAATACTACATCTCATTAGACAGTGCAGCTGACGTGAAGCTCTAGGCAGTCTCCACGAGTGACCTAAGCGCAAGCAAAGTCTTAGAAACGTCCCCTGTCCCACACCCAGTCCCACCACACGATTCTGGCTGCGTAACAGCTAGGGAAACCGTGCCGAAGAATGTCTGGGTGATGCAGCTACAGCACTGCTAGCTTTGAACATCCCACCCTAGTCCCTGGCACAAGAATGACACCATGGGCATTTCCAGGGTCAAGCAGGTGACAGTGATGCGACCCCATTGCAGCTCCCCTCAGCTAGCAAACAGCTGCCGTTCGAACCACCTTGGCATAGTTTAGTCCAGTTTAGGATGCCTGCTGTAAACTACAGCAGAGGCTAAAGCAATTCTGGGCCAGCGCAACAGCAAGGATCAAATCAGAAGTGCCTGTGTTGCCACCTCACCTAAGAGAACTACACTAAAAATTCAAGTCTATCATGGCTTATAGCAACCGTGAGTACCAAGCAAGCACTCCCCCGAGACTCATCTGTCACAGCTAATGCTGGCACAGCTCTACTCACAAGAGCAAAGGCAGGAGGGCCAGTGCTGACAAGGCTTTACATGGCTGCTACATTGCAACCACCATGTCAGCCATCAGAGTGAGGGTTGGTATCGCATCCTGCAAGAATCCCCCCCTGCCTGAGCACCCAACGCAGCAACCCTCAAAATTTTTGTTGAGATACAGTTTCTGGTGTCCCAACATAACCTACTGCTTCCCCTCTCATGTTTGTAGAGACGTTTTCACAGAGCTCCTGAGGACCACGGTGCACTGGGAGCTCTACTGTATCAAAAGGGATGGCAGGAGGAGGAGCTGAGATGTCGCTGTTTCTCTCCTCTAGGTCAGGCTTCAAAGCTGAGTAGGTAAAGCTGAAGCTAAATACTTGTAACAAGCGCTGTATGCCACTGCAAGAGAAGTTACCAAGATATATTTAAAGATTTCTCAGTGGCAGAGTGTTTTTCCCCCAAGAAATTATTGGAATGAGAATCAGAGGAACTAAGCAGAGTTTGCAAGCCTTGTAAGAAACAGGGTAAACAGATGAGAAGTCAAAAGACTACTCCTTTCCTGACTGTGCCTCTCTATGTGGCCATGAAGTCAAGCACTGATGGGGGGGGGGGGGGGGGGGGGGGGGAATAGAAATTCCTGTTCCTAAGTACAACAGTCTTTCTTGCTCAGCAGAAAACAAGGATGATAGTGCTTAATGCTTTCAAATTAGACATAGACACCAATAGGACATTTTCTTTGTAGATCCACAGGCTTGAAGACAGCATCTTTGCACTTCTGACACTTACTGGGTGTGGGAACCTCTGTCCAGTTATTCAAATCTACAGAGAGAAGCCCCATCCTATGACAGCATCCCAAAACAGTGAAAGCAAACAAAAATCCCTATCACACACATCTACAAACATAATACAACATTCCAAATTAAACATATTATTATATTTGAAAGACACTGCAACCCAACGTTTCTGAGCTATTGTTATGAGCACTAGGATCTCCACTAAAGCAAGATAAACAGCCTAAAAGTAAAACACGTTGTGGATGGGGAGCAAAAAGCAAGGCTTTTTGTGTTTTGTGGTGTTTCTGTTTTTTCTTTGTTTTGCTCAGTTGTGGATTTTTCATGGGTTGGGTGTGGGAATTGGTTTTGGTGTGAGTTTTTTTGGAAAGGAGCAAATGGAGGAAGAGACTACATGAAGAGTAAGAGACAGGGACAGCATTTTTGAGCTATATTTGACAGCAACTAACAGGAAACAGAAAGGTTTGAATGTGATTAGCTTCTGGTACAAGGAAATTGCCACCACAACAAGAATAGCAAACTAATTGAAAAACTGGCTGAATTTTTCAATTAAGAAACATTGCCAGGCATGCTGGCCATAGCTGACTAGAAAGGGGTGCATTTCAATGGACACGAATGTTTGCCCCCCATTTCAAATGAACGAGAAGCCATCTTATGGAGGTTTTGTTTTGGATGAGGCAACCTGGATACATGATTATTTTTTTATTACTTGCATTACTGTCGTATCTCAGAGACCTAATTAAAGATCGGGAGCCTGCAGCGCAGGGGGCTGCACAGCTACGGATGGAAGGCCCTGCCTGGCCTGCGGTAGCGCTGTCCCCCCCGCACGGCCGGCCGCAGGGACCCAGGCTCGGTGGGTGCCCCGCACCGGGCAGAAGCGCACCCCAACAGCGGGCGGGGGGCGGGGCAGGGCGTGGGGCGGGGCAGGGCGTGGGGCCGGGCACGACCCCCATGCTGCCACCTCGTGGTGAAGCGTGAGATAGCAGCGAGGGGGGAAACGGCAGCATCGGAGACGAAAGCCCCCAGAAAACCAAATCATTTAACCGGGCGCTATTAGAAAAGTTACTCCGACACCCTTTCAACTGCAAAAGCTTTCTCTAGAACGACGGAGCTCTCACCTACGAACACCACAACCCCCGCTCAAGATTTTAAACAATTACAAAAAAAAACCTGCAAGAACAACTCCCCTGAGCAACCCACACTGATGGCTCTGCTCCGCTTCCACTTTGGATCCCTCTCTCTCCTTGGACTGGTCTCAGCTACTTGAGCTATACCCTCTCCAGTGCCCAGGACTGTTTCTTCCTCTACACTTCTGCTGGGTGCCACATGGTGTGATCTCATTTGGCCACCTTTAATGACCGTGCCTTCCTGTATTGGTTATGTATGTAATTAACAGGACATTCCACCTGTAAATGGAGCACTCTGGCTCCTTGCAGCGTGCTTGGGAGAGAGATCCTCCTTTGGTCCAAAGGGAGATGACACGCTCTCTGCAGAAGGTGTGTCTACTGAGAAATTCTCAAAGTCATCCTCCTCATCTGCAGGACAGACAGGGTCAGAAGTATCCAACTTCTGCTCCTCCAAGCTTGCACTGTTTGGATCCAGTTCCTGAATAATCCTGTCATACTGTGCAATGAAATCCTCACCATCTGTGCTCAGCAGTCTTACACTTAAGTTACGATCTGCCTCCTGAGGAGAAAGCTTCAACTCTAAGTCTGGCTGTGGATCGATCTCAATCATTTTCTGGTTTAATTGTTCTTTCATTACACCCTGAGTCAAGCTTGAATTTCTCTTACTGTGCTCATCCAAGTCCGTTTCCAGCTGGCTCTTTTCAAGAGGCCCATTGGCCACAGTCTGGCTTCGGACCTCATGCTCTCTGGCTGCATTTAAAGTTTCCTCCTTGGAGTTGTCATCATCTTGAGTATCCTTCTGGGCACATAACCTGTAAACCATAACATCATCCTGAAAGTCTGATTCCTCTATGTAAGATCCTTTGATGAGCATGATGGCATTTTTTTTCATTTCTTGAATGTGCTTTGGTGGCTCTGCAGGTGGCTGCATCTCTGTGCTTCCCAGATCATCATACGGTTGTGGTGAGCTCACATCAGAACCAGGAGAAATCCCTGTGTCATAACTATCATCCCATTCTAGCTCCAACTGCATCTTCTCTCCAAATGGAGTCACTTGAGAGGAGCTACACACACTAGGTGTCCTTTGCTGGAGCCGAAACATGGGGTGTTCCACATCTGTACTGTTCTCCTCGGCAAGTGTTTGGATAAAGGTGTCTGGATCGGGGTTTACTCCATCATATAAGGCAGACCAAACCTTACAATCTTTCAGGCACTGGAGGATGGCTTCTTGAGCTTCCCCCAGGTACTGCAGGTAGCTGATGTCCACAGCTCTTCCATATTCCACAATGCAAGTAGATTCAGAAGAGCGTCTACCAGGATCTGAAAGTAAAGAAGATTACTCGTACCACGAGTAATATACCAAAAGTTGTCTAGCAAGGCACCTGCTAAGACATGGCAGGTAGAGTGTTTAGCCCCAACCATCCAATAAGGCAGGAAGGTCACAGCATAAAGATTAAGAGATTTGCTCATAAACATACATGACTTGTTCCTATCGCCAAGACAGAGTTGTAACTCCAGACTTCTGAGACCAGCTCACATTCAAACCTTAAACCAACAGCAATCACTCCGAAGCAGCAAGAGTTGCTGTCATGTAGCTGTACATTATTTTTATTAATGCATATTCAAGTTAGCTGTTGAAATAAGGTTTCAATAGACCTGGACACATGGAAGGAATTAAAGAAGCCTCCAGTCCAGGCTTGCCCAGTTTGTTGTTGCTCAACACATTTCCTCCCCCTCCCATCCTTCCCCATTTCCTCCCACGAGCTTCTACCAAATCAAACTCAGTTCATCTGGTCTTCTCCCGAGCACCGATTACCTTTAGCTTGTGTTGCCTTTGTCCACAGAATATAATCTTTTCCTTGGCTTTCAAGTGTCAAGGTGATCCCAGTGGAGCAGCAGACTGGTGTCAGGGCCAACAGTTTTGCAGCAGATACAGAGTAACAGTCTCTCTCTTTCACAGCCCACCGCTGGCTCAACATGATGTGGTTACATGGGATCAGGTATCTGAAACAGCAGCGGGTACCGTTAGTTCACCCTGGTTCCATGTCAGGGAAAGCAGCAACACACAAATTTCCCTCCCACCCTCCTGCCCTCTCTAAATTAAAAGAAACAGTATAACAATCTTGGCAGTGATTCATAATGTAAACCTCTCAAGAGCATGAAACCCTGACTTTTTATATTGTGAAGCTATGGCTTGATGAGGAACCGTCAAAACGAGTAGAGACAGGAGATCAGTTGCATCAGAACAGGGCAAACAATCTTTTGCAGGTCAGAGCAAACTTGCTGTAAGAACGGATGGAGGAAACGTGGGATAGGCAGATGTTAAAGGCCAGCAGGGTGGTTTGGTCCCACTATGAATGAGTTCCAGTTCAGAAACCTTATTTTATTTGTTTTCCTGGGAAATCCAGAGAGAAACAGTTCATGTTTGCCAGGCAAGCAGCTAGTAAAAAGGAGGGAAGGGTCACCAAGGTGTTCTACTGCATTAGATCAAGACTGAGCTCTAAGGCAGAGGAGGGAATAAGCTATGGGGAGTACAAGGAATAGAGAAAGTGCAGTCATTTGTTGAATTTCTTTAGAGCACTTTTGTTCAACTTTTTAAGAACACTTTATTAAGAGCCTCCGTGTTAACTGGACTGATGTTTTTCCATTTAAAATGCAAACAAATTCTAACAGATTCCCTAAATAAACAAAAAGAAAATTAAATACAGCACTCTACTGCTGTTAAGAGTGGCAACATACTTGAGTTCACAGAGGTCCGAACAGCAATCCCAGGCACAACAGCCCGAGGCAAAGGGAATTTCACCTTAAAGCTTGTGCGCAGAGGGACAGACAGTATCTGAAATGTTCATGTGATCTACAGTGCTAAAAGCCCCACTTAGTTACACCAGTATTTCCAAAACAACTAATCAATTCTCAACTAATACACACACCCAAATTATAAGTGAGTATTCTGAAGCAAGGCACAGAACCATCAGTTAAAAGCAAAAGTAATCAATGCATTTAGTACATTACATAACTATCTACCTACAACAGTTCAGGAACCCGAAGTATTCTTGGTGAAAGAGGAATCAGAGAGGTGGAGAACAACAGCAAAGAAGGTGGAAGCTGCAAACAAATATAGAGCTTCGTATCACTGTGTATGATACACTAGAGAAAACACGCAGGAGAGAAGAATTACACATTTAGAAGCACGGAATAAGCAGTTCGGAGGTCATAAATATATTCTTAGCTTCTCTTCTCTCACTTTTATAGAAATAAATCACAAGAAAGATCTCTTGCTCCTGAAGATCACAGGACGTAAATCATACTTCGTCAGGTCTGGTAGACTTTTGTCAGCATCATAAATATTCTTATCCCCACAGTTGCTTGGATTTCTGCTCTCTTGGAGAACTCTCATCCAGCTCTGCATCCACAGGCAGAGACTGTATGTCCCAGAATTAGGCTGAAGAGTGGAAAAAGGAGTTTAGACTTTACCTTAAAACTAGCTGTAACATCACATCTTCACAATGCAAGCCAATGAGCGTTCTGAACAATGCCAAGGAGACCACACAGAGCTGGAAAATGATAAATGTTGTCAGTTTTTATCTGGGAATTGTACCTTTCCAATCTTCTCTGCATACTACATTACAAAATGGCTCTGCCTTCTAAGACATTGTTAGTACGATATTTCATTTTGTCAGCACCTCATGGGATTTTTTTTTTTAAAGTTGTTTAGAACTATGCAGAAAACATGTTACATTTTAACAAAATATAACCCAGATTTTTCCTTCAAATAAGCAATTAAAAAATCATTAATTTACCGGTCATTTAAACATAATATATTTGAATAATATTAAGTTAGCATGAACTGAACCCTGTAACTTCCAAGATAACATGTTGGTTTTACCTCAGACACAGAATTTGAACCAACTGAAGTTTTTTTCTGAAAGAAAATTATAAACCACCTCAAGTTTCTGTTGCTTTAAATATAAGGAATGATTAGAGTTCTGCACATTAAGAAGATGAATGCTTCTATAAATATAGCTTGATGTACTGACACAGACCAGGATTAAACAAGTGATTTTTGTCAGGATCTACTCTGTATGGAGCATTCACAACCCCTCCATTAGAGATCACTTGAGCAGCTTGGAACTACGGCAATGCATAAAGACCCTTTCTGTGAGACCACAAGAAAGGAAAGAAAACTAGGATTCCTCATTGCAATTGCACGATTGCCTTTTTGGCAAAGGTCTGAACAAATACACCCGTAACTAGGTATTTCAGTAGTCACACTCAGCAAAGACAAAGATCATACCCATTCTGTGACAGGCACCCCACTTTCACACTAGCTTTAGGACAGAAACGGAGACATGAACTTCTGCAGGCTTTTTTTTGGTCAGTAATTAGACATACACCACTTTCAAAGCTAACGTACAGTACATTCCTACCTGCCAGATGATTGCTAAACTGCAGCTGTGCCCAAAATGGTAGAAGCATGAGCTGTAAGCTTGGTTTTCACAGATACAGTGCCATTATCTGCCTGCCTCTTAATACGTATCTCCTGGGGCACATTCTCCTGAGCTGCCCCATTGTGTAAATAAATAGTACCTCATAGTTGGCTTAGACTCCAGGACCAGGCTGACCCTCAAGAGAATTATTTAGCCCAAGTTGACCCTTTCCTAGAGTTTCAAGTTGGTGTTTAAATCTTGCCTCTCCCTGTATTAATTATGTAAACTCAATTAATATCTGCAATTAATTGCACTTTTCAGTGGCTAAGAAAAGAAACCGATTAGGACAAAATAAGGAAAAAGCTACAAATATTTTTTCTAGTCATTGAACATCCTTTGTAATTCATTCAGGATTAAATCCAGCATCCTGCCTGGACATGGCTTCTTTTCCACCATATGGAATTTCCTCTTCTTCTCTGCAGTCACTCCCCTTACCCCCACTGTTAAAATGCTCTGTTCTAGCTCTGCAACACCACGTTGCCACGTGCCTTCTCAAGAATGACTTTTTTTCACCATTTCCAGTTCTCCCTCTCAGAGGAGTGACTCGGCTCCCCTACAATATGACCGGCTGTCCATGGTGATGAAGACCGTAGAAACGCACAGATTTCTTGAAAAATACATTTACATACATGTATCTTCCCTTACTTGGTAGGTATCTCTGTGAAACAGTTAGGTAGCAAAGTTCAAGTGAACCTCACTTGATAGCCTCTGAAAAGTAAAAGTTTCTTTGACTGCCTTCCCTAGTTTGGTCAGTGAACTAACACCCATAATAAAATAAAAGAAAGGGAATAAGCAGAGAAGTGGGGAATGATCATGAACTGGCCTGCTGCAAGGCAAAGCAGAGCTCCAACTTGTCCTGCCACCCCTGTCCACTGCTTGTACTAGGAGCCAACAGTTAGTCCAAGACCTCATGTCTACAGATATAGATGGAGAAAGTAAAAGGGCAAGAAGGGAATATAATAATCAGAACTCAGAAGATAATAATCAGAACTGGAGCTCTTAATAGGAACCTGGGGGCTGAGTTGAAGAACTTCACAACAAGCTTTTGGAGGAAGTCAGATCTTTGCATGAAAGGTGTGTTTTAGCCAGGGGACATAGTGATAAAACCAGGAAATCTCATTTTCTCTGTGAAGTTTACTGAGACCCAAGCCTAACTTTTCTTCATACTGCGAAAGTTCAAAAAAACGGCTATTGTGTTAAATTTTCCTGTATTTAAGAAATATCAGATTACAGGGATACATTACTCATTTGTCTTTGCAACCATGTTGCAAATCAGGAATCATCTGAAAAAAACTAGTCTATTTCTGTATTTTGTAAAAATAAAAGATCTAAAATACACTATATATATATATAATGTAAAAATACAGTATTTTTACAAGTACTTTTAGTCACCTGTCTGTACATAAGTTTAACCCTGTGAATTATTAACAAGTATTTTCATCAACACTAAGGTATGTAGCTTTTGTGCTACAGAAACACACAGAAGGCTGCAGTCCAGGCTTTTGCACTTCGCCAAGCTATACCACAGAAAACTCATTTAGCATCACAGAACCATTTTGGCTGAGATTCTGAGTTGCTCAGGGCTGCAGAATTCTTTACAATTCCCATCTCGTTTGCCTATGGAACAGTAATTAATGATTAGCAGAGACAACAGCATTTACATTTTTGTTGACAGAAGCTATTTCAGTTTTCAGAGTTAATCCATCTTAGAGATGCAGTTACAGCACCATATACCTGTATTTACATGCGCTCAAATTTCAAAACAAATTTCAGATGAAGCTACTGACCCTAACACACAAATTTAATGCACATGCTGGTGTTCTGGCTTCTCTTGCACTCGCACTAAAACATTATGCTTTATTTCATCCACGAAGCTGTGCATCACACAAGATTGAGCCAAGACTGCCAGCCAAGCAAAGCTCAGAAGGGTAGCCCAGTGCAACAAGTAGTCATTTTCTGTGCCAAAAGATCCAACTATTAGCAAAGGTAACTGCTATCTCTGTCAGCTAGCTCTCCAAGCCACTGTGGTGCACTGTGCCTCGGCTGAGAAGGGGCTCACTGTAAATTTGAGATAAACCCTACTACACAGGGCAGGGAAGGCAAAGAAAAGGCAGCAGCAGTCTGATCACTTGAGCGAGAAAGCACCTTCTTTTAATCAAAGAAGAAAGCAGGCAACATCACAGTTAAGTAACCATGCTACAATAATACAGCCTTGATTCCCGAGAAACATATTGGCAATACTGCAATTCACAACTTGGATCAATTTGGAGACATCCTTATAGGGCTCCCGCCATCCCTCAGAAGGACTTTTTGAAAATGATTGTTGCTTGGCAAAACTGCAAAGATCAAACACTGCTCCTCACCGCAAGTATATTTATAAGTCCAAAGGTGAGTTATCTATAGCAGCACTAATTCGGCAGTATCCAGAATAAAAACGCTTCCCAATTTACCTTTAATCTTCTAACAGAATCCAGACTTCCAGAAGCCTTCATCTCCCTCTATCCCATTTCCTCTGTGTGTGAAACCACCTCACACATTTATCAACTTAGTATAGCGGTAGCTAAATGTCATCACACACACACAAAAAGAAAAAAATAAGGGGGTGGAGAAATCACACGTTTGGGTGGGGGAGAAAATTCCTAGTTAAACAGATACCCACTGAATATATGGCATCTCCCATTTAAATATTTAACCTATATCCATGCTGAGTACCTGAACTTCCTTCTGCTTGTCTTACCCGGAATGGTGTGTTGATTCGGCTAGTAAGTGTATCAAGGATATGGACATTCTCGTGTCGGTGCAGCAAAATAAAACGGAGGAAAATCTTGAGGAGGGCTGGCTCTGAAACACTACGCAAAAAAAGGTCGAGGTATGCAGTAGTAGTCATCACTTCTTCCACAGTCACCTACAAGCAAAAATAATGTAAATGCAAACAAAATGCACACACAAAATACCCATCCATCCTCAGCAATGGTATACCTGGCAAACACTCTAAGCTCTCCATACGTAACACTGCCACAAAAACACAGAGGTCTTTGATTTAAAATTTGCAAAGAGCATGCTTCTGAATGACACAAGCATTCTGAACCCCTTTCTCATCTGTCTTGCTTCCCCAGGAAAAAGAAAAGCTCTCCCCCAAACCAACACACCAAATCTCACATGTACTGAAATACAAAAAGACAAATCATGCTAGAAGCTCTCCACCATCTTTCTGCCTGTGTCAGCTCTTTTACATCACACTTCTGTCATCGTT
Organism: Falco naumanni; assembly: GCF_017639655.2. Lineage (NCBI taxonomy): Eukaryota > Metazoa > Chordata > Aves > Falconiformes > Falconidae > Falco > Falco naumanni. Next base: position 76,538,406 of record NC_054054.1, on the reverse strand, counting down.
CAGAAGCACTTTCACATGTTGTAAATACCTGCATCTACCACTTTATTAAAAATAAATGCTAGAGCACAATCAAAGCACAGTACAAACTCATGGTTCTAGAGTTTTAAAGAAAAAATCCCCATAGCTATCTAGAATTTTGCACAATTTTCCTTGTTTTTATTTTCCCACAGCACAATTCCTCAGCTTACTCAGTTTTTAGGAGTACATATATACATACACAAAGCAAACCCTCAAATCTTTGCTACTAACCATTTGTATATCGAAATACAATTCAAACATCCATGCGACATTTGCATACCATAACCCACGCTGCTCTGCTTATTGCAAGCCTTTGGAGCTTATTTATTCACATTATATACACTAGCAAAGCATAGAAAATTCCAAAGGCCACCTCTGCAGCATGTACTGCTGTTGCCAAAGTCAGCTTTTTAAAAGTAGTTGCCCAGGAGCCTAATAAGCTTAAGAGCACAGAGATAAACCCTTAAATACAAGAATCTGTCTATATGAAAGGAAGCATTAAATGTCTTTTGTTTACCAAACCTAGCTGCATAAATGAAGAGACTGATTTTATTTAAAAAAAAAAATAATCAAAGCTGTCATTTAAGAGCTAAGAGGATTTAGAAAATACTCAGAAGGGCAACATTTACGTAACATGCTGCAAATATTAAAATCCCTGTTCCATTATGCTGCATGTTAGCCATGTACACAGTAATGTCATGCTGCACACGTTCTCTTTAAGGCATTTAAGATCACAAGCTGCTTCTGGCTGGTTACACAGAACATAGGAATGCTGTATGCAGCCTGCAGACCTTATGGAGAGAGACAGCACCAATGAGGAGAGCAGAGAGAAGCTCTAAAGTTAAGGTCACTGATTCACTCTCATTCCGGGGCTTTATTCTAATACTCAGCTACACCATCCTTACTACAGTGGGCTACTGGCTCATTTTAGCATTAGAAACAAATCACCAGTGAAGTAGCAACAGTAGAATTTTTCAGCAGGATGGGAAAATAAGTTCACCTTCATGGTTTATTGCAGTAAGGTCGGTCAAAAATCAAGAATTAAAATGTAACAGTGAAAAGAAAGAGACACACTTTCACAGGATCTGTGAACTTTGTCAAGCTAAGTAAGCAACAGTTAGACATATTTTCTAGATCTGTGGTTGTATGTTCAGTGATATCCAAACCAGAAATGCAAATACAGTCCTTTCACAAAACAATACCTATTAACATATACTCCAACTCAGTTTATGAATTCATTCCTCTTCCTTCACCCGCAATCATCAAGTGAAAAAAATTAGGTTAAGCTTACTAGGTTAAGCACCCCGAAGTTAGAAATTGCCAGAATTAGTGCTGTGGCTGCAGCCCTAACTCAAACTCTGTATTACTGTATGATAAAACAAACATGCTTATGCACATACACACACTTTTCCATAGGATTACTACCATGTTTCAACCATCAGAAAACCTACTCATGAAATGAGCCCGGGTTGTGAAACAAAGGAAACAGTTTCTGGTTGGAGCCAAGAGTCTTCTGGGTTTTTTGCTGTAGCCAAAAGGCATGGGGACTTGTGGGTCAAAAAACAAATGGCTTTCTGATGAAAGCTGTTGACTGTTGCCCTGAGAACTGACTTTTTTTGTTGTTTTCTTATAGCAGCAAGCTGTAAAAAGGAAAGTTCAAGAAATCTACCATGTGACATCATTATGATAGCACACAGCTCATCAAAGAGTTTAAACCCTCTGCTAAGGAAAGGCTAGATTATGTCTCTCTGTGCCACTTCTCCTTCCTCATTTATGGGGAAAAGGAAGCATGTTCCTGACCTGCAGGTTTCACAGATGTTTGCTGGCTGCAGAGAAATGGACCTGAATATATGTATAAAATAGCAAAGCTGTAAATGAAAGCAAGAAAAGCCTGCAGATTCACAAGGGCAGTGACCTTTCTCTGATGCTCTTTGGATAACTTACCCTGCATTTGCATCAGTGAGAGAAACTCATATGCTTTTCAGTGCATATCATGAATGAAACAAAAAGCAGAAGCCAGCCAGCTAGAGACTACTTTAGAAAAGAAATGTTCAATTCTGAGAGCGCATTCAATGCTCCTAACAGCTTGGGGACTAGATAAAAAATAAAAAAGAAATCATGTTTACCATAGCCAGCACTTCACTGATATACTAAACAGAGCTAGAAGAACCAACCAATGACTAATGAAGCCCAAATAGTTCACAAAGGAGCTAATTATAACCTTCTTAAATCTCAGCTGCTTGAATTGAAGTTTTTCTGTGCAGGGTGCCACATTACACTTAATTTTTAGTTCTTCTCGGGAAAGAAGTTGCTTAATCTGCTTAACCATTTTCTGAGAAAGAGGCAAGAAGACAAGTTTTGTCCAGATTCTAAATTTTTTTCAAGATTTAAATGGATTTGTAAGAATTTTCTTTCATTTTTCAATGAAAATGCACTACTTTATCCACAACACGCCTTCAAACTTTCACAATAAATGAAGCTAGGATCCATTTCGCAGCTTACTGTGCAGCACTCAAAGCAGACAAATATATGCTGTACAAGTAATTTTAACACTGTCATGTTCCAGAAGTTCCAGCACACTCTCAGTGCACCTTTGTGTGCAACCTGTCCTTACGAACCAGCACAGAGACCATCCTCCTGCTTCCTTACAAAAGCAAATCAAACAAAAATATTGCTTTTTGGCATTTGAAATGAAAGTCACATAGGCAGCTTAGGAAAAAGACCAATCAACCTGGCAAGCAGACATCTGTGCTTTTACAGTTATCTTATTTTGCCACCTTGCATTCTGGGTTTGCTTCTCCCTTTTACCATATCTGATGGTAAGTGTAACTTCTGAAGATCTGAGGCACCTAGAGAACTATTGAAAAAGGCTAATTTTAGTTCCAGAAGGGTAATTTTCCGTTTACTCAATGGGATACATTAGCCTGCTGTGAATGGGCCCCAAGAGAACTCACTTTTTTCTGCAGTTAACTAGAGAAATCAGTTACACTAGGCGAAACCCTAGCCCTGGCAAAACCCCTTTTACCTCTACACAACCTTTCTACAGATCTTAATCTGCATAACACGTTGAGTGTTGAAAGTGACACTCATTCAATTGGTGCAGTTATTATTGAAGATATCTGTTTTCTAAGATAAAGCCATGCTATTAAGGTTCATTCAGACTACCTGCAGGTTGTCTTTTCTTAAACTAATGTCTCATGAGACAGATTTAGAGAAAGAACGAAATCCTTTCTAATATAAATTAAAATTGGTACTTGGGTAAACAACAAAAGAACAAATGTTCCCAAAGAACAAAACACTTACTACCTATGTCAAGCATATCCACTACAGCCAAATCCTAAGGCTGCCTACAAAAACTTGTTATCACTGTAAACATTGATTACAGTATAATTTATACAAGTAAACTTTTAGCTAGCCCTCAGAATTGAGCATCTTTGAAAGGATGATAAAAAGTGGGCCAAAACTTACACACATCCATAAATCTGCTACTTAATTTGAAAATTCTTCACCTCTGATAATTCAGGTATCAAGAAAAATACAAAATCAAAAAAAAAAGGAAATACAAAGGGAGATGAATAAAATTAAGACATGGTAGTTTTCTAGAAAAGCCCTTTGTCAAGTAACTAATTTTTAATCTATGTTTTTGATAAAGGTATTTCAGCAATATTAAAATCACCCACTGCCACAACAGCAAAAATAAAATCCCACCAGCAGCATCCCTTGCATTAGATCCTTTCTACTATTGGTAAAGACCAGGGATATCTCTGGTCCTAACATAAAATCGTAGGACTGAAAATGAAAAACGCGAAAAATCCATATCCATTGTATTAGTCAAACGAGTATTCTACCATTTTTGTTTTCATTATTCACAGCTGTAACACTTTAAAGTTGCTAGAATTATTTTTTTCAATGTTCATATAAATTTTAAGTGCCTATCTATAGATACAATTTAAAAAACTCATCCATGTGTTTTTCTACAAAACAATCTGTTGTTACAGATATTTTTAATATGTAACCTACTACAAAAGGGACTACCTGAAAGTCTTCATAGCCAGACAGATATTTGATTGGAGATTATTGAAAAGAGAAAGCCACTTTTAGCCTTGTAATACTCTTCTTTAATTATGTAATAATTTTTAGCAAATCTATTCTTGCCTCATCTGATGACTGATTAGATGGTGAGGCAGAACACTGTAAAGAAATCCAGCTTTTACAAGTCACTGTGCCAAGTAATATCAAAAAGCCAGAAATTACTGTCATTTTGAGTTCAGTTTAATATATTACACTCACTGTGTTAGACCAATTGCACTGATTCTTTATTACTGGCTATTTTCCCTTGGGATCCACAAAACAGATCTTCTAATTTATAGATGCATGCCCTCTTACAAGAATATGGCTATCGTGATTCCTCCTTTCCTTCACATTTCCCTTCCTACAAGGATTTCATATCGCCCATGAAGAGACCACGAATGTTTTTCTTGGAACTTATCTGCTAGATCCATGAGCAGTTTAAACCTGCATAAGCCCATCTCACTGACCAAAAAAAAAAAAAAAAAAAAAAAAAAAATCCAACCATTCTAACTCTCTTCTCCTTTCTATTCAACTTCTTGCCTCTTGCTTCCACTAGCAGAAGGGTTCATCCTTCACTTCACCGCACACTGAACTGGCTCAGGGAATTGATTCAGGTTAAAACTATCCAGGAAATAAAGGTGATTTTTAACTTCAACTGGTTTCCCACATGAACAGTTGTCCTGGCAAAAGAGAGGGGGGGACAGGCAGGATCAGGGACAGAGAAAGTTTGCACACTGGGGGAACCAGAAAACCAGAACTCCTTCAGCTTCCCTCAGCTTACATTTATAAACTGCTTCAGTTTATACCAGGGTAAAATTCAACTCAGCTGCAGTGTTTGATGCAAAAAGTGGAAGGCACCTTTTGACACATATCCACTCCGTAGCTGGTAAAATTAAGTTTTTTAGCTATTAATGGGTTTCTCCAAAGCATGAGATTATTCAAAGTTTTCTGGTAACACTTGCTTTACACCCTTTTACAGCAGCTGCCCAAACGCTTTTCAGTAAAGTGAAAGATGGTATTATTTCTAAATGGGAACTGACAGTCTTGTAGGATTTTTATAAAGATGCTCCTTCTAATCTGTACAGTATAATTTACAGGTCATTTCCCCCTAGCTGAGCTGTGTAATCATCAAGGAAGTATTATTGAATTATCACAGCAGCATACCACGTTAAAGGTTTTCGTTTAGATGGGTTAGTGCGTAATGGAGGTCCATTTGACAGAGCTTATTTGACAGGACCACGCCAGCACTTCGGCAGAGCAGTTTTGTTCACTTGGCCAATAGCAACATTTTACACTAAAAAGCTGGTACAATCTTCCATTATTCAGAGTAAAACAAGCCTTCCAAGTAGAAAAATAATTATATCATAGTTAGCAAGTAAATGCCATGTAGTAAAGCAGTAAATGCTAAGATTTTAAAATTTGCTTTTATCATGTAATTTGTCAAATTTTTAGCACTATTTTCAATAAATTGAAATAACACAAATTACAGAAACACTCAAGATGTTCCAAACAGTTTTGTCACCCAACTTCTCTGAATGCCAAATTAACATTAAATCATATGCACATACAGTAAAGAGAGGTATATGATCAATCTGAGTTGTATCAAAGATAGCATAATATTTATATATACAACAATGTGGCTCCTAATTATCTAGCACACGGTTTTGACTGCAAAATATATACATATTGAAGACCTTCTGAAAAGGACTTCACTCAGATTTCTACAATAGTGCTGCAACTACCTAGAAAATAAGGTAAATAAGCACTTTCTACTAACAGATATATAAAGACTAAAACAAGGCAGTATGGTCTCTTAGCAGAACCAGTAAAACAGACTTCGACAGGGTTACTCTGGATTCACTGTGAAATTTTAATAAGGTTTTAACTGAAGAGAAAATTTGCCTTAGTTGATTACTTGGACCCTCGTACAGTTTGGCCCCAGAAGACCTTATCTTTTTCTGATAGAGCTCCAAAATATTAGTATTGAAAGTGAGGCAGGAAACAGTCAATGAAATAGATCACAGAAATTGAATGGTATGGTTCAGTGTCTAAGCAGAATTATACCTTCTCACAAGTATTTTTTTCCTAAGTACCAAAACCTAGGGAAGAACATGCAGAACTGCATAATTTCAAGTTGTAGCTGACATGCCATCGAAAAACAACAGTCTTAAATTAAGAACAGATTCTGCCAGATAGTCTTCCTTTTCTTAAATCCCAAACATATAGACCAGGAAGAATAAAAAATGGTCAGGCAAAAATTTAAATCATGGATTGTTACTACAAAATTAAGACTACCCAATTAAGCTTTTCTTTAGCTGTGGCTAATAGGAGAAAATATTTGATTCCTTTCATTTTTACCTGAATTTGTACAGAAATAAGAAATTTATGACCTTGCGTAAAGACAACTCCCCTGAACAATGTCATTGAGTCACTTTTTTTGATGTCTCGAGGAACTCAGATGTCAGAAGTAAGGGAGATAACTCTTTGGTCTAACATACAATAAAACTGAGACAACCAAAGGACAAGACAGGGCTACCCAGCACAGCCAGTTAATCCGTATCCCGAGCTACTTCATACAAATCTGGGCTCTATCTACCCAGTCAGCAATATGCAGCTTCTGAGGTACAACCGTATTTGTCAATTGCTCATCACACGTGTAGGTGGGATAACCCACACAAAGTGACAAGACTAGTAAAGACTGGGTATAAATTAGGCTACAAGAATGTGCTACTTGGAGAAGTGAAGTTAGGCAGTCATAAACTTGAGAATGTTTGGGTTATTTAAGCACATTGCAGTTAATCTGCTATGTAAATAGCCTTCCCAGAGCTCACTGTAAAAAACAGGTTATTTAAGTTAGCTAGCTAGCCCAATCAATTTGAAACTTCCTTAACTTGAAAAGACCTGAACTAGTGAATTCTTTTTTCAACTCCACACTAGCTTCCTGAGATAAAAAGCATAAAAATCACACCAATCAAAATATGTTGGTCTCCCCACCCCCTGACTTTTTCATAGAAATACATCTCTACCCTCACTCTTGTACTGTTCCATTCATACAGTGAACTGCGTGCATAGTAAGTATGTATAGGGAGACAATCTGCATAAATTAAAAAAAGGCAACGCTTACTACATAGTTCCATAAATGTTACAGACATTTCAAGATCACACATATATGTATCTCAAAGCTTTGGACCACATACTGAAATTCTGAACTACTTTCACTGAAATTCTACTTACTGAAATTCTGATGCTACTTTTACCAAAAGTCTTGTTTGATAGTCCAATGTTTTAAGTTGGGAGAAGGATGGCAAGGAAAAAAGACAGAAGGTCTGCACAGATGAACTAGGAGCTCCTATCAAAATGGAAATGTGAGGAGACAGAAGTAGAGACAGGTGAGCCAGGAGGAATATGGAAAAACTGCCTGAGTGTGCAGGGAGATTAGGAAAGCCAAAGTCCAGCTGGAGTTCAAGAAGGGCTTCAACAGCAAAAGAATAACCCCAGACAAGTGCACACTGGGCACCAACACGCTGGAGAGCAGATTTGCAAGAAAGAACATGCGGGTCCTTGTGAAAATTGGCCATGAACATGCAGGTCCTTGTGAAAATTGGCCATGAACATGCAGGTCCTTGTGAAAATTGGCCACGAGCCAGCAATGTACCCTTGTGACAAAGATGACCCACAGCTTCCTGGGTTACATGAAGAAGAGGATTCTAGCAGATGGGTGGGTGGGGCATCCTTCCCCTTTACTCCGTACTGGTAAGATGCATCTAGAGTGCTGGGCTGCCCAGTACAAGAGATGCACTGATATACTGGTGGAAGTCCAGCAGGCCCACAAAGATGTTTATGGGACAGAAGCATTTATCGTATGAGGAGAGGCTGAGAGAGCTGGGACTGTTCAACCTGGAGAAGAGAAGGCTCAGGCAGCATCTTATCCATGTGTGCTAACAGCTGCTGGAAAGAAGCAAAGATGAAGCCAAACTCTTCCCAGTGGTGCCCAGTGAGAGGACAAGATGCAATGGGCCACAGACTGAAACCCAGGAAATTCCAACTGAATGTTAGGGGGGAAAAAAGAAAAAGAAAAAAAAAGGAAAGCAAAGACCACACATTTTTCTACTGTACAAGTGGTCAAACACTGGAACAGTGTTGCCCAGAGAGGGTATGCCGTTTCCAGCGTTGGAGATATTCAACATCCAAGTGGACATGTCCCTGAGCAACGGGCTCTACCTGACCCTGCTCTGAGCAGGGGGGTTCAACAGGATGATCTCCACAGATGCCTTCCTGCCTCATCCATTCTGTGATTCTGTGAAGAGACAGGAGAAAGGAAGAGACTGGCCAGCATCTATCATCTACAGTATAGGCTTAATTTTAATCCAAAAGTTAGTGACCCTCCTCATACCAGACATTTTGCTCACGTCTGAATACATCAGTGGCAAAGGCAAACTGATGTTGTTATTAGCTTTTAATCCTTCATGCAGTAAACAAGAATATTAGCTACACATTTTATCTAACAGTGCTTGTACAGCTGTTTGGCTTATTTTATTCTATATACTTTAATCAACTAATTTTGATTTGATGATCACATTAACATGATTTGTTTATGTTGCTTCTGTTGTTTTAAAGTAAAATGAAGTTCTATCACATTGAGAACAGAAAAGATTCAAGAATTCTTTCCTAGATGTCTGCATTCTTGACTGGAGTTGTCTTTGCAAAAACACTAAGTGCAAGTCTGTGTCTTGCTGCAAAGCAATTTTTTCTTGAAAACATTATTTCTTGAAGAAAAACTAAAATATAGTACAGAGAGAACAGGTCTGAAGTAGTATGCCTACCCAATAATCAGTCATTCAAAAGCAGAGCCAGAAGCTCATCTCCCTTCCTATGTTTACATTAAGGTAGAACTATGGGTGCTAGATTAGGTGTAGGATATTAAGGCTTGAATGCCACATGAGGTCTGGACTCCCTGGACTCCCTTCCTTCCTTCTTTCCATTTCTATCACCAAGAGTTATCAGAAGCGGCTGTTCCATACCAGTTAAATTCTAGAAATAAGACTTGTAGGAACCCCTTAGGAAAATGTACCGGTAATTATCATCTTTTCTTGCCACTCCTCCCTTTAACATTCCACAGATGTGTCTTCCTCATCAGGTATTTACACCATGCTCCATTACTCATTGTATTTGAGCTCATAAGCCAGAACAACCCAAACTGAATGACTGGATAAAAACTAAAATTTTCAGCCACAAGTAGACTTCAGGATACCAAACCAACTTCGATGAGTTAAAAGAAAGAAAAAAAAAAAAAACAAGATCCATTTACTAGTGTTTCAGTGAAAGAACTTCTGTTTTAAAAACCATCATGGTGCATGTAGCCTATCACTCCTTTTGGCCCTTCACAATTCTTTCTTAACTTAAAGGTTAATTACAAAACTGAAGTCTCCAAATGGGTGATACAGTTTTCAAAGCCTACTCCCCAACTTGGCATGACTATTTTCTATGGCAACCAAAAATTATTTTAATGTATGAAAGGGCTGTTACAGCACAATTATCTGTCTTAGTGCATAGACATATGTCCCAAAAGTGAAGATGTAACATAATTATTTGCAGTTAAATGAATGTGGGGCACAGCACAGAAAGACTAAAGAGGTCAAATGTGCCTCTGCTTACTTGTTTCCTCTTGCTGTGGAGTTTTGGTCGTACATACGAGAGCCTTGTATCAGATCCACTAGATGGTGCAATCCATCTTCTCCGTTAAATTCTTTTGGCGTTTATACACATAAGTAGTTAATTTTTGAAGATGAAAAAGTCAAGCTTAATACTAATCAAGGAAAGGTTTATTACTGGAAGAACAAGGCACCAAACAGAATGTCAGGGTTCAGGAAAGATCTAGGCTTGAAACTCACATATGTTAGCAGCCAACACCTCCATTTTCAAGGGAAATACGATTCCACCCAATTTCAGACTATATAACTGCGCTCCAACAACATTTTCATCACATGAAAAGAAAAGTAATCAGAACACTATGCTTTAAATTATTTAAGTACTATCAACAGGGAAATAATCAACCCACTAGGGGGTCAACAGATTTATTGACCAGTAAAGATTGGCATTCAGCAGCGTGTCAGTACTCAAAACAACCTAAAATTTGTCTTACATGCTTCAGAGGTAAAACCAGTACCATAAGACTAGAATATGATCTCTCCCTTATTATCCATAATCTCAACCTAAAGCTGGTTATCTTTTCACTTCTGATCCTAATTCCCAGTCTTGGTAAGGGATTAAGTCAAGATACAGAAATAGAAAAAATTATTGCCAGGTAAGGAGGTGAACTATCTCAGTGACAGACAACAGCCTTGATCTGGATTGCAGCCAATTTTATTTCAGCCCTTGCCAAGTTCTCAAATGCTTGAGGTCTGCTGAATCATTGAAGAAGATTCTATACCACTTATTACTTTCTTGGTAAGTGGCTATTTACCATGAAGAATTGTGTGCAGTGCCAAGACAAGTCCTACACTAGAAAGCAGGTTACACCGTTTCAGAAAATGGAACAGGTGCAATGCTTTCTGCTTGGCAGGCTTAGTAAAAATTGGTAGACCTTCAAAAAGTAATTTATTAGTCCTCTCCTGGCAGTTTTTGGTGGATCTTTACTTTCAGCAATTTCTACTTTTTCTCCTCAAATAATGTGTTCTTTTTACAGGGCAATGAAGACTGTTAATCAACATATTCTGCAGCAGTTGGAAATGTAGTTTCCTGCAGCCTAACAACAACAAAAAATTAAATAATTTACCAACATCAGTGACCTATTTTGCAACGGATAACCCTTAAAATTCAAAGAAAAATGAATTATTTTTTTCTTCAAAGCAATACAAATTGCACCCTAAACATCACAAAATTGACACCAAACTCCATTTTTTTCTCCACTTTATGAAAACACCTCTGTCAACTGTGATAAGGAATTACAAAACAATACCAACTTTGCTAAAATTAGCATAATATTTCTTGACCGAACGTTTTCATTGTGGGTCTTTTCCTTCTGGAAAATATTCCTTTGGGGAAAAAAATCCTCATGGAAACATGTCTGCCATGATGAAATGTTGTCTAAAAGGTCACTGCTTTTTTGATGGTATGTCAGTCTCGTCCAACAACAATATTTCGGTTCTTCATTTCACTTAAGAATTTTAAACATTTTCAGAAACACCTACGTCTTTCTTAATAATCTGTATAGCGCAAATAGAAAGTATGGAATGAAAAGCTGGAAAGTTAGCCTAGAAACTTACTCAATTACATCGAAGTGTCTACTGACAGTACATTTAATAGTATCTTCACACAGAGATCATCCATAATGCTTTTGCCCATTATTATTCCATGTCATGCTTGCATACACTACTGACCTTATGGAGCGCAGGAGCCATTACTGGCACCAGAAATCCATTGTAAATGTAATTCACAAGCTGGTTACGTATTGAGGGATGTGCCACCTATGAGGGTGAGGAAAGAAAGACACAGAACAGTTCCAGTAAGATTTAAAGGAAGACAGGGCACAGACTGCTATTAGCCACTACCAAAACCCTTTCCCATTTAACAAGACATGTTCGTTTGTCCTCCTCACCAGCAATTGCTATGATTCAGGTTCTTAAAGATTCTTCCTTCTTCAAAGAAATACACAAGCTATGTTTAATTGCAGTAAGCCTGCCAAATTTAGAGAACAGGGCTTTTCAATCTCCCTGCATGCTGACAAAGATGAATGGATGGAGAGAAAAGTGTGTATACCCATGCATCAAAGGAAGATTTGAGATTCTAAATTTAGCTCCTGCAACCTTGTCAGGGGCACTTGAAGGTGGATTTGCCATTAACTTGTCCTCCTACAAGAAGAAAAAGCAGAACAGCTGCATTCCTATGGTTCAAGACTACATAAACCAAGCATGTTCTAGCTATGGGATAAGAACATACCATTCATATGCCCTTCTCCCAACCACTGTAAAATTAACAGAAATGAAATATTCATTCAATACATTGGTTAGGAGCTTTAAAAAGTGAACCGCTATTAGAAGCCAAAAATTTAATTTTATGATGAAGCATTCATTTTGTTTTCGCAAAGAAAATATACTATCAACTCATGCATTTAAAAGAAATTACATAAAAGCAAGAAAAAAAAATCCATTCAGAAGCATTCTAAGTTAATATATTCTGTTTAAAGTTCACATAGAGACTGGAATTTCACAGCCTACATGTGGCCAGAAATACATTCTCCCATTTGCAATTCTTCCTAGACTTCCTTTAATTTGTAACCCTTACTTCAGAAAGGGGAAGAAAAAGCATTGCCCTTCCTATGCTGTGATCCAGGGAAAAAGTAGTAAATGGCAAGAGATTTTGGCCACACTGTCCCTTTTTAACTTCTAGACAAAGTTTTTGGGTCAGCACAGAACAAGCTACACCATGAAGACAGTTCCATGCACCGAGGAAAAAATCCTGCAGTAATTGAACTTTCAATTCAGCTGAAGAAAGACTATAAAGACACAATCAAGCAGCAGTCAGGAACCGCTCTTTCTGCGTGTCACCTGAAGATCTTTGAAAAGTGGTTTTAAGTAATATGCTCATCTTCAATTTGTCTGTGGTAACCTTTATATCATTTTTTCAAAGTATCAAATATGACCTCCTGCAAATCAGGATTTGTAGAAAAATTCTTAGACACCAAAATGAATATTGGCCACGTTTAAAGACGCATGTTAAACATCTTGTATATCACATTTAAAGGATGACATCTACTATTATTTTCGCTTGTTCAATGCTTTAATAGTCAAACAGTTGCTTTACTGTATTTTGCACACATCTCATTAAAAAGTTTCTTTTATTTAACACTAAACGTGATTAAATTTTCGATCCTATTCAGCATATTTCTTCAAGTAACACATAAATCCAGAGTTTCTGTAGAATTTACATCATGTTTTAATAAAATACTGGACCAGGGTTCTAAAAACAATGTAAAAAGACAGAAATCTCATTTTACGTTTAGATCAAAGGGAAAAAAATAGTAAGGGATCAAAGCCAGGAAAAAAAAATGTAATCAAGAAATAATCACTAAGAATAGAGAGCGGATTACGAACAGGCCAATCTAAAATGAATTTACATTTCTAGGAAGATACCTAAATTCTGCTTGGAAAGCTTTCTTTATGCAGTACTTGCCAACAGGCAAAACAGACTGTTTTCTTTTGTACACTATTATGAGAGCTTAGGCAAACACAGACTGTTTTTCAGTGCTTAAATATATAAAAGACTGTATTTTCCCACATGTGAAGGAAACATTGTTTGAAAAAAACAGAACATCCTTCCAATTACATAATGAAATATCATGCTACCACACAAATCTACTGTTTTCATTTGAAACATTTGTCACCTAAAAACCAATAATATATTAATTCATCCTTATAACCTTATAACCAAGACAAACAGCACAAAGCATTCATTTCATAAGCAACTTATTTCAGTGTAACTTAAGAAGCCTATGCCATTAATAAAAGTAAATAACTCTGAAGTTTACAAACTTCAGCAGAATATATAAAAAACTCCTACTTCCAACTGACACACTGACTCTGCTCCATTACCTGTATCACAGCATTGCAAAATTCAAGGGAATTCATGAACTGTACAAGGGCTGGTGACAACAGCCAGTCATCTTTCAGCAGACAGTGCCACTCTTCTCCTTTTTCCTCCAGCTTTGTAGGCAAAGATGAATAGAGGCCACTTAATCCTGTTGCTAGCACCTGTATTTCAAAACGAAAGGAGAAATAAGTTAACTTTCCAACTGGTCATCTGCTTGAATGACAATGCCACAAACTGTTTCCCTTACTAGTTTTAGTAAGGTAAGAGCGTTGAGATTAATTTCCTTTCCTTTTGAAAGAGTCCTGCAGCAGAAAGACATGAATATTTTAAAGAGCCTTCCATTTAATACCCTTCTTTCAAGAGCTGGTATTTAGGAGAAAGTGATGGAAAAAATCAGGTTGTCTTATATTTTTTTAATCCAAAGTTATTATATCTCTTTAAATACTTGTAAAAGCATTTTACACTTTCCTTCAGTCCCTTCCAGAAGAAGCCATCGCTGTCATTTACCTACAGTTTGCCTTTCTTTTCTTGGCAATTTGAATGTTACTGCTTACAGATGCCTCTACGAAGGGATTTCACTCTGAAATATGAAACATTAGAAATGGAGGGTTAAAGCGCCCCAATCAACAAAAATGAAGTTCAGCCCCACAGAGACCACAGAACTATGCTGACTTTCATTCCTAGGCACTTGAACTCAACTGAATCCACTTTAAAAAAATAATTTAAAAACAACTGTCACCATTTGTGATTTCTCATTTTCCTTTCTTATTTATTTGGAAGGGGAACGGAAGAAACAAAAGAACCTGAAATAGTTACTCTATAGACACTGTTTCCAGTGATGTTAAGGCTTACAGATTTATGTAGAACATTCCACTGAAGCACAAGATTGGATTTTTAGTTACAATTTTAAAAGCATACTTCTAAAAAGGTTTTTTAAATTTTACTGCATATATCCAGAGTATTTAGTAGCTTCAGACCAAGGTTTTAATAATTAAAGTTATTTGAGGCTGGAAAATGTCTAAATATTATTTACAACTCTTACCTGCGTGACATGATTTTGTACAACCTCAGGATAATTTTTAATATGATCATCATTTTAATGGGAACACTAAGACTCAGTCTGATGGAAATCTTTAATTTTCATTCATTAGACTCCTGTAAGAACTCTTCCTCTTTCTACAAAGGGCTACTTGGCATCAACAGCGCTAGACAGTCAAAGCTCAGATGAAACACAACTGTTTAATCTATTAGAAAACAAACAGTTCACAATGTGCAGGTCAAAGACTGCGGGTTCACAGAAGCAGTTTCAGGTTTTGATCATACACAACTGTAACCAATTACAATTGCTAACCCAGCCAAGCCAGACAAAGGCTGTCTTTTTGAATGCTTTCCATTCCTAAATCACAATTCTGAAGATGGAGTTATTCTGGTATACATAATTAAGCCAAATATTAAGGGGGGGGGAGGAGGGGAATACTGTAGAAAATTCACTGCTTTAGCATGCTGTGATACTTTTTCATACACGTATATACACAGATATATAAAGACAGATGCTACAGATATGTTAAAAATCTAAGAAGCTAAAGCTTTATTTGTACAATCACATTTTTCTATAACCTGAACCTTTTTTGTTTTTTCTCTCTCTCAGGGTAGAAGAGCTCAAAGCAAAAAGTTAGGAAAGTCTTACTAGGCCTATAGAACTACGTATACGTAACCCTCACGCACTTAGATTCACAAACCCGGGCTTCAGAGGCTTCTAGGAAGAAAAAATTCTGAAGAGAGAACTTGAATTTCTTTTCTGTTGCAACCTGTTAATTAATGCACACTTGATTTTTCATTGTCTGCTTAGGATTTAATTGCTATTCATAAACACACACTAACCCTCTCAGTAAGCAATCTGATTTTCAGAGCTGTGTACTATCCATTTTTCTCCTTCATACAGAAGTTTAGTCCTTAAGCACAAGAAACTGACCTTGAACAAAACTTAGTACTCTCCCCTGAAAGGAGCAATGAACTCAGTCAATGCCTTGAAGTAAAAAAACTCTTTAGTTTGTCTGAAATATTGAAGTAAGAAGTGACAGATGTAGCTGCTAAATTCTGTAGTCTAAAAAGCTCTTATTTTTGCTATTAAGTACAACACGTGACTCTCCAAAATAATGTTTCTAAAGCTCTGAGACAGAGAGTAGCCACTGAAAGCAATTTCATCTCTTTACATAAAAAACATTTGAAAATTTTCATTGGCATATATGATATAAACAGGATTGCTATTTGAAACTACTAACAGAACTCTTCCCATTCCATAAGCAGGCATATAAAACAATGCACTACATTATGAAGTTTTAATCAGTAAAATTATAAACATAAATAAAAAGGAAAGGGAAGGAAATGAATGAGTTCATGTCCTGGAAGGGCAACATTGGTTTTATTTTTTGTTTTACCCAGAGCAGTGTCCTTTTAAACTTCTCCCAAGATTTGTCATGTCAACCCTAAATGCTCATCTACTTTTACAAGCATCTCCAGTGGTTTTTTTCCCACCACTGAGTCATAAGTCTCTTTGCAAACCAGTCTCCTTGATTTATTTACTTTCTCTTGACTCACAGAAGACACTGACTATGATTTGTAATCCCAGACACATTATATGATTAAAATGTGTTGTAAATATATAATCAATTACTATACAGCCAATTCCTGCCCTTTAATAATTTCCTTTCCTCCCGTATCCATAGTCTTTCTACCTCTTTGCAGCCTCAACTTTTCAAGGACATTGCAGAGTCATACCTCCTCCTGCTTTAATACTTTATTTCCTAAGCGGTGAGGCATTTACAAATACAAAGTTTTATGGAGAGACTTTGAGATGATATCCTGCTGAAAATTGTTTAGAAATATTGTTTCTTCTTATAATGCTGAACAGACAATATCTTCAATCAGATTCAGAAAACTTTCAGGTCAAAACATGATAAAAATTGTATGGCAGAAAAACCTCTGTAAAATCAGAAAACTTTGTCAAATAGTTTGTCTACGCATTCTGTGTTAAAAATAGTCACATATCTTACTGCAGCCTGTCCCCTTCCTTCTTAATAGTTTATTTGCCTACAGTTTTGAATGTTACGGACAATCTAGTTTTAAAAAGCTGCTAATCAAAGTTAGCACAAAAGCTAATAGCAAGAAAGCATTCAGGATCACTTTGGCACATATCTAACATTGAAATTGGTATATAAGGCAGCAGAGATTTATGGCCAGACCCCATCCCAGGGGATGTCTGTACTATTTAATAAGGCATGGTAAAGAAACCCCTAGATACTACCAAGCAACTCAGCCCCAGAACCAGAGATAGCATCACCACGTGGCCATCCAAACGCCACTCCTATTAGCACAGGACTGCACTAGCTGTTTTGCAGAGTAGCTGAGGCCACATCTGCAGTGATTTGAGGGATATACAAAAATAACACTGACACCTACAGAGTCTTCCACTAGAACAAAACCTGCTTCTTCAACTCATGACACTCAGATTCAAAAAGAAGATGTGCTAGTATGCTAATTCTATGGTATTGCATTAAAGTTTTATTATAGATTTAGGCCAGTCTCATTACTGCTCAGAAAGTCTGATTTGAGCACACTTTGACAAGAAGCCTTCCTAATTAGAATGATTGTCAATCATGGCTCCCTGCTGTTCGAAGGTTAATATGGCTGGCTTTTATCTTCAGTGTAAAAAGTCTGCTTTTTTTTTTTTTTTTTAATTAATTGGAAGATGTAATTATGGAAGTTATAGCACGGATCCAATAATAGTATCTGTCTCAGGGACAGTTTGAGAATCAAGTTCATAGTCTTTAGCACCATCTATTAAACAAGGTCAACTAGAGTCTCTCAGCACAAGAAATTCAATGCAATATTTACAACTGACAAAGGAAACCAATTAGAAGTTTTGTTTTGGAACTTATAGGCCTCCTCCCGCCTGCAAAACTGGCTCTGCCCTGCTGCTCAAAGGACGTAGCAACCTCAGAGTAAATGGAAACCTATGGCTGGAATAGCTGTCATGCACTAATGCTTAAGACAGGGATTCTAGTGTTTTCTGCTCTAATGCTCTTTGCTTTAGTTAGCTATGTAAGGCTCCCCTCAATTGAATTTTTTTGGGGGCATTGATTAAACTAAAATGCAAGCCACACAGAAGATAAAAGAATCAGTCCAAAAACTGGCACACAAGAGCACCTTCTCTACAGAACAATGTTTGGTTTTGAACCCATCTGTTGCAGATCTCAAACTGATTTTTGCAACATTGCCTGAGACAGCATGGAAATGTCCAACTCTGTGACAAAGAGCAAGTCTCCCTTTCACCTTGCAAAAATACTACACTTTATAACACTCACACTATTTTCACACTTATTTTTTTAACTGTTGAACTGATGTTATAATGTGGCAAGCACAGCCTGTTTAAGCTAGCACTGCCACCAGAAGCAACAGCCTCAGAACACCCTGTTCCCACTTCTCACTCCCTTCACCCCCAGAACCTCACAGGGGCCCCACAGTGAGACAGAACAGGTTTCCTTCCCACCAAGTTCTGCTGTAACTTTCATCAGTTTCCCAATTCAATTCACTGTGTAACTGCAAAAACACTTGTGCTGGCCCAAAGACACCGGTGTGGGAGCAAGGAGTAAGACTCTGGCAGTAGGACCAGCTTAAACAGTGTTACAATTCATGAAACAGCTGTTAGCAGAAACAAATGTGTTACAACACATCTTTATCAACAATGACAGAAAAGGATGAGAAGAATACAGGGGAGATGGTTTACCATTGAAGATCAAGCAAAACAAGAACAACTTACTGGGCAAAAATAGGTGTTTTCTGCTATGTGGTTTGCAACAACGTTGTTTTCTGCAGACAGAGACATTATGAAAAGCAGTGCATCACGGGCCTGTTGGCCTACTGTTCCTTCCCGATGGATGAAGGGAATCAACAGAGAAAATATGAGGAAATTGGCAGCTCCTTGGTCCTCGCTGGTGTGGAAAAACAGTTCTAAAATGGAGGGATCTTTGGCTATTATTGAGCAGAGCTGGTTCAAGAGGACAACCAGTTCTGTTTCTACTGTTGGAGTGGCTGTTCCTGAGCAGGAACTTAGTAACATCATCAAAGGCTTCAAGATGGGCTTGTGATGCAGCAAAGGCTGATGAGATTGGGTTACTAGCATTTCATACATTTTCAGTTGCTCAATTTTTGTCTCATCAGTGAACTCGCGCCGTAAGCTCCAAAGAAAAAGCTTCTCCATGATGTTTTCTGAGACCACAAACTCCAGAATAGGCCCCATTGAGGCATCCTTTGCTTGCTCCTCAATTAATAAGAAAAGCATGTGCTCCACATAATTCTGAACAGTGCTGGCCTCATCAGGTGAAATTGCCCCATACTTTGCCTGAGTGTTTTTCAAAGGATCATGCTTCTCTAAGATTTTCAGAACCTAAAGAGAAACAAATGCAGATCATATCTTTTAAGTGCATATTTTTAAAAAATGCATTCACCCATAAAGAAAAAAAACCCCAAAACATCAAAATTCTTAGCACAAGAAGCACAAACTCTTTTTACGCTTTTTGGTTTTGTCTATCAAACTTTCTAAGTTTAAAAGTTTCACATTTGGAACATACGAGGCCAAAACACAATTATTTTGTTTTTTTTTTTTTTCTAATAATCACCTAAATTTGCCATTTCTGTTGCTGAAAACTTGGGATTCTCTGAAATATGGATAAACTAGGCTCCCTTAGCCTTCAGAAAGTCAGTTTCACTGGTGTTTGAAATAAAGTTGCTTTGTCACAGAGGACTGAAATCAAAAGGCCTGCTCTTCAGCTAGAGTAACCGTGCTCAGGCGTATCAGTATCATGAGGTGACTTGTAGTAGTCAGAGTAGCAGAAGCCCACAGAGCTGATCTTTCCTTGCTGCATCTTACACGATACCAAAAGGCCACTGATGCTCATATAATCTTGCAAAATTCAGTACAGATTTAGGATTGAGTAACAATTGTCATCCCAGCACTTACACCCCTGGATTAAATTCTGTTCAGCACACAATCAGTGAAGCTCATTGTCTGTGAAACAACCACCATCTTCAGCCTTTTTGTGGAGCAAATTTGCCACAAAAACACAAGGGAAGAGCAGCTCCCCTAACATGACAGCATCACTAGAGTTAAGTGAGAAAAGGTGACTCTTGAACAATGGTTCCTCTGACTCTGGAAACATCTCAGGAACACCACCATTCATCTGTCTTGCTTCTCAGGATAGCCAAAAAACAGCAAAAGCAGCAGCACAGAAATCAGTTTTACATAAACCATCAGTTATTCATATTCTGCATCAAAGATCCTATGTTATAGTGCTCAGAGCAAAACATCTTTGCCTAAAAGCAATTATAATCCTGATGGCATGCAAACAGTTTTTAGAATATGCTGAAGTGCATAATTTATGTCTATCCATAATAAACAACACTGCATACAGGTTTGCACCACGTGTCTAATATGCTTTACAAAAGATAGGCAAGCCTTACCCAGCGTAAGGAAAGGAAGCACAGAGGTTTGCAACAGGGTACGAGTCACCATGAATCACTAGGAAAGCCAGTAAGAAGATCTAGGCCTTCTGTGAGACATTACTATGTCCTATCACTTCCCATTTAGATGCAAATCTGGAGTTCAAAGTGTGATTAGTAAAACCTAACCGTACCTTGAAATGTTAATAACCTTTGTGTTTTAAATTGTCATCTACTACATTCTGCATGAAGGACATTTGTTCCTGAGGATTCAGGATTATCCCAAAAGAAAGAATGAAGCAAATTCTTATTAATGCAGCCTACCTCAAATCAATAAAACTAATTAACATTACCTGTGCCCAGTGCGTTCTAAACACTATCATGCATGTTTCTGGGTCAACACCCTGCAGGCTCGGAGCCTGCTGGTTTTTGCTGATACTGGTTCCAGAGGACATTATAAATTATCCAAAGGTCAAGCCAACTAAGCCATGATGAATTTCTTTTCTAAATCTTCTAGTTAGCTACAGATGTTCAAGCATCATGATGACATTGATACTGTGTTTTGAGCTTTGGTATCCAGAGAAATCTGTTCAAAGAAAAACAAAACACAAATATACCTATGCACATCAAAATACAGGGTGTAAGAAAAAGAACATACTTAAAGACAATACTAAAAACATTTTTCTTTTAATTCAGTTTGAGGATAGAATATTTGAAAGCATGTTATATGGGACCAGCTTCTGAAACTTTTCCTCAGGATAATAGTTTCTAATGCTCAAACTTCTGAGATCAGTGGCTAAATTAAGGTGTTACTAAACCAAACAAGCATAACAGAAGCTCATGCAGTAAACATTTTATGCATAAGTCACGATATTTTTAGTTTTTCATTGCGATATTTTAGCCATCTGATCATGTCTCTCTCCAGAGTTGCTTAGTAAATAATGTATAAACTACACACGTAAAAGAAGTGCAGGTTATTTCTGTTTTTTTTTTTTTAAACAGTGTTTCCATGAATAATTACAAATACTTCAAAAGTTTTCTGTCAGAAAGCATATAATAAACAGTTGGAAACACCTATAGAACACCATATGCAAGTATGGGGATGCATCTGTACCAAAACCAAACAACATAAAAGATAAAACCTTCATGTATGCTAAGTCAAATGCATTGAGATGTCATATTAAAGGACTATGAGAATAAGACCAAACATTGAAACATTCTTTTCATGCATTATTTAATATCCTAGATACCTGAGTATCAAAGTAGTTGCACACCTGCAGGGGAAAGATAAAATGAAACAAAGACAGATATTTTCCAGATATTTGAGAGGCTTAAGAGAACATATTATTCCCTCAAGCAACAATATTTAAATCACACAGGTGTCCCCCCACCTTTTTTCCTTTTTTTTTCCCCTCCATAAGCTTTACATTTTTGCAAGTGAACTAGGCTTTTAATTCAATTCTGGTTTGGGCCATAGCAAAAAAAAAAAAAAAAAAAAAAAAAAAAAAACACACACAAAAAACCACAAACCCCAAACCAAACAAAAAAGCCAACAAAAACCCCAATGTACCAATAAAAAAAACACATACACACCAAAATTCCTCCAAAATCCCCACCCGAATCAAACCTCCACAACACCAACACACAAAGAGTTTAGGAAGCCAACAAATGCACCACAAGTTCCTACAGTTTGCCTAAATCACAGCAGATTTTTATTTTCATTAGAGACTGCATTCTGAAGTGCTCTCCTTTTCTCTAGTCTTCATTAGGATCCCAGGGCCCCTGGACATTCATTGGCTTAGTGAAATACATGAGGAAAATTTTGTACTATCAGTTGCCACAGCTCATATAGCAATTCTCTGCCAGTATAGCAGGTATTTCTCTGCATGTATCTTAACAGGCAAAAGTCTTTTCTGGGCAGTGGACATCTCTGCTCCCTGCATTTGTGCTCTGCTTACATTCTTGAAACTGTTAGCACAAGAAAACTTACAGCCTGTCTCAAAACCAGCCAAAAATATACAGGGTACAACTAGATTTCTGAAGCAAGCAAAAAGCAAAAGGTGGTTATGCAATCCCCTGTATCTATATATGTATATTCACATGTTCAGGTTTCAACAAGATTCAACTGCATGATCAGAGCCTTCCCCCTCCATCCTAACCCTTGCTTCTTACAGCACACAAGATGCATTTCCTATGCTTTCCTATGTTTTCTAAACACTCTCAAGCAATACAATTAGCACAATCCAGTTCATCCTTTTTGCAGATAAAACAAGCCATGTGTGGAGAAGTCAGCATGAATTCCAGATGGTTTATCTGTTTGGGTAACACTACTTCCAGAATGAAGCTGGCGCTCCATACAAGCTACTCACCAGGTAATAAACCTCCTAGAATCAGATGCACTGGAGAACACTGTGCAAAACCAGTGAGAATTAGCTCATGAGAGCCAGCTAACACTGGGAACAGAAGTAATCCCTTATAAAATGTCAAAGTCTCTCTACTCCTTGCCCCACTACTCCACTCACACTTCTCACCTGTCTATCTCTTCTGTGCTTACACTGACCTTACACTTTGAAGCACTCTTTCCCAACAGTTTGGTTCATATGCTCACTTACTTGAAGGCACTTACCAGTATATTGCTACTTCTTAAAGTCCTGTAAAAATGAATAGCACTATCTCTACATTATGGATGTTCCTGCACAGAAACATACAAACAAACCCACACCACACACACACACACCACCCCCAAAATTAAAATACAAAACAATCATAGATCAAAGTGGCAAGTGGATCTGAGAACCCAGCTTCAGAGGCCTAGGATCTGGAGGTTTTTATTGTTACTGACTTAAGCAGGTACCACTACATGTTCAATGCACAGCTTCTGATGAGTTTTGCTTGCAGCTCCGAAAGCTCAACATTTCTACCAAAAAAAACTCAAAACGAGATGCATGTTCAGAGACCACTTAGAAAAAGCCTTCTTTAAGTAGTTTGCCTAATACCATACCTAATAATCCAAAGGCCTATTTAATTGACCTATTCTTCAAATCACCTGTTCACTTCCTATCAGTTCCCTCTCTGTCAGCCCTCTCCTTCAAACAAAAGTCTTCTCATTTCTTTAAAAGTTCAGCAGCCTCCTCCAGGCAAAAGTGCCCTTCACAGCACAGCCCTGATTCACCCTTTGAGCAGATCTGTCCTGTGCATGAAGTGAAGCAAGCAGCTTTGGAAAAACCTAATGTGATTGTGTAATTAAAGATGGTATCATAAGGTGCAGCAAAAGAACTTAATTAACAAAGCAGAAGCAAGCTCAATTCTGGAATTTACGAGTTGCTTGACTTTACAACTTAGAGGTTGTTTCAATGTAGACTTCGCATGTTATTTAAGAGTTTAAATAAAAGAAATTGGTATCTAACGCAGTTAGATATCACATGACAAATTCTTGCAGTACAGCCGTATGATACGAAAAGTTGAATTGGAAACTTAAGATCAGCATCCACTATTTAAGTTAGTAAACAACAATAAAGAAAATTATGGCTTTCTTCAAGAATGCTGTTAAATATCAAGGATGAGTGATGTAAGACTCTTGAGATGCATGCAGAGCTCTAGGATGTACCATACAAAGGCAATCCAAAACTACATAACCCATCACCTTCTCTTCTCCTCTACTCTGTTTTAATTCTCTGTCCTCCCTAGCCTTTGCAATTTTCTCTTTTTTCTTCACCCATCTTTCCTACCACAGCCTCAGATTCTACTCCATAAACCTCAATACAGTACCTAATCTCTCCCCATCAGACAGATCCTCCTTTAAATAAGTATTTCTATCTTGTAGCACTCCAAAAATACTCTTTTTGGGTAGAGGTTCCATACTGGTGCTTTAGTCATTACAGATTCCTGAAATATTGCCCTACTTCTCTGCAGCTATAAGATGACCTAAAGTGAACAGAAATGGAACATCTCTCAACACACATTCAATACACAGCAAGGTGCCCCAAGAGATCCAGTGATGGAGCCACTACTATGTCTGTGTGCCCAGTAGGAAGGCTCACTTTCCACAGAAGTGCTACTTAGTTATTGACATTTGTGTAAGAATTTATAACCACCACTATGTTACTGAACACACAAGTCCTGCCTCCGCTAACAGCTTACTGCCTAAGCAGGTGACTGCTACAGTCTGCACTTGCAGCGTGGACATCTTTTGCTACACAAGGATATCCTAAATCTAGCCACCATATAAAAAGAACTGATACAGTCCCTGTGAAAGAAGTCTTCAAGACAAGCAGACAAGCAGGTGTCCCTTCATCTCCTGCATGAAGTCTCCTAAGGTCCTATTTTAGCCAAGATATTTACAAGACTTTTGCTATTTCCAAGTCCCAATTTGGGCACATTCAAATTATAATGCTGGGAGTTCTCAGATACACAGGTCATTAACAACTGCACGCATTTTGATCCAAGTTGGATCTTTTTCAGAGTTAGAAGACACAAGATCAGAACAGCAAGGGCTTTCAGTATGGCTAACCCTAGAAATGGCTATGCTATCAACCACAGAAAAGTTTTAGGAAGCTTCCTTTGAGATGATGTTGCATGCATCCTGCCTGGTCCATTTACTGTATTTGTTATTACAGGAAAAAA
Organism: Falco naumanni; assembly: GCF_017639655.2. Lineage (NCBI taxonomy): Eukaryota > Metazoa > Chordata > Aves > Falconiformes > Falconidae > Falco > Falco naumanni. The sequence continues at coordinate 76,513,608 of NC_054054.1, read as the reverse complement.
TACTACCCCATTGCTTGATACAGATCTTTGGGAGTATGTGATTGACAAACTGTAAAATAGAAAGCTCATCTCCAGCATTTACATACTCTAAAACCTGCACCTAGCAGTACAGTGCACATACATACATACAATCACAAGATTAAAGCCACTTACATCTTTAATAACAAAGAATCACAGAAAAGATCATTTGTCCCTTGTGACAAACAACATCATCTCAGTAAAATTCAGTCTAAGAATTAATTCTGAATGTTCACTCCTATTGCACAAAGTCATCACAAACAGACTTTACAAAGCATCAAATGAAGAACAAAAATACCAAGTTTAGATTATTAGCTTGCAGCTTGCCTGCAGCAAGCATTAAGTTTGACAACAGTTAAGTTCACTTTCATCTAGCCCAGCTATCGGATCAGAAATCTAAGAGTATTGAGAGAACACAGATGTTATCCACACAGCAGCCAATACTATGGGGTTTTAATCATCTCTAATTTAAAAGTAACAAGACAGCAACAAGCGGACTGCAATATGCAATAATATTTCTAAGATCAAATCAATTCTCTTAAGAAAGCAAATATTTCCAGTTTGGAATGCACCTTGAGATGTTTGGATTTCCTTAGTAATACAAAACACTAATAGCTTGTGTAGGCTTCAAAGTCTTTAAACTCTGTAACAGTGCTGCAAGAAGCATACAAAGCTTTTGACAATTTAAGTGGTCACAGAGTAGATCCTAAGAAGACCGTACCTATTTTAGAAAGGGAAGTAATTGAATTGGATGATATACTATCTTTTAAGATACCTATCAACCTAAAGTTAGCATGCTGTATTTATAGCAGTAGTAGAAAGAATATATTCATTATATTTGTGGTAAGCAGATTTTGTTATTAGATTAGTAGGTTTTCTTGATTATTTTGCAAGACCAAATGTGCCACAGAAACTGCAACATCATATTATTCCATGTGAAGTAAAACTAATGCCAATTGAGCAGGACAAATAACTTGACCACACTGAGTCCAAAAGTAAGAAAATAAATTAATTTATAAAACACCAATTCATGCAGGAAGGGGTAGAAGTGAACTTGGTGGCCACGAAGAACAAAACTAACTGTTTACTTTAATCAGTTTATGGTTAAAATTTTACAATAACTTGGCCTTTCCTCTCTGCTAAATCCTGATCAAGGTATTACTTCACCGTTTGATAGTCCTGACAAGCGCTAATACACCTCTCCTGCACTCCATTCAAAATTCTACCTCCAAAACCCACTGCTCAGTTTAATACCTTGACCTTGTAACACAATAACAGACCCTTCTTAGGTAAATCTTTCCACGATTCAAACTCATCTAATCTATCAGCCTTTTAACCCTGTTACAAGGCCAAGTCTACCTACACTTCATAGGCAATTTCAACTGCCTATACTAACAACACTTTTGTCTCTAACCCCTCTTCTACTACATGGAGGTACCTGCCCCTACCACCAAGGGTTTATATATTTAAGAATCCCCATGTGGAACAAGAAGCACCAGCATACACATCACACACACAAGGAATGGAGATTCAAAGAGCCAAGTCACTATCCCCCCCTAAGATCTTCCTATATTCTCTGTATAACCACACAACAGCTTTTGAAACTCGGCAACTAATTTGCACCTACATAAACTTTGTTGATCTCATATTAAATTGCTTTCAATGTAGGCTTGGTTAGTTGGTTGGAGGTTTTTTCTCTGCAAATCTGGTCCATGTTGCATATACAAACATGTTAATAAGCACTTGTCTCTCCGTAGGCAGCAGCAGAGACAGTTACACAGTCACATGCATAGGTCTGTAACAGATCTGTGCAGTCTCTGGTAAATGAAGAGGATGGGAGGAAAAGAGCAGAAAACTTCAGCGCAACATGGCCTATTTTCACTTCAAAAACATGCAGCAGTCCACAACTGTGCTGGGTAGCTTTAGATTAATCATAAGATTGAGACCCAGTCAATTGCACTCATGGAGGATATCTGCTTTCAGTTTTTCTTCCGAAGTCTGTAAATCATCAACCCTTTTTACACAGCTGATTACAGGGCTGAACTCCCCAGTCAACAGAAGTACTTATTTTACTGCAAAGTACACTGGAAGAACAACATAGAGGAGAATCCCTTGCGAAGTCCACTCCCACTGGAGTGTCTCTCTTCGAAAGTTTCACTTTTGAATTAAAAAAAAATAGCCAGAAGTCTGCAGAACCAGGGCTTCCCAGGCAATGCACAAAATACAGACAAAAGATACACTGCCTAACGCAGTAAGGGTAGACACAAAATACACTGCAAAGTTCTGCAGTTTGAGTATCAAGGTTGTCTTCTGTTGAAATACTAAGATGCTGTGCTCTCCAACAGTTCTTGATCACAAGTGTTCCTCTGTTATAAGGTACTGTCTGCTTTTTCTCTACTGGCCAAAGCTTTCCACCCTGTCAGTCCAGGCACAGAAGAGAAAACTGAGAGACTGACAAGAAGGTTCAACAGCAGTGAAAGAAACTCCATATATCAAAAAATTTTCATTGATCAGTGTAGCATAAAGAGCCTTGAAATTAGATAACTGCAAAGAAGCAGAGGGCAATTATATGGTCTTTTGCATAGCTATGTAATCACATCTCTGCAGTGTCTGATAAGTGGGTGAGAGAGGGCAGGAGAAAAATGAGTGGCAAATTTTAGCATGCCTCAAAACTTAGTTCCAGCTTAAAAGGGACCTTGTTGAGCGTTTGTTTATTTTCGGTTGAAAAGAAAGCCTTCTGCATAAATTTGTCAGCTTTTCTTTAGGGACCATGATCAGGGAGAGGGTTTAAATTTTATTAACAGCAGCGATTTCAAAGGAAGACATGAGTCTTTTCAAAGGAAAGGATTCATCTCACTTGTGTTAAGTTTTGCTACAAAAGCAAAACACATGAAGAACAGCCACATCCCCACCCTTAATGATCCTATACATTCACCACCAGAACGCAGAAGGATTACAGCTTGCTCTCTGGAGAGCAGTAGGTCTGTGGCAGGCAACTGAGAAAACATCAGCTGTTAAAAGCCACTGCATCAGAGGATCCTCTTTTTGTTTAGGTACTACTCACCGTCAGAAGCAAGAAAGCTGCAGTGTATTACTAGAGGAACAGTTTAAACTGCATGAACAATTACCCTCCTCCTTTGTTTGTTCCTTTGTGTTTCAATGCTGCAGTCCACCAGTTGCCCTGTCCTTTGTCTACCTTGAGCAAACCTTCCACATTTAGTCATCTTTCTTCAAGCTATCTTTTCTACCCAGGATCTGCAAAGACACTATGCCTCCCGTGAGTGGGTGGGAGAAGATACGTTTCACACTGATAAAGCTATCTGCCTAAAAGCCTAGCAGAGAACAAGTCCCCACAAATTGTAAAGCAATATAGTTAAAGTATCAATCTGTTCTCATCAAGCACAATTTAATCCAACTTGCTAACATGAAAGTAAGAACGTCTTGTGACTTCTCCCTACAGAGAAAGATCTATCTCATGACAGAAACTACACACAGTAAGTTTTATAACAAGACAAAAATCCTACTGTCCTATCTATGGCCTGCTGCAGTTAAAAAACACCATTCACCTTGTCCCAAATCTCCAGGGAGCTACACTACTCACATGCTCACTGCATGAGCTCAGACAGCTAATTGGGGTACCACTACCTTCTTCATGTGATCTATGTAATCCTATGGTATTACACATTATGGGATCCAGGCCACCACAGTAAATAAATGCGTGGTTCTTCAGACACGTGGATGGGCTGTTTCCCTCCAGTAAGTGCAGCAACAACGACAGGCAAGAGGCCCGCCTGACAGCTCCAGGTCAGCAGCACTGCAAAGGTATAAATGCGCATGCTTCAAGGGCAAGCAATGGGATCAACTCGCACTAGCAGCCTATGCACATGTGTACAGGCTAAGCCAAATCTCAAGCCTTCAGACACTTCTGCTGCATGGGTCCGCCAAAAAGAAAGAACAGAAAGGCCAGTTAGGCAGTATGGTCCAAAATGCATTGATGTGTTAGTCTAAAATTATACACAGTGGGTCTAGAAGAAAGGTATACAGCTAACCAGCATAGACAATCGATCAAAGGACATATTACCAAAGCTAGAGAAGTGGCAGCGATTGCTCAAGAAAACAGTAATTAAACAAAGCAGAATACTTGACAGAGACCTTGACCTCCTCAAGGAGGGCCCCATTTACCTGATACACCACGGGCATGTTCGCCTACCACATGCATTTGGACACAGGCAATGTCACTGGAGCACAAGAGCATGCAGTCACTGAAGTGACTCTTGCAAAGACCCAGGAAGAATGAACTACATGTTCATATCCCTAGGTCATAAATCTGAAGCTAGGGAGGGAAAAAATAAGGTTGCAATTCTAGTGGTATGACTTACTCCTTTTAGAGAAAGATAAGTAATATAATAAACCTGTTTCTCTGCTGTATTTGATCTCACTTTTGGCCTACTACAGAAATGTAATAATTCAGTAGCAATTAGTGGTTCACCACACAGATTAAGTTGTTTAAAAACTTAAGAACACAATAGCAGCTAAAAGTTCTTCAAATCCAAGATAGGTACCTCTCTATTCTTAGTAGCACTCTGGCACAGTATGACTGAGGTATCTTGTCTGCTACTACCAGACAACTGCTGCAAAAGGGATATTAACACCTCAAACTAAACTGAAAAAAAATATCAAAAAAAGCAGCTCAGAAAAGTTCATTTATATCTATATACTGAAGAAGGCAGATGTCATTGAACTAAAATAAATTAAAAGGCTTTAACTTTGCTGGTTTGTCCCAAATCACCACCAAAATTGCTGACCCAAGAAAAGCACATTTCCATGGAAAACCAAGTCAATAAAATGTTTGAGACCCACCGACCAAAGCATTTGGTGTTGCGCTGTGTGAGACAGGCAGTACAAGCAAAACAAAACTCTGTTTAGGACTTTGTACTTAGAGTATGTTTTCATAAAAAGTTTCAAAGAGAAAGACAACAACCCCAAAGGGCACAGCACACACAACTGAATGACAGCTACCTTCCATTCCTTGATTTATAGGTGAATTGCAGATCTCAGCTGCTGTGTCTACAGTAGTAATTTTGTTTTGTCATAATTGAACTGATTTATTGGGGGAAAATAGTTGTTGCCAACCCCCCCAAGTCTACTGAGAATTTGTACAAGGTTTATTTCAAAATTCATCACTATCCAAGAGTGGGAATAAGCAACACATCAGAAAACAGACATTTAACAAAACCTACTTCATGTTCTGGTTATGCTACAGGAAGAAAGAAATCAAAATGATCCATGCAATCTGCAACATGGATTTTGCTTTCCAAGATAATTCTGACATCTACATGACACAAACTTGGCTCCAACATGCTCATAATTTAGGAAAACCATGTGCCTTGAAGTTGTGATGCTGAAGTGAATGGAATTTTTCTTCTTTTAAGTTGTTGGGTTTTTTGAGAAAGGTAGAAGAGTGTCTATAGCTAGAAGTATAAAATAAATTCATTGGAAATTATTAAGTTGCCTATCTAGAAAACCTTCCTGACAGGAAGATGAATGAGACCAGCAAAAGACTAGAAGACTCTCTACTCTGAAGATTTAAAACTATTTTCAGAACACTAGCATAGAGAATAGGAAATACTACCTTCCTGAGAGAAAGTCAGTCTAGAAAAAAGTTATCAATATACCTGTAATTATCCTATGTAGATTACAGAAAACAACATTAAGCTATGTATTTTATGGCTATAGCAATAATATGTAAGACAGTTTTTTAAGTCATTAGTATAATATGTCAAATTACTTATTATAATAAGCCTAAGATTTCCAAGAATAATATTCTTAAGTCAATACAAACTGTCATTAAAGAAGATGTGTATGCTTTCAGCAGTAATCCACAATAAAATGCAAATACACATATATTCTAAACATTCCACAATTCATGATAAAGAAGCCATAAACATTTTATTTCCAAACCCTTAGATGAATTTGCAGGTTCTAAATGTAGTTCAAGCACAATAATCAGTAGTAAAACACCATTAAGATTATCCTGATTACTTGATCAATAAACCAATAAACCAACCAACCAGTTTCCCTGGAGGATTGTCACCAAGTTTTCACTAAGAACTTCCACTTTGCAGATGGAATTCCTCTCTCTTGTCCACATGCACGTTACTTCTCCTTATCTGTCTCTTTCAAATTAAAAAGTCTAGAAAAGGACAGAATATGCCATAAAATCAAAACTGTTAGGTATAGAATGAATATTGTGTAATTGTTAACATAACACTCCAGAAGCTTATTTATTTCTCCTCCCAGGGCTTCATTCACAATACAAAGTTCTTTTTTTTGGGGGGAAGGGATGGGGAGGGGGGAAGGGGGGGTTTATAACTCTGTCTAAATTTAGGTAGTGACCTATCACACAGTAAAACCCTCTTAGACTTCTCAATATGCTCGTTATAGTACATAGACTATAATAATTAACCAGATGGACTTGAATCTGTCATTTATCTTTCTGTACACTGTTAATTGAAACTACTCATTTTGGAGAGAATTACCACCCCAAGACACTTATCCACCAAGTCAACATTATTTCCTATACTCTGAAGTGATAACCTGTTAGCTATGTGATAAACTAGTGAACAAAGAGAATGAGCACAAGCACATTGTTACACAGCTTCAGGACAACTGTTCCATTGCACTGTAGGATGGCAGAAGCCCATCACAAATCAATCCTCAAACCTAGTAAACTTAATGAGCTAATAAAACCTGAAAGGTCATTTTCATATTTCACCTTATGTACTATGTACCACCTGACATTAAGTTGGGGGTTGTGATAAAATGTATTTAGTGGATTGACACTTTTGAATGTAAATGTACTTTCATGGTCTTTTTTTCCTTCTTTTTAAAAAAATAAAAAGAACAGAAAGAACAGAACACTCTGTGAACCAACACTGTTTGCATCAGACATCTGCAATTCAACTTGGAGAAAGTGCCAGAAGCTAGTGAACTCCCTTTGTCCTACATCATGTTGCAGGCTTGGCAAAGAGAAAAGCACTTGCAAAATCCTTTTTCATTTCCTTTTATGACTATCAGTTGCCAAATTTAGGGGAAAACACTGAATAAACATTACTGTGTAAGATAATACCCACAAATCAGTATAGCACACTGTTCACTGAAGAAAAGGGATGAGGAAGAAGGAAAAAGGCCAAAGAAGCACTCCTTACAAAATCCTATCCTGTCCCTCCAGTTCCCCATTCCCATAATGCACAAAACCCCGGGTATTTGGTCTCATAGGAACTGCATGGAAACACTGCTGTCCCTCTCCCTTTCTATTCACAATCAGAGCAGACAAGCGTAAGCTGAAGATTCATTTTATATTAATTCATGTTGCAATGTCAAGAACCTCAATAAACTAACACTTCCCCCATCTGTGAGCATAGATCCATGAACACCCAACCTCTCCTCCTACAGTGACACCCTTATTTGAAAATATTAGTAGAGATTTGCAACTTGAGTGGATTTTGACAGGTTATGGTTCTCTATATGTACACTGAATATTTTGCTCTTCATACATATATGGTAGCAAACAGCAAAATCCAAAGTGGATTGTTGGCATTTTTATCGCTAGTGTATAAAAAGCCTAATCAAAGAAAAATCCAAGTTATTTATATTTCCATTTCTGTTTAGTTTCATTGCATTTCATACGGGTGGTAGATATTTTTCCCTTTAAGCTTCTCTGGCTTTCCTAGGAATAAATTAATTTTTTGTTATGTAAACTGTTAAGTTGTCCATTATACAGAGTAGAAATTAACTATTAATTATTTATCTCTAATCTATTAACACAAGTCTGCTATACTATGAAAACATGTTACACATTTACATCACCTAGTCTTCTGCAACTGGAAACTGAATGACATTACAGCATCTTCCATTCTTGTGACTACCTTTGCCTCAATAGTAAGACATACGAATGCACTGGTAAAAAAAGAAACACATATAGTCCATACAACACTTGTCTCAGGCACATTGCCAGCAAGCTAAAAAAAAAAAAAAAAAGAGAAACTGCTAAATAATCAAGGGAACAATTTAAAAAAAGAAAATCCAGGTAATCTGACACTTTCATAACAAATTTGTATGATTTTTTTTCAGTCTTGCCTTTGAACCCTTGGGAAAACTTGAAAGACAGTTGTCTTTCTAGTTGAAGAAGGAATGAAGATAAAGTAGCAACTTTCATGCCCTGGAGGGTAAAAGGACGTAAATCATATTCATTTATAATACTCCTTTCTGAATTGCAAATGAAGACTATACATCTTACAAAGGGAGCACTCCGAAAAACACAGAATCTCACAAATGTTGCAGGAGAACAGTATCTACTAAAAGGTGGGGTAAATATTAATAACTAGTAAAAATAAAATTACTATTTAAACTTTGTAAACATTTGGAACGATCAATACCGAAAGCTTAGTAAAAAAGACAGTTGGATGTCAGCTCTAGCAGAAATGCTTCTCGGCACAGATGAAGTCAAACCACAACCCCTCCCATCTAATTCTGAAACACCTAAGGAGACTCCTACAGGTGTGGGAGAGCACAGGTTCCACCCATCAATAGCTTGTTCTTATTCCTGCCTGCACACCTCCAAAAGTGGTGAGTGTCTGTGTACATCTTCAGCAGCCTTGCTGCTTCTGTCCTTCCTCCTGAGGCTGTTGGAGCTGCTGAAGTTACAGTACACCGATACCTTTTTCTTTTTTAGTAGTTGGGGTGTACTCTTAGCTCCCGTGCCTGAAATTCACTACCTTTCCTCTCCCATTTCCTCTTACTGTTTTCCAATTCACCTTTACAATCTTGCAAATTGGCAATAGATGCGCTATCCAAAATTGCAAACTGAGCCTTATGCAAAGTCACACACGACATACCAGTCCCCACAGCGCTCTAAGAAGCACAAGCTGGAGGCAGGAACAGTTTAAAGAGGCATGTGAAAGTCTGTATGCACAGGCCTTGAATGTTAGTCAGCTGTAACCACAGTACCTTTGGAAGCAACACCTCCAACTTGATTCCCAAGAACATGGTTCTTCACGCTGAATTACAAATTTACAACTTTTTTCCAACCTCTCAATTAAAAGGGGAAACAGGCTATGAGACTTGGAAAAGATATACCAACTTTTTGTTTTGATGTATCAGTTATGAAAGTACTTTGGTACATGCAAAGCTATTACACCATTTACCAGTTATCCCTCTGCTGAAACAAAAATTACAGTATATCTACTGTCAGCACATATATTGCCATCTCGGTACTCTGTTTTATCTTCATGTCCACCTCTCTCCACGGACAACACTTTACTTGTATTGTAATTCATGCCATGGGCACTCCAATAATAAAGCACTTCAGCTCTGTTTCAGAGTACATTGTCTCTCTGCTAGTCAGGGTTCAGATATCCCTGCAGTTCCCAGGCACGTACTCTGAAGGACATTAACCTCCAGTACTGAGCACCACAGAATGTCTCAGGAGGCTCTTCACTGACTTTATGGGAGAATTTGCACACAATCACCTGTGCTGAAAAACGAACCCAAAATAAATGGTGTTATTAGTAAGTCAGCAGTACAGCAAACATGTATGACTAATGACAAATTAATGAAGCATGGTAGAAAACCTCTCTTCAGGAGTGTCAGGACCAAAGCGCATCCGCCTGCAATTATGCACACCACAACAATCAACCTAATTGGAAAGAACCTAGTCCCCAAAGTCACTAACAGTTGAAAATTCGAATCTGCTAGATTCAGCGTGTACAGCTGTGGTTGTAGCAATGCCTCTCCATCATCTAACTTGGCAGGACTGGGAGCCAAGACCTGCGGTTTTCTCTGACAAGGGAAAAACCTCAGTTTTCCCTGTGACAGTGTATCTACCAACTCAACCATCAATAAGATCAATGCAAAAAAATAAAACACAGTACTGTGATGGATGACTACTACCATAGTAAACCTACCACCAGAAGCAGTCAATGGGCTCTACGGACCCTCGAGGGCTGTAGCTACTGCTATTAAAATACAGTGCAACAGCAGGTGTCCCATCTCACATCCCTCAGAGCACTACAAAGGGGTTTAAGTATCAACCTAACACAGGATGGTAGGAAAAGAGATTAACCTCGCACCTCTAGCAACCATTTAAACAACAGATTCTCTCATGATACTCTGTTTCAGAGATATCTGAAGTTGCACTAGAAAGAGGAGCAAGATGGAGTTTTGTTGCTTCAGACACCAGAACCAACTGTGTTTACTCACAGTCACTGAATCTTACAAACATTTATTAGGAAACCATCAAAGCTTGAAAGTTTCTAGATGGATTGAACAAGTTTCTTTGGACTTAGACAAGACTGTATGAGCAATTTGCTAGGAAAAAGTATTGACTGCACTTCCCAGAAGAATTCCCTCAAACATGTTAAATTCCCTCTTACTTGCTTTGAATAGCATGCTGGGACACAATCATCATCACAAGCCACAGTGGTAACTACCTACATGCAAGAGTTCAAGCTAGAAGACTTAACGTTCTCCAATTCTCTTGCCTTTTACGTGAGCATAAAGGAAATCACTCAGCTCCGTTTCTTCCTTAAGATGAGAGCAACAGACTTTTGGAGAGCTCTGATTATTATTAAAGCAGCAAGTCGTCATTATTCAACTGATAGCCTGCCTGTTCTAACTGCCCAGAAAACTCTACGCACCACACTCAGACAACACATTTAGACTTCTGGCCCCCATCAGAAACTCTAACTTGGCAAAAGAGTTCCAAACCCGGGGTCTGCAAGTAATGAATTCTCCTCTCACTTTCATTTCTACATTTTGGCATTGCGCAGAGAAGGTAAGACACAGTCGAGACCCTCTGAATGAAGAAAAAAATATATTAAGTGCTTCAGAACACCAGTGGGAGGTGTACGCAATATATGGCTATTATTAGAGCGCTATTTTGCTTAGCAGATCAGAGGCTATAATCAGCAGATGATGCAGCCATGATTTGCGAAGCACAGCCTTATTAAAGACTAATGAGATAAATGAGTTAAAATTTACATTTTCCTCCACTGATAAGGTTCATTGGCACACTTAACTCCAACACCATGGTTTGAATATTAAACCCACTTATTAATGTCTAGTAAAGCTAATTATAATGCTGAGTGGCATTAAACTATAATAACTAAACAGCATGTTAGAATCGCATCCTTTAGTATTACTGTAGCACTGAAGTTAAGTGTTCAGCACCTGGAAATAAAACAGTCGAGCTCATGCTGTGAGAAAGCACTAGCCTTCTCTGAACCTTTTTTCTGACCCTTCTGAAAGCCCAAAGCCACGTTCTAACAGTGCAACAGGCAGGTAAAACATTGCTTGTTACTATGATTTCAATGGTGTCTGTCTGTCTTACTGCAGTAACAGTAAAGATTGACAAGTATTTTTGTATCTACATAATATTACACTACACTTGGCATATACTCTCTAATCCCTAACAGAAAAAGCACTGAGGTACTGACAAAATTAACAAAAGCCTGGAGACCATATTTGGGTTTACTCACCTTTTTCACCATCTTCTGTCAAAACTACACGTTACTATAAAACACCCACCACCATTTACTGAAAAGGATAGTGAAAAAAACAATTTAGGCCTTGCACTACCCTCTATATTGTCATGTCACGTCTATCTAACATGAGCACTTAAATGGGCAATGATCATTTTGAAGGATAGCCTAAGAGGACAAGAGCAAAAACATTCTTTCCATTTCCATCTTTGCAAGGTATCTAGCCTGTGACAGCAATGGAAAGAAGGCAAAAGGGGATAATTAAGTGTCAGCTATCCATGGACCAGTGTCAGGACTCACATATGCCAGTCCAAAAAGAATTTCCAGTAAGCACAAGCTTAGGGTGCACAGCTCCTCTGGGAGCTCCTCATCCCAACACAAGAGCAGCACCAGCTCTTATTCCATGAGGAAAGCCATGGAAAGTACAAGACTGCACAGCAGCCATTATTACCTTTTCAAAGTAAAATATACAAAAAGAATAATAACTAAAAAAAAAAAGGGATAAAACCACTGTGGATAAAACAACTCCACTTCTTATTTGTAAAGTAATACTCAAAAGCAAACATTCATTATGCACATAAAAAAGGCACCGCAGAACTACTAGAATTTCTTCTTCTGTGGGGAAAAGCAAAAAGTGTCACAATAAAAGAAACTAGCTGAGCAAATCATGTGTGAAGCATTAAATGCAACTACTTTTTCGAATGCACTTTTGTTCCTTTCTATTTATCACCAGATTTAAACATTCTGCTTGTAATACAATCCACTCCACTTTCTTCAGCCCATCTTTAAAATACAGACATGCCATATTTCAGCAGCAGAAGCAAAGGAATGCAGTGGAGCTCAAAAACAGAAGATTCAGTATATGGATTGATGTGAAGCATTCCACTGCATCTCTGGTTGTAGGAATCCATGGGCATACACTGGTATCCGCAAGCCCATGCTGTAGCCAGGCACAAAAAACCAAAACGAAAAAAAAAGCAGCAATCCACTTAGGTGGTAAATTCTAATGCCACAAAATCACCAAGCCAGATGAGGTCCACCAGACTGCTTCAGCTACTGGCAGCATGACTTAAGTCAAAAGAATCCCCTGTGCTTTTCACATGGTTCCTATGGCATGCATCAGGTCCTGAAACCAAACCGGGAAAGGAGTGTTTGCTCAGTGCTCTGAGGATCCCTCCCAATGGATACTCAGGACTTTGGAAAGCTGAACGATCAAGCCTGTTTCCCTAAGGGAAAATCCTGCCAGCCTGACCCCACAGGAGCTCCTCCCTCTACACAGGTTCTTCCCACAGAGGAGAAAGTGGCTCTGCAGTCTTTTTCTTTCAGTACATCACAGTAGATGTGGCTTTTCCCAAGCCATTTTATGAGTACAGTTTGTTTACTAAGAGAATAATCAGGGAAGCTGCTCCAATTACTCTTTCAACTATGCTAATAGTTGGTAGGTATTCTGAATCTAAATGCTTCGATACATCCCTGCATCTATAAAACAGATACATCTAAAGCATACTATATTTTTGAGAGAGAGAAGCAGCAGCACAGTATTCCCACAGGCAGCCTTGTCAGGAAAAGATGTAAGTGGTAAATAATTAATTTTCCTAGGTTAACTTGAATTTCAGACTAGCATTTGTGAGCAACAGTGCAATGGAAAGGCAACTAAAAACTCTAGTTTGTATTCCTGTCCAGTAAGGAGCTTTACCTTACATGCAAGCACTGACAGCAAAAGTTTTATCATCTCAGCGACAGGAAAAATAAAGAACGCTTATACCACTCCAGCAGACTCCTCAGTGAAATACAAAGAACTTGGAAGTCTGTGCTTGGCTACTACTGTATTTTTTATTACTTTCTTTTTTGACAGTTATGGCCCAGACACAGATAGGTGCTGAGCACTGATGTCAGACTGCAGCACACAAACCCCTCCGGTATCATCTACCCTACAAATAATTAAAGACATCGTTCACTGCTTACTGTGCTTTTCACTCCTGCATAACAGGTGTTCGGCAGGAGGGTTGGGGACAATTCTAAATATGGCAGGGGGGAAGCACATTCCAGCGAAATCTTCTTTTCAGCATTGGTCGTAAGTTTAGCAGTTTGACAAGTAAAGGTTCAAAACAGTACATAAAATGTTAACAAGTAGTACTGGCGTACATTCAGTATTGGTGATTTGAAGTGACTGAAGTTTTATATAGACTATCAACTGATGAATTGTGATGCCATATCATACTTAGAAAAGGTGAATGATCCAATTCTTTTACCACTTTATTTGTTGCCTCAAAAGTGCTGGCAGATCATAACAGACAAAAAATAGTTCATACAATCAGAAATAATCTGGCCTTTGAGACAAGACTTTGCAGAATATAGTTCCTTTTCTCTGGAAACCATCCACAAAAATGGACTAGAATCTACATCTATGTAAACATTTAAGAAACAAACTTCATTAACATACTGCTTATGCATTAATTTTCTGACAAATTAGAGTTTTCTTAAGTAATTCTATGCCTGGTGGTAACCAAAAAGGGGACAGAAGAGCGCCATAGAACTAGATCTAATACTCCGGGAATTTTTCTTCCAAGTCTGATTTTATTTCTTGTGTTTCTAGAACTGCCTTGACTCTGTGACCAACAGCAAAGTTGATGGACCTCGAGATCCTGTTGCCTTTCATTTCAGTCAGCTGAATTTTTGGAGGATCAGAATACAGTTATACATTTCTTTATAATAGAGCTGTATTACAAGCATGATAAAGAAATGGGAGAAATGTTCTGCTCTGTTCATTACGATCAATAGATTACGTAGCTCAGTCAGAAAGCAGAAGGAATTATGAAAAAGAAAAGTAATCTTTAAACTATCAATATTTCCAGAACAACTTTTCTTTCAGATACGCAGATTCCCACTTCTCAGACATAGCTAATAATGTCAGAATATGAGACTCATATGGTCGGAATGACTAATATTTACATTAAGCAAATGTATTGCCACAGTAACACAGACACCACAGAGCTATCTACCTGCCACAGCTCACTAAATTATTTAGCATGCCAATACTACAGTGACATTGTGTAAATGATCACATTCATTAAGAGCAGAGTATGTGCTGAAAAACTGATTGTTAGACAGCTATATTTATTGCCATGAAAAAACCCAACAGCATCAGTATTAGGAAAAAAAAAAAAAAGCAAAGCAGCATAGAGGAAGGCTACAGCCTGTAGTAGAACAACACGCTTTGAAAAGCTGCATTAAAAAAAACCCATGTCCACATCCCCACACCTGTGGAAAGCAGCACAAACTACAAGCCCACTTATGGGACATCAGGCTGACCTGCCGCAGCTAAAACAGAGATACTAGCTACTGCCTGCATTACATTTTTGGGATCATTTAATATGCATCTTACGTTCCCAAGATAGTATTCTACACTGTGGGATTATAAGAACTAGTGCACATGAACTATGTTTTATTCAGAAGTAACTATGACACCCTCTCCGAAATCCATAGTTCTTCAATACTGACTGTTCTTCAACAGTCAACGTATTTACAGTTATAAGAGGTGCAATATTCTGGGCAATGGCCTGCCACATCCTCCAAGTGGTAGATGATGGCAGGTATCTGAGTGGTTTGTGTAAATCACCATTCTCAATCTGAAATAAAGCAGTTTGGACACCTCAAGCACTTCCTGCACTATGGCTATTTTCCCCTCATCGTGTGGAATAGAAGAAACAATGACAGGCCAAGAAAACAAAGGGACACCTCAGGTCAGCTCTTGCAACCAGATGGATTTCTTCCTAATTTTTGGCAGCTGTAGCCCCTTCTTTTGTTGGGCACAAATCATGTTTTTTCACTTCTCTCTTTGAACTCAGAAGAACCAAGAGGAAACTGAAGAGTCATAGCACAAAGATCCAGGCACAAAACTAACCCAGCCCAGCTCTAACAAATTCCTGTTCTCTCTGATCTTTTTAGTTCTTCATAGGCTTAATATACAGAATTTCAATGCAAGCCAAAGTTTGAAAAAATTTCTTCTATTAAATTTTTATGGAAAGTAAGTCTTTCTACTTATACCTGCTCCATGCTTATGGTTATATTATTATTCACTTCCATGGAAATGCCACCAATTCTTACGTACAGACATTTTTATAGTACAGGCAATAATCAAACCCAACCTCAAAACATGAGACAGACTCAAGTCGAATTTGATCTTGAGAGACAAGCTTTTCAAACTATTGAAGTGTTTGGGCCAAGCTGTTCTCCAGAGAGATTAATGCTTCAATAACAAGAGTCTGCTTTTCTTCAGCAAGTTATTTTAATTAAGAATTAATCAAGAACTGACCTGATCCTCCACAAAAGAACATCAGTAAAGTATGGAGAACAGCACCATGGTGTGAAAGCAGTTTTAGAAAGTAGCCTCATGGAACCTATTGATAAAAATCAACATTACTTTCCACTCTCTACTAAGTATTTTAGATCCTCAAAATATATTCCATACTGTAAGGCAATAGGACATGCATTATTTATTATTTTTAACTCATTCAAACAATGAGTGACATTGCATACCTCACTGTCACATGAATGAAATCCTCCCTAAATGCTCCATCTGCATAGTCTCACTTTCCCTCCATTCACCAGCTGAATCTTATTTATGAGATAACACAAAGGTACTCAAACCAAAGTAATACTAAGACTTCCTCTTTATCAGATAGAGGATTCAAAAAAACCCACCACAACAAAACCCCACAAATTTTTCAGTCCATTGTCTTTAGATGACTCCATTGTCTTTAGATGACGACACTAATAAAAATCATTATTTTGAAACATGCTGTTGACAATCAGCTTCACTCTGCTTGTCACCTCAAAGATCCTCTCTCCTATTGGAATCTGCCATTGGAAACACTTCTCATGAGATCATGAGTTTAACGGCATGTCAGCTAGAGAAATGTCTTAGTCTGTGAAAGATGAATACTGCTGATTGGACTGTTGAAATATAAATTGATCAGATGAGAAGCAACTGACTAGTAGACTAATTAGCAGCAAGGAATAGAATTATGCAAAGCCTCCAAATCCCAGGCAGAGGTATCAATGACATTTACACGCTACAAACCACATTGCTGATAAAGCGCAAACTAGGAATAGGAAGTCAACTTCAAGTATTCAGCATCTTAAAGCACATTTGTAATGGAGCCAGTGGGGATATCTGCTCAATGCATTGGAATAATTTTAAAAGTGCACTACTAATACTTGAAATGTTTCTATGACAATTGAGCACCCTGCTAAAGTGGCTGAGATAAGCCTTTGACAATTCTAGATAAGAAACACCAAGCAATTAAGAGAGATATCCAAACACTAACCTTAAATTCCACTTTGGTTGAATTTTCTCCTGCAACTTCTACCTTTCAAGTTTATAACTGAAAGAACTAGAAAAGTCAGTCCTGCTACATAAATCACAATTAATTCTAAACACAAAACCTGTATTTTGTTTTCAAGCCAACAGTAGGTGAGCCCAAAAAGTAGGTGAACCCAAAAAGTAACAACAGTCCACAGCAATACTGGCTTAATTTCATTAGATTTGGCTCAGCAGCACTACTACCGGATCCAAACTTCTCCTGCAGAACAATTCAAGTAGGAGCAATGCAAAACACCTTGCTCCAACAGGAGTGCAACAACTCCAACATCTATATCAGATGTGCTACCATTCCCAAACGAAGTTCACATTTTTGCATGGTGCTGTATTATGCTATAACAAATCTTCTCAAAATCTTATATTAAGTAAGGTTCACATAATATCAGCTTACATACAGCAGAATGAGAACTAATAATGACTGCAGATGAAGCTGAGCTGACTTCAGGTAGAACAGATGCCTCAGTGCCGAGCCTTCCAGTACTTCCCATTCCAGGAAATCATGTCCAAGACTGCTCTGCACAGCAACCGTTTATTAATTTTGGGTTTGTGTCAGGCAAAACTGGTTGCAGCATTACCAGAGACACGCTGACTCTGGAAACATTAAAGCCAGATTTTCTGTAGTGCTGTGGCACGCCATGCCATCTCCAACATATCTGGAACTATTTTTGGATCTACAGCCCAGATAATCTGGTGACATATAATGGTGAGTTGACATTACACATGTATGGTCAATATGGATTTAAAAAACTTTGCACAGTATAAACTATGAAATTATCTAAGCAGGCATAAAGCATACTGCACGATTAGCAAGATTTCCTTCAGGCTTTCCCAGTGATCAAATGTAACTACTGCAAGAACTCTGTTAAGCAGTACACAGAACAGCAGGTTCAGAAGAAAAGCAAAGTATGAAATTTCAGTACTGCTTACCTTAAAAACATGCCTTTACAGAAAAATTATTTTAATTGTATAACAGATGATTCAAATCAGAGTATTTTTTTTACTCTCTATATACACAACAATATCTGACCCGCTATAAAGATTTGTGCATCCACACTGTAAATAGATCTATCATGCACATCCACAGGTTAATTAAGCTGGATAGCTAAAAAGTCATATGTGTACCCAATTTTAATTTCTGGATGACCAAACGTGTTCTGTGTCAGTAAGGCCAATTTAAGCCTGCAGTGCATTTACTGGATAGTCCTCTACTACAGTTCATGCATGCATGTGCACATGTGCTAAGTACAGCACGTTTGGACAGCTCAGAAAGTATCCAGAGAATAAGAACAAAAAGGCAAGACACAGCATTTCTCTGTCTCAGTTAAGTTTAAAAGTCAGACTAAAGCAGGTACAGGAACTGAATGGCAGCTCTACTGCAGTTCCACATATAAAGGTTAACAAGCAGCAAGTAGGCTAGCTGACAAGGACATAATCGGCATTAAAGGCAACAGCAGCACAACCAATTTCCAGTGCTACATTCAGTATCTCATGGGTGTTTTGTTAACACTGAAGTATCAATGACTATATAAATAGAATATCTTACAATGTTTTTAGTTTTAACATATGCAAGGATTCTGTGGTGTGTTTTGTTACTTTCTCATACGTTATTCTGATAGGAGCCTTGGTCTCAGTGTGATGTGCCCTGTTCAGTTTAACGGCAACTTGGTTCCCCTTTCTTACAGCAGAATAGAAAGACTATAAAAGGTTCATTTTTTATTATTATTTGTTACTACTGCCCTTCCTCCCAGGTTCCCCCTTCCAACCCCATTTTTCAAGGGACACGCTCTAACATTAACTGCTTTGAAGCTCCACAACCTGACAAGCCAACAAAGAAAAAGCAACCACATGCTCACCAAACTGATGTACAACCTCCATGCTTGAAGAAATGAATGAGTTTAAATGCCTTGCTGGACCAAGGCCAACTCAGCACTCAGCAGGACTAAGCCCCAAAAGAGCAAGAAGTCTGGAAAAGAAGAATCAAGTCCAGGCCTTCCATATGTGCATTGGGTTTGCCTGGCAAGGTTTTGCTAGTCGGGGGGGGGGAGGGGGGTGGGGCAGGCTACAGGGTTGGCTCTAGGAGAAGCTGCTAGAAGGTTCCCCCATGTCCGATGGTGCCAATGCCAGCCAGCTCCAAAATGGACCCACCACTGGCCAAGGTGGATCCCATCGGTCACAGTGGCACTATGTCTCTCTGTTAACGTATTTAAGAAGGGGCTGGGGGGGAACTCTGCACAACAAATTGCAGCCAAAGAGAGAAGGGAGAACATGTGAGAGGAACAACTCTGCAGACACTAAGGTCAGTGAGGAAGGAGGAGCAGGGGCTGCTCCAGGTGCCAGGGCAGACATTCCCCTGCAGCCCATAGTGAAGCTCACAGTGAGGCAGGCTGTGCCCCCAAAGCCATCTGCTGCAGCAGATTCCCCACTGCAGCCCATGGAGGAACCCACACCAGAGCAGGTGGGTTCCTGAAGGAGGCTGTGACCTCGTGGGGGAAGTCTGTGCTACAGCAAGCCCCTGGCAGGGCCTGTGGCCCCACAGACAAGAGGAGCCCGCCCTGAAGCAGATTTGCTGGCAGGACTCGGGACCCCACCGGGGACCCACGCTGGAGCAGTCTGTTCCTGAAGGGCTGCACCCTGTGGGAGGACCCATGCTGGAACAGTTCATGACAAACTGCAGCCCATGAGAGGGACCCATGGTGGAGCTGTCTCCCATGGGAGGGACCCCCACGCTGGAGCAGGGGAAAAGCGTGAGGAGCCTCCCCCTGAGGAGGAAGGAGCAGCAGAGAGAGCGTGCCACGAACTGACTGCAACCCCCATTCCCCTGTGCACTTGCGGGGAGGAGGTAGAGAAAATCGGGAATAAAATTAGGCCCAGAAAGAAGGGGGGGTGGGGGGAAGGTGTTTTTAAGATTTGGTTTTATTTTGCATTACCCCACTCTGATTTGATTGGTAATAAATTAAACTAATTTCCCCAAGTCAGTCTCTTTTGTCCATGATTAGCAATTGCTGAGGGATCTCTCCCTGCCCTAACCTCAACCCACGAGCCTTTTGTTGTATTTTCTCTCCCCTGTCCAGCTGAGGACATGAGTGACAGAGCGGCTTTGGTGGGCACCTGGCATCCAGCCAGGGTCAAGCCATCACAGTGTGGTATAAAGGAGCGTTAACTGTGCAGAGAAAAAGGACAGATGCAGATAGGCAAGGGCCACTTAACAGACTGGAGTCTGTCATGTCTCCCTCCAGTTCCAGTATCATTCTTACAGAGCAGCATTTGGTTTATCAGAACAGAGTAAGGGGGCGGGGAGATGGAAATAGCAGAACTGAAGGGAGCAGAACCGAAGGAAACAAAACAGCTCTTCTTTTTTTCCCCAGACAAAAAGGAATAAGAAGAAATAAAGAAAAACAGAAATGGAAGTTAAAAGATACATTTATATGATTTGCATTGATTAAAATACTAATCGGCCTCTTCTGTACTGTACAGCAGTGTTAAAACCCTAACACCACCCATGCACATACGTACCAATACATACATATACAAGCCAGTACATGTTGCTGTTAAGAATCAAGCTGCTGAGTACCTAATAGAGAGGCAGATTTACCAAACAGGTATTTCTAAATTCATGTTCAAACCCCACAAGTGCCATACCTAAAGCATACGAAGCCCTTGATATCTACACTTTGAACATAAAAATGACAGTTTCAGATGCAGATATCTTGCTATTAAGAAATACTGAACAATTACATATGCATTAAATAAACCTTAAGCCATTTATTTCCTTGATTCTTTAGATGCCAAAACATTAAAAAAAACCCAACGCAGAATAAAAAACAAACAAGAAAAAACCCAGACATGGGGCCACCTTACTATGCATTATTAAAATGCCAGGCACAGTAGGTTGTTAATTTTTCACTTGAAGTAACTGCATAACTTGGTTGGGGAATTATTCAATTCTGAAACCTCTGTAGCCATTTCATTTCACCTTTCATTTTCCATCATCCACAAGTCAGAATTATATACATAGTTTATTGAAAAGTGCACAAGTCCTTGAATCTCAGATACAGATGGGATGCGCTGTGATTTTTGTTACCATAACATATAAAGAACAAAATAAAAAGAAAAAAAAGAAATACACAGTGATGTTAATATAAGCATAGCAAGTCAGAGGTTATATTTCTCATATTGAAACAAGATTTCTGCTGTCTATAAGCCCAAGATATATTTTCAATCTTTTTATCATGTCTCCATGCTATGCATCATGAAGATAGATGGTGATAGATCAATGGCAATAGAATGGTGATAGATTAAAAACAGTGACACTCCAAAGTACTCTTTAAAGCTTCTTGTACTCTTAGTATAAACTAACTGTATGAGCAAGAAAATAATTATCTACATGTCAACAGAAAAACACAGCACATCCCCAGGAACAGATTATTCTTCTGTGAACACCCTCCCACTATTAACTATGTAGGGGTCAGGGTCGGGGAAGGATGCAGAGTCAAACTTGTGGTAAATGAAAAATTTAACCACAACAGATATGTGTTTACCTAACCACCATTCTCCTGACTCACAAAAGAGGCCTTTCAAAACCTCTGTAACTGATGCTTGCTTAAACAGTCTAGGATATGTGAAATGTGCATACTGATCTTTAGGGAGGGGGTGATGGGGAGATCACAGATTGGGCTACTCTGTATAAAATGCTAAACATCCACCTGACCAACAATTTGGAGGCACAGAAGTTGTCACCTGCACAAATAATATCCTATCTTTGCACTCTGCTCAGGCTGTGAGCATGCTGAGGGAAAGGAAAATTGTAGCATCATCTCACCCCAACATAGTTAAGTGGGAATCCCACTCACAGATCAGTTGTTCCAGCTACTCCCCCATAGATAATTTTAAGTCTATTATTTCACATCGTGCCTCATGAGATGCTCGCTGTTTTTGTAAGCTACTACAATATTCTTTATTAGGAGGCTCAAGAGAAAGAGTATACCATATAGTTTTTTTTTTTAAAAAAAAAACAAAACTATGTAAATGAAACATCACACTATCCGTAAGTGCTGTAGTTTGATAGGAGAGAGGGGTTTAGGGGGCTGTGTCCTCTCCCAGAAGTATCCAGCACTGGGCTCGTCTCAATTAGATTCAAAGGCAATATTGTTTCAAGAACGTTTAAGGACTTTTTTGGAAGCTAATGGCAATGTGGTAAAGGAAACACACTGACAGAGCATGTACAAGCTCAGCTGTCTTATTATTAGTAACATGCTAGTCAATACATTCTGGAAGAAGAAGAACACATGCTTTTAAAAAAATGTTGAACAGATACACTTAAATGACCTCCCCAGTTTGCACTTTAGAAGACACAGACAGACAATATACTGCCCTATATCAGTTCAGGTGATTTTCTGGAGTACATGTTTGTAAGATAATAACGAATAACGCAGAAAACAAATTTTAAAAATCCATTATAAGAGAAAAACCAAAGCAATCATAAATGAGCATTGGTAACTCTGCTCCGGGTCTGCTGGGTTATTTTTTTGTTTGGCTTCCCCTCCCTTCCAGTTTCAGGAAAAGTGAGAAGTTCTGAACAGTCACTCATGATACTGATTCATGATTCAGCTGCTGCTGTGCCTTTCAGAAATGCCAGACCAGTTTTTCTCGTTTCTTTTACGAAAGCAATGCAATGGGACAATAGCTTCATCTCCCAAATTAACCATTGTTGGGCACCCAGCTCTAGGCAATTGGCTTACTCTGTGCAAGCACTTTATTATTATCCTCCTACTTGTTTATATTTCTCAAAATGCAGCATATTATTCTCTTTGACTGTAGTTGCTTCCCACCTGTTCATTCATCTTTGTTTGTCTCGCTGGATTTCTTCAGTTGTGTCTCATTAAACAGTCTGAATTTTTCTTTCCAGCTGCATGCTACATTGACTTTCAGTAAAATTAACGTAGCTTTACACCAATGAAAGGAAAACAGAATCCAGTCCCACAGTTTTAAGATTTAAGAGACAATAAAGCTTTGCAAGGCTATGAATTTTAATACTCAAAGATTAGCAATTAATCTTAATCTCAGTTCTAAGCTTCTAGGACAAAACAGTTTAGAGAGCTCCTGACAGGGCTTTTACTAAATGTATAGCTCCAGAAGATTAGGTAAGCCAGAAGAACAGTTCATAGTTCTCAACAGAACAAAGTCCTATCCCTTGCCCCACACCCCTAGCACATTTATTTTGTACTCCTTGTTCAGTTCACAAAGCAAGTCAGTTTAACAACAGGTCTAATAAGAGTCAAAGCAGAAGGGAGTAAGACTGCATCACTGTAAGCTGGGAACAGGAGAAGCCAAGGGTGGAGGGGGCAGGGCTGTGCAGCTTCCACCTTTGACAGAGACTGTATCAGCTCTGCTGCTCCCCAATTTTTATCACCATAGCTGTATATTTACAGCCAGCACAGCAAGTCAGATTCTGAAGGTTTACAGCCAGTAATTGATATGTCAGTTCTGAAATGATGTTACAAGAATTCAAATTTATTAGCAGTAAACATGTCCAAAATGTCAGGAGACACTGGATCCCTGGTCTCACCTTACTCCAAACTGACCAAATGCAAGAGAAATATTCCCTGGCCTGACAGCCACTGTGCCTCTGGTAAGGGACACAAACTGATAAAGGAAATGTATGGAAACATAACACAAAACACTAGCAGAAATGGACATAAAAATCATTAGACATACTGAACATGCACAGAAATTAATCTCTTTTTTCAAATAAATTAATCAAAATTCCTTATTTTCTTAAAATAAACTTTTCACATACTTTTGTCCTCTGGAACTGGAAGAATTCTGGTTTCTCAAAGATTGCCTTCCTGTTTTATTTCTCCACAATTAAACCTCCAACTCCACATTTGGCCAATGGCTGTTCCAAGCTGAACATGACCCTTGGAGGCCAGCAGATTCTCTTGCATTTTTCCGATCCCAGCAACTAACGGTTGGACTGTGTCTCTCCCTACCTATCCACCAAGTAATAGAGGATACAGCAACTTCCTTATCTGTTCTATCCCACCCTCAAAGATCCTTGGTATGAAATTCCAAAATGCATATACCATGACTCCAGTAAAAAGACTTTAGTTCCCATCTTAAAACACACTTTGCTGTGCAGCTGACAGTTTTGAAAGGGAAGCCAGAGCGATAATGTTACAGCCTTAAAATAAGGGGAAGAAGGGGAGAAGCAGGAAAGTGAGATGTTGCCCTCAGGCATAATACTTTTTTGAACTGCTCCTGGGATGACACCTACCCTTACTTCTTTAATCACAGCAAAATAAATCTTCCATCTTGCCATTCATGAATAGCAAAACTTTATGCTGAAGTTTCTAAGCTGTTTTCAGAAGAGAAGTATTTCACTTACTATGAGTTTTTGAAGTTTTTGCCTCATGTCATGACCTTCACAGGGAACAGAACTGAAAGACTGCCTTAGTTAAGTCCCCCTCATCTGCCATCATAATTTATAATCCTTCATAAATTGATCAAGCTCCAGATTTTTAATGTTCTCTTGCATTCACTGAAGACACTATGACATTTCCAAAGCAGCGAAATATCAGTCCATGCATTTTTATCCAGTATCATATTGTAGTCTACTTACTCACTAGAATCACTCATAGAATCAGATAACTCTCAGAGGTTTATGAGTCTGTTTTTTAAATGAGGAGCTAAGTTATTAGATCTTTAAAGACTGTATTGTAAGATAAATTTTAAAGTTACTGAATACACACGTAAAAGCTTCATTACCACAGCGTCTTCAAAAGATTCATTTTTTCAGTTGCAGCTGGTTGCTCAAGGGTATACCTAAACAATTATTTCATGATGCTAAAATTAAAGCTCCTCTCCAGCACATCCTACAACAATACTCCTCTGCTGCTGGTTTGTGGAAAGTGTATTTTGCATAGGCCACTTGAGAAGCTACATTATACAGATCAGCAATGTGTCTTCAGCACACAGGGAGAACAAACACTCAACTCAAGCAAAGCTCATTAGGACTTAAAAACAACCAGCAAAACTAGGAATGATTAACTATCAACATCTTGAGACAGAGCTGGGGAGTTGTGATTTATTTGTTTTAACAATGTTGTTATACGTCTTCTTAGTATAACTGGGTAGCCATTAAGTGTGAAAAACAGCTATGAAGTCACAGAAATGCTGTTGAAGAAAATCAATGTTAAGCACTACCTCCTTTTCTAGTATCCCTTTTTACACATAAAGCATCCCAAACAGCTTCAGAAAGCAATCAGATTCTAATTGTACAGTGATTAAACTGAGAAACACCAACTGTTCTGCATTGAAACAAAATATGTATATATTTCTTGCACTTTAAGTTCTGATATCGGTAAAGTACATCCCAGAGTAGTACCAATGCAATCAATTACAGTAATTTTACCTAGGAGAACACAGAGTTTGGGTCAACATTTCAATATTGTTTCAGGTTAGCCTCCTTCTGCAGTAGGGTAGTCATCAAAGATTTCCCCAGTAGCAAAAGATTTAACCAAAAAGCCTCTGTGCCACAGCAAGAATTCAGTGAAACTTTTCCCTTCCTCTTAAATATGATGTCCCTACTAGAAGATAAGCAAAAACCCCAGTGTGTTTCATAATGCAGTTTCTGAGCAAACTTCAAAAATAAAGCTTCAGAACCTGGGACTGAAGAGCTTTGTAATACATGGAAGTGGCCTACAACAGAACAGCCCGTGTATGAGAGACACTGTTGCTCTTTACTGGTAGGAAGATGAACCTTTCGAATTGAATGGACATCAAAAGAGTATTATAATAAACGATTTTGCAAAGTACATGCTAGTTCCAGCAACCAGTGCCCTTCAGGAATGTATCATATTTATCTAATCACTTCCACCTTCTCTTGGTTAAAGTTAAGTCACAGTTCATTTTAGTTAAAAAGTCACAGAAGTAGGATGAAACAAGTATTCTGCTTAGCTTGCATTTTGTAAACTTGAGCATGCATGTGGCAATGGAATCAATTAATTTGCTACCCAGTCTATTTCTTCACTTTGAACCTCAAGCAGTGCCAGCAAATCTCATTAATCTAATCTCAGTAGTAAAAAAAGTTTCTCCAAAATTCCTTCTCAATAATGTTATACTTGCAGTGTCCAAATCTTTGTTTCAAAAGACTTACAACAAAAATAACATTCAATGTAAGTTTCACAATATTCAACGTAATGTGAAACTAAGGCCACAAACACTGCTTTAAAAAGCCCAACAGTACCCTTGAATTAGGTGACAAATTACTTCTTCATTAATCCAATTCTATTTCTAGCTAACCAGAGTGTTAAAAATTTCTCCAGAATCCAGGGAGATAAATGACAATGTACATTTATAGCCTTGAAACATACGCTAAAGCAGAGACACAGCCTTCAAAAAAATTAAAAGGAGTATATGATACATGATTTAAACACCTACAGCTTTGATCCTGCATTACCTTTTCCCATCTTTGTTCCTGCACAAGTGTTAATTTGTGACAAATTATGGAACAAACTCATTGTTACAGACCACAGCAGGCACCAAAAGTATACACAGTTTTTAAAAGCAATTAGTCAAATTCATGAAAGAAAAAAGGACACTGAAGTTACAGAAAAGAAAGACTATTAAATAAACCCATGGACTGCACATGGCCAGAGATACTGCCATACGCTTGGACTATGTACATATCGCACCCTATGCAGCTGTCACTGGACGATGCCACTGCGCTGAGTTGATCTTTGACTTCAGCCAGTACAGATGCTCTTAAGCTCTTATTTCAGGCATAGGTGTCAGGGCAGCTGGTGGGATGCAACCCAAATCCAACCAACAGGAAAACGTGCTGAATTGCACACAAGACTCTTTCTGGTTTTAAATCAAAACAGCATTTCTGAGACACGGCCGTGGGGAACCCCAGGTTCTGTGCTTGGGCAGCACAGCTGCCACCAGCCTCCTGCTCCCTTCCCTCAAGGGCCATAAACCCATCAACTCCTGTTGTAAGGACAATTCAACTTGAAAACACTCACCAATCCCCACTGCTTCATATATATAACAAATACATCAAATACAGTTGTCTCCATTGCTTGCCTGATTAACAAGAGGTTTGTCTGACAACAGCTACAAAAAAGTTTCTCTGGTGTTCTTCTGTTCAGCCCAACAGATTCTAGGACTGAAGAAACAAAACCAAAATCTAATGAACAAGTTGGCATTTAGCTTTCAAATTCAGTTCCTGCATGCCTATATATTAACAGTATATCCTACTCCTCTCTTTAATTTATTCCAAGTTTATATTTTGAAATAATAATGCACACTTCAAAACAAATGAATCCACAGTTGAAAAAATGAGGTTAGCTTTACCTGAAAACTCTCTTTGTTTTAAAAAATGTTGGGATGTAAAAAACAATGATACACAGGAAAACATCCTGTCAACTGAAAATCTGATCCTTACAGATTTTCTTCTGCAGTTTCGCTTTGTATTAGCGTGACTGTTTCCTTATAAGTTTGCTGCCATCAAAATGGTGGTTTTTTCCTCCAAAATAGAAACACTATGTTGATAATACTTACTTTTATTACAAAAAACAATCACTTTTCTTGTTTGCTTTTGGGGTTTTTTTTAAGACTATCATAAAATCTCTTAATTTCTAACACTGAACTTACCAAATATCCTTTATTCAGAATGGTGACAAATTCCCTTAGGTTTCATAGGGCTTCTATCAAGCACAATTTAGACTAATTTAGTCCTAAGGTAAAGCCAATTCTGGAGAGATACTCACTTATTTTTTTTATTTCAATGGGACCAAAGTTGAGAAAAACAACTTTCACCATTATCAGAAAACTAGCCTTACTTTTCCATTTCATCACACCAGTGGCCTCTCCTACCTACCATTACACACTGCCAACTTCCCTGTACTATGCTTAATTTTTCAGGGCAAAATATTTACTTATCTAATTAGACTCAAGACACAAGCAACAACAAATAAGTCAAGATGGTTGGACAAAACACTCTTTATAACATACCCTGAAACTCTGCAATGAATAGGTCATGTTATCCAATATATACGCAAGTTTTTTTCCTTGTTTGTCCTGAGCTGAGAAAGAGCAAGTGTTTTATACATTACTAAAGCAACGTGTACGTCTTCATACTTCTCTGAACCACCAGGCAGATGTGTCCTTCATAGACCTCTCCCTCACCATCACAGCAAGAGCAAATTCATAAGATAGTATATAGCGATGAAAGATCAGAAACAAATATTTAAATTATTTGTAGAACATCACTGGCTCCTAAAGAAGGCCATGCCAGGTAGCATGCAACTGGCCCAAGGAATCCTATGAAAGAGTAAATCCTAAATCATGTAATAGCTCTTTTCTATTAATATCAACATTTTTGTGAAGATCAAGGGAGTTTAAAAGTTACCTACATCAGTAAAACAGGATCTTCCTCTGTAATACTCATTTTGGATAACTGATAGTAACCAAGTTGCTACTGGCTTGCTCCTAAGATGAAACTCATTGCTGAATAAAAAAGACACATCCCTCCCCACAAGTCTGAGTTTCTACAATTTTTCTTTTTTTTTTTTTTTTAATCAGAACAAACTCCAAATTCTACAAATCTTTTACCAGAAAAGAAGAATAAAAAAAAATAATTCAAACCACTCCCCAAAAACACACACAGGAAGAATACAGATAAAAGGAAGCATGACCCCAAGATCCCACATACAAACCAAATAACTTAACAAAAGGGCTTTTATCCATTTTGTGTCTTTTTTCATTCTGAAATTCCAACTTGAATCTAGGAAAGCTTTCCTTAGAAAAAATTAATTGAAAACAAAAACATATGGGATTATACT
The DNA here is from genome assembly GCF_017639655.2 of Falco naumanni. Lineage (NCBI taxonomy): Eukaryota > Metazoa > Chordata > Aves > Falconiformes > Falconidae > Falco > Falco naumanni. Next base: position 76,484,824 of record NC_054054.1, on the reverse strand, counting down.
TATTTCAAATATATTAATATTTTCTGATAACACTATCAACTCTAGTCCCAACTGGTATTAATGCCTTAATCACAGATAAAATTAATACACTTAAACTGGATACTCAAGCTCTTGCATTAAGAAATCAGAAATTCTTTTCATTAACACTGTTAGCTAAACTAAGGGGAACTCAAACATACTAGTATAATTGACAACGTGAACTAACATGGAATAAGAACTAAAGGGAACTAAAGAAGACTTCACATCACTGTTTTGTCATGCCACTTCCCACCCATCAGTGACTGTTGTGCCTTTCCATTAGCATAACTAGATTTTAAGTCAGGGACAGAAGAAATAACTGAAAGATGTACATGGCTATAAACAAAGTTACAGAATGAGACTGGACCACAGTTAAAACCAACAGTTGTTGTTCCTTTGTTTTCTATCAGGAGAAAGAAATAGATTTGCCTTTATGGCACAAGATATTAAACTCTTAACACTACAAAACATCCGAAGAACAACTCTTACCGACAGCAACTGATTGAGAAATAGTTGCTTTAGCAATCAAAATTACTTCCATACAGCCACAGAATCATGTATTAGCTATAGGTCAGTACACTGAAAACCTGATATTAATTCAATGTTGGATATAGTGCCATCTGTCCTGGGAACATGTAGTTCTTCTGGACAAACACGCCGCTAGCTGAGCTTCTAGACAAAGCTTGATGTTCAGAAACATTTTAATGATTTGCATTTAATAAAAAAGATTTACAACACTATCAGAGCTGCCAATTAATCCCTTCAGAGAGTGGAAACAGTAACATATTAAATACTTGTCAAGCACCAGTGTATCTACAGCCCTTCAATTTCCTAATGATACTTTCATATGATACATCAGGAATTTGTACAATATGTCATAGAGAAACCAGATGCCTCCCTAACCATTACAGAGCAGTACAGGTTAGTGCGAGAATATCTTGCTTCCAACTTGACAAAACAGAAGTCTCCTATTCACAGGTCAGCATCAAGAATTGCAACAAACTACATCAAGAAAGAGGTGAAAGAATGAACATGTAGCATTACAGGGGAGCGTAAGACCAGACACATGCTACATGAAAGGCTGCTGAAAGATGGCGTTCATTTTCATAAAGCAAGTGTTTGAAGTTTTAAAAATAACAAACAAGGCACAGGCATGAGTTTACCTGATAGTTAATATTTAGTCAATAGCTACCAGCTCTTTGTTATTTTTCTAATCAGTTTCAAAGTAAGCCTGGGTATATAAAAACCAGGAACTAGTGATTATTGTAAAGTATCATTTCACATTTGTTCCCCTTTCTGATGTTGTTTGACTGGTGTGAATGGCCCACCTGACATAGCCAACAACTCTGGAAACTAAACATACTGTCAGATTTCAAGCTTGTCTGTACTAATACCAGTCTCATTTCACACCCACACATCAGGCTCCCTCCTACTAGCTAGCCTGGGCTTCTCTTATGCACACAGCTTCCTTATGTCAATCTTGCAATTAACATCCACATCTCCTCCCTAAATGATTCCAACTCTTCTATGAAACATTCAAGCTATGAAGACCACACCCCTCTTCTCACTCCTTCATCAGTCCCTTTTGCAATCTGAGAATAAGCTTCTCTTAGGAAGGCAACTCATAAGTGTTCAGCCCTTTCCACCTTGCAAAACAGCTTATCTAATAAAAAATGGGCATGTACGATGCTGCATCAAGAACCAAATGATACTCATAGTTGTAGATCAGATCAGGGAAGAGATTTATCTGAATTTTCATCTGTCAGCTGACTAGTTTCACTGCAGAAGTGTAAGACGATCCAATGACAAACCAAAGTCTAGCAGCTTCTACCCCCTGTGCAGTTGTAAAAGGGTTTCCTAAAGCTCCTGCACTCAATTTTTAAGCACAAAAAATAATCTTTTCTCCTTCAACACTTTCTGTATCCAACAGTGTACCTGTTAAGAGTCAGAGGAAAAAAAGAGGAGTATATTCTTCACACGACAGGCTTTTTGACTATTTCATATCCCATAGTCCAAATGACACAGAGAGATTCTGAAACTAAAAAAGAAGGGACCTTGCCAACTCAAGAAAACTGGTGGACATCTGTTAGGTTTTCATCAGCATGCCACTGATAATCTATCATTGACTTATAGGGTATGTAGCTCACATACTATTTTCTCCAGAAGTTACAGGGCCCTAAGACACTGCTAAAGTGCATTTTATAATCGCCATATATTCATTTCACATGTAAGCAATTACTGTGGTTGCTGTAGGATTATCCAATTGTTATGTGCAGTGGAGTATACTGTATAGGTGTGAACAAGAAGAAAACTGAAACACCAAACACTGACAGGATGCTCCAGAGGCCACATTATCTAAATGCAGCTCAGCACTACTAGAGCCTCTATCTGACATTTTAAATAAGACTCTTAAGACTCAAGCCCACTTTTCAGAGGACAGATATCCATACTGCAAAAACCAGTCATGGCACCCAGCATTCCAAATAGAGAGCTCATAGTTCAGCAAACAGACTTCTATTACGAATTACCTATTACACACACACATACACATTTACTTTACCTGCAATTAAAGCATGACAACACGTCAGTAAGGAAAAAATTGCTCTGGCAGCTGTTCCTTTTGGCGAACAGTCTAGATCTAAAGTTTCTTCAGCTGACAGCTTTCAGCAGCATTCAGCTTTCCACTACAGACAAGGAAGAGGCAGAGAAAGTAGAAAGTAAAAATTATCGTTCCCTATTAATAGTAATGAATGAATGGATATTGAATGAAATATGAATAGACCAAAGAAGAATGAATAGAATGAGAAGTTAACTGCCCAACAACTGAATGGAACCTGGCAGTTTAACAACTGGGCAGGGGGACACACACAACCAATCCATCTTAAAGAGAACAAGATGATAAAATCTCAAGTATACAACAGAAGCAGTAACAAAGTGTATTCCACAGCATGAGACAGCTCCACACCCAAGATCAGAGCTTTCAGGCCTTTCACTGTTACCTCGTGGAGAAGTCCCTGAAAACACCAAGGCTATCATCAGCTATGAACCCACACCATTGCAGAATCAATCCACATTTCCTTTCTTGCTGCCTTCTGTTCACTACTGTAAACCCAAAAACATCTGCATCCATGCTGCACCTCAAAAACACTTTATGTATCACACACTGAATATGTTTGAGGTAATTAAGAAACTGTTCTGGCTAAAAAGAAACCACTGTTGGGGGGATTATAACTCAAAACCAGAACAAAGTGGTGTGACACTGAATGCTCAAGCTGGCTACACTGCCAAAAAGCTGATTACAAAACTCAGTTTTCAGATAGGAAATGCATCACAACATCATCTTGTTAAACAAGCTAAATACACACAAAGGCAAAGAAGAAGGGAAAAAGCCACACCTTTCTGTCCACACTGAAGTAATTCATATTAAACTTACATTTGACATGTAACAAGGCTGCACACACACAAAAAACGCAAGTATGAAAAGGGTGTCTATTCATTTACACAGTGCTTAGCATACAAAATTTATTTTACAGACATCTTGCTAACCTGTCTGGCAAAAATTCCTCCAGACTACACAAAATAATTCAAAATAAGGAGGCTGTCAGTTTTTCTGTCTTATAGGCAAGGAGGTAAAATTCTGAAATAGTTTTCAGCATGCTGAAAGGAATCATGCAAAAGTTAAAAAGATATATACAGAAGGGAGAAAATAATAATTTCACATATACATATTTTTTGACCAAGAACTCATAGTTTAAACCAGGTTCTTCAACAGCTTTCCCATCAAAGTAGCACAAACACCACCCCACTCACCCCCCCAAAAAACCCTAAAAGCTTATTAGAAGATGCTACCAATTTATAGGTCACACATATAACATGGTTTCAGTACAGGCTTGACCAGATGATCAAAGATCTCCCTTGCCATTTTATGCTCCTGAATTTTAGGAACAATTATACCAAGCTCCTCCACAGAAGTAACTAGAAATCTTGTAACAGTCTTTTACCATCATTTTCCCCCTCTATTAAAACAAAGAGGTAGTCCTAAAAACTAGCTAATTTCCTCAAATGGAATGATACCACAGTGAATCTCTCTATCCTCCAGATCATCTCTAGAACACTTCCTGCCAGTGCCTTTAATGTAATCCCAATCCAACCTCTTCCTTTAAATAACAAAAAATAAAATATATACCTAATACTAACACAGAATCAGACTAACTAAGAAAATATCAAGAGCTAAGGGTTGAGATTTTTTTGTTAAAGTACCCTTTAAAGAGTATATAAGGATTTTTTTTAAAATTCTGCATGAGGAAAAAAGTTTGTTGGGTTTTTTCTTTTTCCTTTGACCCCAGTTCAGAAAGGTAGAAAGGTACTATTTGGCATGGCTCACTAGAGATAAAAAAAAAAAAAAAAAAAAAAATAATCTAAGAGACTCATCCACATGCTTTTATCTGCCAACATTCCATATGGCCTTTGTTACTACTAGCTGGCTTTCACAACCTGAGGAAGTATGCAGCATCACTGAAATTGTAAAATACTGTTCACAAAATGCCAGCTCACTAAGCCATGATATTTTTAATATAATTCCTTATTACTCAAAATAATTCTGAGTGGGGGCTCTAAAGGAAGAAGATTTGTCCATAATTTTTAATTAACACTAACTCCCCTTTTCTTTGCTTCATACATCTATTATGTCTAGTCATAAAAATAAGATTATAAATTTGATTTGTTAAATACAGTCTTTCTATTTTTGCTTCACTGTATCACTTATCTGTAAATTTATAAGTGAAACCTACAATTGTGTTCTCGGCCAAGCTGTCCTTTAGCTTAAATATATATTTCCTCCCTTGAATTTATCTTCTTTAATTTGCAGCACAGCTTAAAAACTACTGTCATACACATAATGAAAAAATCTAGTCTAAATTAAGTCCTCATGATTGAGGTTTACAAGCTGATCTTTACATTACATCTTACAGCATTTTTCTTTCCTTTTAGCTACATATGAAATTGTCCATCACAGTGAAGAGAAGGGGGGGGAGGGGCAGGAGAACAGACATAGTCCCTATCTATAGTCAGCACAGAAGGTAACCCTGAGTCTCTCTAGAAATCACTGTTTCCAGCAGATGTGGGAAAGCAGTATGCAAGAAGCACCCGTGGAGTGGCCTCAAGTGATCAGCATTTGGGCAGGGGGTGGGTGGGCACCTTAGCACATTTGTTTTAAAGATTCCAGCTTGCTTCAACCTGAAGAACATTTCTTATCCAGAACCACAAGCCTGAAACTGACAATTGGTACAGGAGACTGAAAACACAGCTAATAAAGAACAGAGTCGTATGAGGAACAATTCCATTTCTGATCTAGCTAGTGCATGTTTTCCATTACATGGTTAATAAAATATTATACATATTTAAGAGTGGTGCCATATTATCCTAACATATTTAGTGTTTCAGCTTCAAAGTACTGCAGAACTGACTCAGTGAATCTTTGTCACTACCACTGAGACAGTAAAGAAAAACATAAAGGTCTGGAAAGATTCTCTGATCACACATATGTAAAAAATTCTGGATCTGAAACCTTAACATCAGCCTATGGTAACTTTCCAGAACTTAAGTGCCTTTAGCTTCCCAACTTATTTAAAAGCAAACAAACAAAGCCAAAAAATCCACAAATACACACCCTAGGTTAGAGGGCAAAAGACTACTCTGTCTAGTATATGAAATCACAAGAATGTGAATAATCTAAAGAAATTCCAATTTCCAATCAGCTTTTTTTAAAAAAAAAAAAAAAAAAAAGATGATTTACAAAATTACAAAGCTGTAATTAGATTAAAGAAGCACAGTTATAATTAAAGAGAAAGCTTCCCCTATTTGTGGCTTAGGAGAGTCATGTTAATCACACAGTATTGTCAGTATATACTTGTTACCAGTTCTCATTTACCTCCATTCAGTACCAGGTAGAAGATAGTAAGAGCACTGACACTTGGATCTCTTTCTAGGCACTGATAAACCATTATTATCAAATACAGTCTTGCCTTATATGACATATTTTTTGAAAAAGCAAGTATTTTGCTTTTGTATCATATACACAGCTTTGTGAAAGCAAGCAGCAACACTGTGCAGAAGTAACAAACAACACACATCTGCTTTCTGTATTGTAAAGGGGGGGGTGGGGGGGGGGGTGGGACCAGAGGGAGCCATAGAGAATGCAAAAGGTTTCTGTCTTCTCATTTCTGAAAACTGAGACAAATGAGGAAAATATGAAATGGTAAAGGCAATGTGCAAAAAATTGGAACTATATTTAACAAAATCTAAAATCATACAAAAATTAGGGGGGGAAAGATATATATCATCTAACACTGCTCTGATAGCCTGAAATTCTGTCCTAAAATGCATGTGATAAGTATATTAAAAAGTTTTAGAACATAAAAATAATCAATTCATAGTAGTAACTTTCATGAATTAAGATGCTCTATTTTCTATCTTGATATCATCAACATCATAACATAAGGCAGTTTTCAATGTTCAACCCACAGCAGAGCAGTCTGTCAAACCGTCTTAATAGGCAGGTTCCAGGACATCCTCAGAATAGCAAAAGCCTTTTCAAGGATTTGTAAGCGAATAGCCAAGCACTAGCCATCATCTTCTATACAATTAATTTTGTGCTCAGGATTATACTGCATTTTACTTGAGACAAAGTTGTCCTAAGAGACTGTATTGCAACCCACGTATCATAACCTACACCACTACCCAGGCTAGGTATTATGAAAGATGCATAGCCTTGTGGTTTGGGAAATTTAAATTGCTTTTCTTATCTTTCCCCTTCATGTGAAAGCCCAAGAAAATAACCAAAAAAACCCCAGAAACCATAGTCCACAGGTTTATGAATCAACACAAATGCTCCCCATAGCAATACATGCCATTCAAAAATTCACAAAAAGAGCAGATGGACTTTAAAATATTAAAATGGAAGCATGTTAAAAATCAGCTTTGTTTCATACATGCATGATGGTAATTAAGAGAAAGAACACATCACAGAAGTGATACATCCTGGGAAACTTCCTTTTGCGATCCAAAAATAAAGCCTCCTAAACTGTTTACACAAAATTGTGCCTATTTGCTTTTGATTTAAAATTCAGTTGACACTGCAGGACTTCCTCAAATCTTATTTTTCTTCTGCTATTCAGTTTTGCTCAATAGCATCCAACTGAAATTAAAACCTTTGTTTAATGTCACTGTTGTTACTGTTAGCATTCAGACAAGAAATCTCACACAGTGAAGAGTCATCTCTGTTTTGTGCTGTTACTGGACAATTGATTAAAGGAAAAGAGTTAGTGCACCCAAATAAACACAGGCTACAAGGGCAGCACAACAGAGGGTTGTTTACAACATACAGCGGATTACGCGAAACAGTTTGCCAAATTATCACTAACACAAGCTGATTAAGTCTGCATGGCAGAAAGCAGACCTTAGCACAGGTCTAGAAGCAGTAAAACCACAGTGGCTTGGATGCAGTGCCATACAAATATGACAAAACTGCTTTTGAAGCTAATCTAGGCATCATCAAAACACATCTCCTAGCACTCCCTGTTCTAGAGTCCTGCTGAGCCAGCATGGGTATAGGCATGCCTGCAGAGCTTTTTTCATGTTGTCTTACAACAAGGAGTTCTAGCTACTTTTCAACAGCCACAGCAACGTGAAGTTCTAACTCTCACTCATCTTTTCCATGCAGGCAAAAAAGGGGAAGGAAAAAAGAAAAAGAGGCATAATGTTTTAATAACTTCTGGATCCTCCCTGTCAGATGAGACATAATAGTAGAGGGCAGAAAAGGAATTCTCAGTACTGCGCTCTCCCTGGATTTTACAGATTGTGCTGCACCACAGGAACCATCTCCTATTTACCAGTCAAAGGATCAAAAATCACCTTAAAGTCATCTAGTCCTTCCCCCTGTGCCATGGTAATACCCATTATGTTTCTGTCACAACTCACAGATGCTTGCTTCGCCTGTTCTTAAAATTATTCACAACTTTTCCTGATAATATATTCCATACAACGGTGTCTTAACAGCCAAGAAAAGAAAACAGATCATTGTGGGAAACACATATATTTCACATATTTAAACTAACCCTCACTCTCATTTCTCCACTAACTCTTCTTTGAAGCTAAAATAACAGCTCCTGGTTCATTCAGTCACTTCTCCAGATACCCAGGTACTCTTACGGCTCCTCTCCAGACTCCCTCCAATGGGTTCATATTACCTTCTCTTTAAAAAAAAAAAAAAAAAAAAATCCATCTTCAAGATTGGACATCTCCCATCAACCAGGAGGCAGTAATTACTTTAAAGAAGCCTCACTACGTTTGAAGTAAGGAACTGGGCTGTGCTGCTCATGCTTTTTCTATGCAAACCTCAGCCCCAATCTGAGAAGCAGCCCTATTAAAAAAACACACTTTTCTAAGGGTAGAAACTAATCATTCTGTGACAGTAGCTTGGTATGATATTCTCTAATTTTATAATTACATAACAGTGTTGACTCTTATTATTCTCATCATCCACTATAATATCTAAATCCTTCATCTATATAAAAACAAGAACAACAAACCCCAAACCAAAACATTATCTCATAAGTCCATTCCTAGAGAAAAAAAATGTTTTTCAAGCAGTTTAGCACTTACCTACAGTCAATTCCTCCAGACATTCTTCAACAAGAGTGAAGTTTTGACATTTTCTATCAGAGTCAAGCTATCAGAGATCAGCTGCTCCTCTCCTGTTAGCATTTTGGAGAAAGAAATTGTATTAGTCTAACATGGTTTAATCTTAAAAATAAAATCATATGGGCTACTGCTCATTTTTTTGTCATCTTCTACTGCTTTGGGAGGGTGTAATTCCCAGGAAAAGTACTGGAACAAATAATCCAAGTTAAACAATTGGGTCTACAACTGCTCATTTCCACTTCCCCTGCCAACACCTGTAAACACAGGCACTATAATCACTCTTCTCAGTGTCACAGTATTACACGCATCCTCCATGAGTGAAGTAACTGCAGCAGCTCAGGGATTACATCAGCCAGCTCCTACCCTTTCAATAGTGTTTTCTAAACACTTCAAACAAACTAAATACTCTATAACTTGTCACCAGCGTAGGGGTTTAGCGCCTGAACACCATGTTCACCTCCATCTTCTCTTATTAAAAAAAAAAGGGGGGGGGGGGGGGGGGGCAGGCGCGGCAGGAAAAACAATGAACAAAAAAAACCCCTCAGTCTGCTTTGCACTATCTGTCCCCAGCTCCAGTCTTCAAACAGCAGCAAGCCTTCCCTGTCTTTCTTTTTACTAATTTTATATTTCTATAATGACTTTTTGTTACTGTTTTTGAGTTGGCCATTCTGAATGCATTATTTTAATTATGTGTGCTTGTGCTTTATTTTTATACTTGTCCTTGGCAATCTGGCCTGGATTCCCGTTCCCTCCTTGTTGTGTTCCATGTTAAAAAGCTCACCAGCAGCCAAGCCAGCCTCTCACTACTTTTCATATTTTCCTCTGCAGCAGAATAGTTTCAATTTCTGCCACTAATATAACTTCCTGAAGGAACAATATATCTACTTTTTTTTTTCTCTTAAGACACAGAACTAGTAGATAAGATTCATGTTAACCAGACTTAGTCTGCCTTTCTAAAAATCCATTGTTTTATTTTAGCACAAGTCCTCCTTGCCAGACTCTCATTTGCCTACTCTCAGAGAAGTTCATTATCTTCTAGTTATAACAAAGCTTGGAAGCGCCTACCTTCTGGTTGCTTTCTTCATATTTAGCACTAGGAAAGTTTTACCAAGGTTCTCTAAGAACTTACTAGGAACCTCCATCCTGCTGTACCCTCTAACCAACACTCCTAGGTAATTAAACTCCTGTGATCTGAATGATTTCTGCTAGGTGTACACAAACACCCTCGTTGAGAAAATCTCCCCGATTTACCAGCCTTTAGTCAGTTCTGCCATGGTAATACCAATATTCTTTTTATTTTTATTCACACAGACTTCTAGTAGTATTGTTTAAAATTGAAAAGTTTGCTTATTCTGTCATCAACTGATTTTTCAGCTCCCTCATGCCACAGACCCCAATATTCCTGTACTTGAATAAATAATATTTTTTATCTCAGAATGTACTTTGGTATGATGGCTGCTTAAATCATGTTATCTCCTATCACTGAGCCCAGTGCCAAATGCTCCTGAAATGTTGCTGTTGAGTTGATGCCTCTTTTAAACCTGAATTGTTGTTACTTTAAATGTTTGCCAAAACTCTGTACAAATGTTATCACCAGTAATTGAACATGACTTGCTGCCAATACATTATTTTATTCCCCACACTTTAAAATCAAAACAGTAACTTTTCACTTATTGAATCACTGCACATGTACCTGCTATGATAATGATATAACGCACAGCAAGCACTGAATTTAAGCTATGCGTATTTATCACCTCCTAAACTAATACAACATCCATGAAATGGGAGGCATTACTATCACTTCAGAGTTTTAATTTGTCAAGAGGAAGAATCGGGTTACATTTCATTCATCTCTAATTCATTTAACTTTTTCAAATGTATCTGCACACAAAGTAATTCAAATGCTGCTGAATTTCACTGAAGGCTAATGGAAAATGTTAATGCAAATACAAACCACAAATTCTGCTCACTAAACTTTCCTTACAGGCAAAGGCTAAAAGAAGCATTAATACATGGGAAATTGTTCAGATAGGTTATATATACACCAAAGTCAAATAATTCAGTCATTTTAACTGAGATGACTTGAATGTCAGCAGGACCAAGGTCTGTGTGCCCAGAACTTTGTCCACTCCCTCAGCTACATAAGTCAATCTAACAAAGGGCATCACCACTTCCTTTGACCTTTGTCCCTAGGTCCTTAATATTGGGTAGTAGATACTAATTTACCCATTTTACTAAAAAGTTGCTAAAAACAGCACTACTAACAAAACATATAACTTGTAAATAGCACGCATCTCATAAATGCAGTTTAGCAAACTGCCATAGATGTTTCTCTCTGAATATTTTTTATTCTCAACAATAAAGATTCCTGGTGGGCGTGGGTGTGTGAAGTTTTCCAAGTTCAAGGACTCCACTAGCATCCAAGCAAAACAAACCTAGCTCTATCTAGCCTAAGGAAATTCTGCAAAACCATCTCAATAATACTGTGTGTTCTGCTGTATCAACACTAGCAAGTCAGGAATCCCTAAGCACTGGGCTGTTGCTGGCAAACAGCACCACTGTAAAAATCATGCCAACAAAATACTGCTGAAGGCAGGTGTAACCACCGACATCCATAAAACCTCTGTGTTATCTGGCAGTCAGTTCACATGTTGTTCACGTTGCTGGGACCAAAACACTAAGAACAAAAATAATTGTGAGAGCAAATCAGTTTCTGCCCTCCATGTTTAATTTCCTCCATTATTCTTTTTATGGGTTTTTTTTGGTTTGGTAATTTGTTTTGGGTTCCCACACATACACTCTTAAGAAAATCTACTCTACTTCACACGCTCCTCATCCTATAAAAATGTTTCAAGAAGCTGCTGAAGAACTTTCTAATTGTTTACCTGAAACCACTCCAAGCAAGGAAGCAGAATTAATCTTAAGGCAAGTCAGCAATTTAGAAAGGAAATCAACCTGTTACACTTATTGCTGACTATGTGTTCTATGCTTCTCTGTACTGAAAGGCAAAATGGCCAATTAAAAAACAAAACAAAAACAAAAAAAAAGCAAAACCACCTCAAAGTAAGAGACCAACTGAATGTCCTACTGCTTTGAAACTCAGAATCACAAATCCCAATATGACTGATATTCCCAATTCACACCACAGGCATTCCAAGGACATTTGGGTGGTTCAGTAAAAACATCAGAGCAGAACAAGTGCCAACACACACCCTTTTTTGAAGACATTAATGGTTTGCAGAAAAACCTTTGGCTGCTTAGCACCTGTTACTGCTGTACCTCAGTCAGGCACACAGGAAACAGAACATTGAATAATTTTAAGTCACACACAGAGAGGAACAGAGCCCTCACCTCCACAATGAATCCACATCTTGCTGTGGTTGGTAGCACATGCTTCCTGAGAAGTCCAGCATTTGAAAAATCAAGTGAGTTTCTCAAAAGGGGCGATAAGCTTTTGTCCTCCATAGGCTTTCTTACAGGAATACTGAATTCATGGCATTATACTAAAACATATTTATGGCACCAGCAAAGCGTGTGTGTCACAAACATGCACAGAAGAAACAGCACAGAAGAGTTTAATAAAGTGCATGGGTCCAGTGTAAAAGATACATATCCTAACAGAAACGCTATTCTCAAGGTAACGACAGTACAGTGGTGAAGCAGCAAGCCAGATTATTTCTCCCTCTCAGGTTTGTTACATTAGGGCAGGAGCCCCATAGCAGCAAATTAAGTTAACATAATTCAGTAAAAACCCACACTACTTCATTGACCTGGCTGCACAACAGCAAATTTTCATTCGTTGCTCTTTGACTTGTGTGTCAAAAAACAAACGTGAAAAATTTTCATTACTACACATATATTAATTGTTCATAAAACTAATTCAAAAAGAAAAAAATTTCTTCCATCCTGCTCAGAGGTACTTGAGGTTTTACAAAAGGTTTTGTGGATGCAAATGGAATTGATTTCTGAGCAGTTCAACTCTTCAACTGCCAGCACAGTGCAATAAAAACAGCCAACAGTTAAATTTAAGTTACAATTCAAAAGTTTATTGGCATATACATCTCACCAATAGCTTAAAGACCTCGGGTTTTTTGTACATTAGGAAATCCTTCCAGCTGTGAGCTCTTTTGCCAGCATCACTTTATCAGTTCCCCAGGCAAACAAAGCTACTACTAGAGTACTCACAACTTTATGCCTACTTATATAAAAGTTTTCACAGAAATAAATCCTACCCTTCACCAATATATACCACAGGAAACATATAAAAAATGAACTAGAATTAGAAGGATGAAGGGCACAAGTGTCCTTCAGAACAGTTATTTTTGCAAAGAACCTAGCACATGTTTTTATTCTCACATAATTTTTTTGCCTGCCTGCTTCCCCCCCCTCCCTTTTGTGGTTTTTTTTTTAAACTAAACTCAACAAATTCTTCTAAGGCATGCAACTGTTTAAATGACCAAAACTGTGTCTGTGTTTGTAGACTACAGTAGAGGCACAAAGGGAGATGATGACATTTGACTATGCTTCTACAGTTAAACAGCAAAAATTACATAATGAAAAATTGCCTAATACTTTTAGCACTGATCTAGCTACGTTATTTCCCCACACAGAAGCAGATAACATGTCATCTACAATGCCAATTATGATTAGACCAGAATTAACTGTCATGGTCTGTCACCACTGTGCAGGTAGGCAATGCAGTATTACCTCACAATTTGACTATTTTATTTTTAAAAAGAAAAAAAAAGAAAAAGAAAAAAAAAAGAAAAAAGAAAAAAAAAGTAATTGATTTCCCAATAACTTACCATCCATGGGGAACCACTGCAGTTTGAAACACAATAAATTTCAGAACAAATTCTGCAACTGCTATGAAAATGTATTGCATTTAGGTCAGGAATAATGAGAGTCAAAGCCCCAACTACATCTTACGCTAACTCAGGATCTCATTCCTCCTTTTCAGGTGGCAGTTAATTTTGGAGGAAAAATACTGTTACACATATATATGGAACTAAGGTTCTGGGCCTCTTGCATGCAGATAATTATATTGGCGTCATGTTTCCGAACTTTCCTCTGTTAACTAAAGGTAATCTCACTAAATATGAGAGGCAACACATTCTTAGATTGTGTCTTCACATGCCTTGAGCCTCTACCACCACTGTCACTGGCTCTTAACTTACCCTGCTCTGCTTCCATTCTACATGGAATAGCCTCACCTGGACTTGCCCTTCAGGATCACCTTTAACAAGAATTTTTTGCCACGTGGTTTAAAATGGAAGGCATTCTTATTATACCATCAATGAGTCATTTACTAAAAGATACCTACGTATAATAATAGGAAATCTTATGATCGATGCCTGTGACAGAAAGCAAAGCAAGATGTATTCCTAAAAAGCTCCTCAGTCTTTGTAACATTAACTTCAGCTGCGAACACTTCACTACCATCACAACACCTCCAAACTTAAGCTGACACTTTAAAATGTACTAGCATGTGTATATGTATTACACAGGAGTAACTACTGCCAGAACCACTTATTGCTGCATGTGTTTACAAGTGCAATCAAAACTGTTCTTTCAGTTCAGTCCAGTCAGTATTCAGACTTGATCCAGGTCTAACTGACCTGTTCCCCATGACACTGTGAAATCCTAGCTCTACTTTCCAAATGGATTAATTCTAACAGGAAAAGTAATTGTTTCTTGGAGGCTCTTCACATGAGTTTTAAAAAGTACAGCAATTCTTACAAAACAGCCATACCAGCAGCTACTTATAAGCCTTTATTTGGCCGCTATGCTGTACTGCAAAAAGGACCGGAAAAAAATCAGAATTTCCAGATCACTACTGCCCCAGCTTTCGACCAGTGCAGGCCTTTGTAGCCTCTTCTGGAAGCACCCTGAGGCTATTTGTCTCGATTCAACACCATCAGATCATTAAAAATGCATCGATAACATATCTAAAGTATAGGCATCCACTGCTGTGTAATAGATTAGCTGAAACAAACCCCCAAACAGGACACAAAGAGCACTATTTTGCCAACAGCCTTCCTTGATGCCCTCTTTCCTGCGGGCTTCCTCCAAGGGGGATAAAGTGTATATTTTGTTCTGGGTTGTAGGTCAGTCTTACCCTAAATAACTGATTACGCTGAGAAGAAACCACGAGTAAGGAAACAATGCCAAGTCAGCATGTTTGAGTACAGGAGTCAGAGTTTAAGCGTCTCTAAACAAAAATGTAGTTATAAAACTGTTAAAAAGGGTGACTGGAACAAGAGGTTACAAAAGCTCTGTTCTCAACAGCACCTAGTGAACACAACAAACATATCAGCTACTCTAGACATGCCATAGAGCAGAAAGAAGAGAGACACCATCTCTCTCAAATGTTTGTGAGAAACTTCTAGTCACAATAACATACCTGGATGCAGAGATCTGCATTTTTAAAACAAACTCAAATATGCAATTTAAACATTAAAGAACTAAACAAGATTTCCGTAAGTCTAATTAAAATTTGAAAAGCCCTTGCAATGAAACCTTTTGCAAGCATCAAAAAGCAGCATTTGTATACTAATAAAGATATGCAAGAGTGGAACAGCAGCATTTGTAAGTTCTTTTTTAAAAAAGCCTTAAAACTTGATGTACATCAAAGTAATCTTGATAAAACTTCAATGAACAGTTTAACTGAGAAACTGATGCTTCAGATGGTACTGAGAGTCTGTAAATCTGAAGACTTAAGCTTAACAGGCATCAATGCATTAGTATAATCTTTTGAAAGGAAAATACATCTATAGATTTCTAAAACTGTTTCATGCCAAGATCAAATAAAACCACGTCAGCAGCAGTTTCTCCAATTTTGGTTCTCTTAAGTTTCAGACTGTATGAAGTTTCGTATCCCAATTTTTACCATCGCCACCATATAATTCAGACACAATATGGATACAGTGAAGTTTAAATAAATAAATAAAGATGTAAATGAAGTTATGTTTCTTTCGTGGGCTTTGGCAATACATTTTTCATCATTTTAATAGAATTAACTTATTTTTCAAAGCACATATCATCAATCACTTTGACTCAATAAATAGATTAAAATAGCTGTTAGAAGTCGTCAATTGAAAGCATTTGTCTTGAGATGGGTAAGAGAAAAAGGCATCTGGATGTTCTATCGGCTTCACAGCTGCCATACTCCCACCAGTATAATCTTGGTCTTCGTAATTATTTATACTTTACAAAGTAGATTGTAAGTTCTTCTGCCTTTTCCATCTCCCTCTGACCGTCCACACTCATTAAAGCACAGCCAGCGAGAAAAAAAAGCATTACAGCATTAGGTCCTAATTCTTAGATTAGTTTCAGATCAGGCGGACTCTTTATACACTGCCCAGCAGAAGTAAGACAACACAAATAATGTGAAAACCCTAATCCAACTTCACTCCTTCGGGTATTATAAAAACCTTTCAATTGCCCTTTTTTCTAAAAGGTTTACTTCTAGAAATTATTATATAGAACCAGCACAGGCCAGAAACATAGGTCTGTATGACCTGATGCTATTACCATACTGGTATGTGTGAGATCTCTTTGAATTTATTATCACTCCCTCCTCTCTCTGAAAATGAAAACAAGATAAAAGCATCATGCTTCAGCACTAACAAGACAAGGTCCTGAATCCTTCTTATAGCTATGAGGAGAAATAAAAACTGTCGTACAGATGAAAAATGAAACCGTAAATTCTTGCGGAGCATCAGTTTCACACTGATCAACAGAAAACATCTGGACAGAGAAAGGGCACTGCCAGAGTCTGATGTCTTTCTCAGTTCAACCAGAAGTGGTATGGCAGCATATAATACCATCATACGAGGTGTGTTAATGCTAATCAGAAAATCAATCACACACCCCAAGGAGGAGGAAATCAGACTGTAAGAAACAGCTCCAAATACTACCAAGTGTGCCTTAGCATTACTTCTCAGGTACAAGGAACCATTATGCCCCAAGCTGGCAAACTGTCCTACACCAGCAGGCTGGCCCCATGCACAGCCTCCTAACAGCGTTTGCCCTCCTGCACCTACAGATTTGTCCACACAGAGCACCTCAAAACCGTGCCGAGTTACTACCACTGCCTTGGGTGACAGAACACCCACAAGACCTTGGTAATAGTTCCTCATCGCCTCAAAGATCAGAGGGAGCAACGCAGGGATCGCTTCACCAGGGCAGGCTGCCTTCTCTAGTTACTGGGGCCCTAGAGTTGCTGGGCTCTCTATTTTCCTTTAGCATCCTAAGAAAATATCAAAGGAGCCTTCAGTGATTTGGTGTGTGACACAGTAAGTGTCCCGAAGGAAAATAATAAAAAAATCTATGTTACTAACCTGTTAAAACAGAAGCCCGAACCCAAACTGGCAACCCACGCCCAGGGTCAGGCTGCTAACAGACCTACACAGAAATAAATACCCGGCACTATGCAAAGCGTCACACCTGTGGAGAAAAAGGCTTCCCTGAACCCCAGGCGCGCACCCCGCTCTCACCTGGGCGCTCGCCCGCTCCCCGCTCGCAGTCCTGCGCCAAGTTGGCGCCCAGCGCTGCCCAGGTCGTCCTACAAACCAGCAGCGGAAAAGCCGAGCCAGGAAGATAAAGGGGATTAGGCAGGCATTACTTGCAGTGACCTACATACTCCCCTCAGCACTCGCAGCCCTGAGGCAGGCGGCAGCCGCCCGGCTGCGGGGGGCACCGGCCCACCGCCCCACCCCGCCGACGAGGCGAAACGGCGGCGAGACGCCTCCTCAACTCGGCGCCCAAACCGGGGCGGGAGCGGCTGCGCCCGGCGCGGAGGCCCCGCCGCCAGGTCCGCGGCCCGTCCCCAACCGCCGCCACCCCCTCATGGCTCCCGCCCCGGGGGGCCCAGCCCCTACCTGGCGCGGGCGGTGGCGGAAAGTTTCCCCGGGGAGGGGCGAGGCAGGCTCCGCTCCCTCTCTGCCGAAGCGACCGGCTCTGGGAGGGAGGGAGGGGAGGGGAGGAGGGAGGCGGCTGCCCAGGTGAGTCGCCGTCAGCGACGGGGCAGCCAGAGCCGGCGCTAATCCCTCACGAGGAACCCCCCTGAAGCCCGCCCTCACCGAGCGCCCCAGAGGCTCCGTCCCCTCAGGGCGGGCATCTTCCCCCCCATCCCGGCGGGCGGCCTCAGCTCGGCACCGGCCGCCGAGTTTGTGTAAGTGGGGGGCCGAGCCGCTGAGTCAGAGGGGCGGGGAGGAGCCGCGACCTGGCGGGGTGAGGCCTGGCCCAGCCCGCGGCGGCCCCTGGCGGGCGGCCGGGCCGCGCTCGCCCCCTCCGCCCGCCGCGGCAAGAGCGGGCGCGGGCGGGGAGGCGTCGGGCGGCGCCGCCGGCTTTGGAGGGAGTTAGTTGTGGTTGTCAGGTGAGGCTGGCTCGGCCCTGAAAGAAACACAGTCCTGGCGCAAAAATAAATACATGAAATTTTAAAAGTTAATGTTAAAACAAAACAAAACTGTGGTAGGTAGGCCCTGTACAGACCACAGGAGGAAGGTGGCCCCAGTTATGTGAGTGACTGTACAGCACTGTTTTACCCACTCCTCTTTAATTTTTCGTTAATATTATTACCTTTTTTGTTGTTGTTTTCTTTAGCTGATACTGCGGCATATGAGTGTTGTTCCCTGTCAGCAGAAAATGCTGGTGTTCCTGAGGTGTGCCTCTCGAGTGCTCTCTCCGTGGTAAGCCATGTGCTGGCCTCAGGGGCCCGTCACTTCGTTGAAGCGGTACCGGTGGGAAGATTCACCGGCCGGCCGTTTGCCTGGACCCTCCTGGAGGGTTACTCACATGAGTAGCGAAGAAAGTTTCCTGCCATCAACTTCCCCTACATGGAAAACCTGCAAACCAGAAGTACCATTTTTAGATCTAGCCCATTGTACTTACAAATTAGAATTAAGAGATAATTCCCTAATGATACAAGCTATATGGTTCTTATTTTAAATACCTTACTATAACTGTGATAGACTGCTGTGGTGAATAGTTAAGCATGGTTCGATATACTATTATGTCTTCTTTTTTTTCTTCTTTTTAATGGCTTTAAATAAATTAATTAGACTGTCAGGGTACTGATTGTGATTTTGCTAATGACTCAAAATAGGAATAGATGCTGGCCTATTTAGAGTAATGGCTCATTTAAATAAATGTATAATAGAATTTACCAAGTGT
This sequence comes from Falco naumanni, assembly GCF_017639655.2. Lineage (NCBI taxonomy): Eukaryota > Metazoa > Chordata > Aves > Falconiformes > Falconidae > Falco > Falco naumanni. Next base: position 76,465,930 of record NC_054054.1, on the reverse strand, counting down.
AATGGTGTTCTCTGTGAGCTCAGGAAGCATTTTCTCCAAATGCTCTATGTAATCAAAGAATAATTTACCAAGATTACTAACTAACTAGATTCACACAAGCTAACTCACACCTAAGTATGTCAGGTTAAGATTCCCCAGCCCAGGACAAAACCATCATCCAAAAATCCATTCAGAAATAAAACTGATCTAACGTAAGTGAGGTTCTTCCATTTAGAAAGGCTGGAAGAATAATTGGTTCTTGGAAAGTATCTTGACAGGCACTGAGGCTAAATCTAAGCTTGGGGGGTGGGGGGAGCTGCCATTTCCAAAGAGTGTATTTCCTCCCTCTTGTGCTGTTGTTCGTTGTTTTCAGAATTGCAAGATGAAACATCAGTTCCATGTAATTCTTTATTGCAAATGGTATGGTAGAAGTGCTCAGCACAGCTGCTAATGTCATCCCTCTTACAGTCCGAATCCAGAATCTGTTACCTAGATGTCTGCCCGTGCATGCCTCTGCTGGAGAGGTGTTTACCAATATTAGATCTGGTATTTCTTACCATTCGTTCAGGATGTGGCTTCTGTGTGCTACTATACAGCTTGGGTATAGAGCTCTGTACTATATATATACTATAGAGCAGGTGGGTGCCATTCAGTGGCTGCTTAGGATGACAGAGCAGAAGCTAGCTTGGGAATTTGGTAAAATTGTCTAGAGGACTGTAGCAGACATTGAGAGGATATTTCTGCTTAAATTGTTTGGTCTCAAAAACATGGGAACTGTCAGCCAGCACATAGATGAAAGATGCCCTTTGTGTGAAACATTTCATAATAAGTAGATCATTAAGGAGTGAGCCTCTGAAGCAGTGCCTGTTACGGATGCAGATATAATCTGTTTCACTTCTTTCTACTGCTGCTCTAAACATTTTAAAAACACTCCATAATTCTTTTTCCTGTGGTAATTAGGTTGAATCCAAGATAGCTGTCCCTTTACATCCCTATCATTAGATAAGCTGTTCTATCACAGTTAGAAGAGATGGAAGTGTAAAGATGGCTTATCACAAGCTCCCACTAATCCTCCTGCTGGCCCTCTTTGTTCTGAAGGCATTCTTAGCTACTAAGAAATGCTTCACCCACGTATAGGAGTAAGAGGTATAACACTTGAACCCAGCACAATTGACAGACAAGATAGTTGCAAGTAGTAGAAGTAACACGAGTTTTAGTGAACAGCATTTGCCAGTCTCAAACGTTGTGTCATCAGTACAATGGTGCGGTGCCTTTAGTGATGTTTAAGCAATAACTACAACTAAGTTTGTATTTACAGTAGTTAGAAAACATAGCAACATGTATGCTCTTATTTTTGGTTGCCAGTTTTAATCCACAGAAAACTCAGGCTTAAGAAATTCCAGAAAGTTTCTGCTTTCTGCTACCCAGGGGCATGCCTGCAGCATCAGAAAAAAATTTACTGTTGCAGATAAAAATGACCAAGTTATCCACCTACATAAACCAGACTGCTTTTAGAAGACCTCTCTTACTGTAAATGTCTTTAACTTTTTCTTTCATGTTATTATTTTAAAGGTGTATAAACAGCTGTCCATTAAGAAGTGTGGACACTTTCTGCAAAGATTTTAACTACACTTTCCAGTTACAAGTGTACTGCAAATAGAGGATCTATAAGATAGAAAGAGTTTAATTAAAAAAAAAAAAAAACAATAAAACTATGTGACTGTCAACAAACTAGAATGCTCGCTGTAAATTAAGTGACCCCTGAGCTACCCCATTTAAGACAGATTTTTCATAGATGTGATCTAGATATCATCTCAGTAAAACAAACCTGTACTATATTTGCTTCTTAGCAAGATACCTGATTTCCAGGAAAACCATTAGAGGATAAACATGTCCTGTTTAAGAATGAAGAGGAATACTGGAATTTTCCAAGTCATGTTATATGCTATGTCCTGACAGCCTTTCTTCCTCACCTTCTGTGAACAATAGAAAAAAAGTCTACTTTAAATCTTCAGAACGGTCCTTTAAGAATTTTCTCTATCCATACCCTAAAACCTTTGTACTAAGAAAGAAAAGCACTATATTTTAAATTATTATGAAAAACTATTTGACACTTCTACCTAAATCGTACTTCATTTGAATGGGGTAAACCACATTTATCCATTAATGTTCAAAGATATCCCCAAATTTTTTTGAGATATGGTTTTGCAGATATTCTGCTTCAACACACAATTTACAATGTAGTACCATTCTAAAACCATTAGTATGTGAAAGATAAATGTTATATTACCATGGATACAATCCAGACACCTGGATAGACTGGTAACTAATAAAAATATTTATGCAGACTGGAAATAAATACGTTACCTCTAAGTGTCTGTACTTTGATGAACAATTTCAAAGATTTCAAAATCTATCTTAATTGGTATTTGTTGATTTACCTGTTTCAAGATGACTCTTTAAACACAAGAAAGTTTGTTACAGAAGTTATATGATGGGTTTTAGTTAAAAGCTCACCTTTGGCCATTATAAATCAATGATTTATGAGACAAACCAAAATAAGTTCACTGGCCCTTTAACAAAATTATTTCTCCTCTTTAAAACCAGATTTGGTTATCTATGATACATTGTAAGGGCCTGACACTAATTTTGAGAATAAGTTAATTCACCCTGCTCCAAAACTCAGTTCATTCATAGCCTGTAATTTCTCATGTGCTCTAAAATGGCACAGGTCAGCACTGCTATCAAAAGAAGTAATCTTGCCTTTTTCCACCCATTCTGCCCCTCCTTACACTTTCATCTTCCCTGATGCAGTCAAAGAAAATCTATGCAGCTGTTTAATAAATGAGATCAGTTCCCTGATCCAGATTAAAATTAAACCCCCCTTTTTTACAGTTAACTTTAACATGGATCAGTTCTTTGATCTGGTTCACCTGCCACCACATAAATCCTTACCCTGGCATATGAGAGGGAGCAGCATGAGGGCAGGAATGATCTGGGACACCATAAATTAGCACAAAGAATATGTGAAGCTGAAAGTATGATTCAAAAAATGTCTTTTAACAGATAGGCATGTAAAAGCAATTGTGCTCTATCCCATTGTTTGTGTTTTTTGCTAGAGAGTATGAGTGTAAAGCCCACGCTGTGATATGTCCTCTACATTATCTGAGAACTTGCCTTAGTCCTCTTCAGATACACTCTTTTAATGCTCTGAAAACACAGGGCTGGACCCTGGACTTCTGCTGTAAATCCTTCAAGCTGTGTATTTAGGGAGGAGGTGGGCAACTGACAACTTTTTTTTTTTTAAAAAAAAAAAAAGCCTCCCTTCTCACAAAACAAGACAAAACCTCCTTCCTCCTCTGTCACCTGCTACTGTTGCAGGATTGAAAATTTTTCGGTCTCTTATAGATTTCTTTAGGATTTGCTAAACCACCCCTGCCAGCGAAGATTTATGTCTGGACTCTAGCAAACAGCTTACCTTAAGAATACAGCTGAAGGATATTTAACTGAAATACATCCCTAGAGGATGACTAGCAGTAGACTCTTTGAAGGCTCAGTCCTCCTTTTCTAATTACAAGTTATACTCCAAGGTCCAGTGGGAGCTTTGACCAAGAGGCACATAACACGTTTATTAGTGAAAATTAGGTTATCAATGTTATTCTGCCTTTCTGGTTATGCAGACTGTGATTAGGGCAAACATGATATTTAAGCAAACGGAGCCAAAGCTACTCTTCCATAATCTGTAACCTTCACACATGTCACATCACAGTCAATGGGGAAAAAACATCCATGATTTCTATGCCTAGCCCTTCAACGTCACCTCTGACAATCTGCATTTAATAATTCAATTATCTCAGATTTTAAAAAACCAAAATGTTGACAGCTCATCAATAGGGAGAATTTTAGTAAACCACAATAACACTATTGAACACTGGCTCAGATACAAGGCCTCCTCCCAACTAATCACAACACAAGCTAATGCAAATTCCTTAGAAAAGCACTTTCTTATTAATACCTACACAGTGTTCTCCCTGTTTTCATAACGCCTCCCTTAGTTTTCACTATTATATTGCCCTCCCAAAGTTACACTTCTGTCTGCTTCCATAAAACCTTCTACTTTGTCATCCTGATAGACCACCTTTTTTTGTAGACTCTCTAATCACCAAGCTACTGACAGTGGGAAGTAGGTTACCTGCAATACCGGAAAATCCTGCAGTCTGTGTTGCATGAAGCCTATCTGCCAGATGTGAAATCAGGCATATCGGATTATTTTTTTTTTCCTGAACTAATATGAATTTGCACCTGCTGAAAATTGTTACTGAGAGAGGAAAAAAGAAGGTGTCATAATGTACAAGCCCACTGGTCTCTGAATAGTACTACTGTCCAGCTGTGTGCCTGGGAAGATGCAAGGATAAAACAAGCCACGAAATATCATATATGTCTGCATGTCTTTCTTACACTACTTAAAATACAATGAAATATTAGTAAGTACCATTCTTGTGTGATATATGAATACTGATTTGCTCTATAAATGGGCCAATAGTAGACAGGAGATGAACCATTCAGCTGCTAGGCAAAAAATCTATAGTGAATCAGAGAGTAATTCTTGGTAGTGTTTTGTTCCCCTGCATGTGCTTTTTTGTTCCTTGCTTGGGTCTGGAATGAAGTGATTCTTCACCATTGTCAGGTACTTTATGAAGTCAGTAGATGTTACTTTCTACAGAGAAAATAAGTGACAGAGATAAGACTTGCAAAGGAGGAAGGCTTTGCTTATATTTCTTGCATACGATGTACAGAAGGGTTTTATTTCCTGGAAACTCAGTTGTTTTTAATGTTTTACATTGCAGCTTAACTTCTCATCAGACTTTATGGCTGATTGTTAAGAATTGTAAGTATAAAGTAGTTAATTGAGAGAAGTTTTTACTTAATCTTTTGGGGAAAAAATCTTTTTTTTTTGCCAGTAATGGTTTTATTTATGCCAAATAAATACTCAGTGCAAGAGAAAAGCTGAAATAGAAAGTTTTACTGAAATCCTCAGCAATTTGCTGAATTAGAGGTCAATGGCAGTTGGAGATTTGGGGTCAAATATCAACATTAGTAGGTGCCTGAATTATTTTAAATAAATACATCCTGTTGGGTTTTTTTCAAAAGCATCTGGCAGGTGAGAAGTGCTCATAACACTTTGCATTTAAAAATCATTGGATAAAATACACAGACAGCATAAGGATCAAAGACCAGTCTCCAGTGTCTCTTTCTCTCCCTTTGAAATCTAGTTCCTAGTTGCAAGCTACTACAACCAGCTGGAACAATCATGCTCCTCTTGCTTGCTGTTCCCTGGCTTGAGTTCCTTGCAGCATAGTACTCCAGCTTCAAAAGACTCCCTAGTTTCCTACTTTCTATAAATTGATGGGTAAGAAACATTGATGCAGGGAAGGAAAGATGAGTTTGAATTTCTTTGGTTGAGTTAAAATTAAGCCCTGCTCTTTTATTTTGTAGGCAAATGATCTATTAATGTACTATTTCTAGGGCCAAAAGCAGCTCCTCAGCAGATGTGTTCTGAAGAAAGTTCCGTTCAGTTCTTTCTAAAAGCAGTTTCTAGAGTCTGGGTGCTAACTAAATAAAAATCTTCATTTGGAACCCTAACTCATACAATGAATCTCCAGAGAGGACAGGATTGCAGTTACACTCTTCTATGTATTGCATAGTCCTTTAGCTAGATCCAAGCAACTCCCTGCTCAGTGGAGACTTCTTGAATGGCCTTTGTAAGGGGCTTGGTTGTCCCCATGCATTCCATGAAGGACCTGTAATGCAGGTACGAATTTCAATCTAGCATCTGAAAGTTAGGCAGTACCGCCACTGTTGGAAACTGGGTTGTAAACTTCCTTGCTGAAGGCAAAATAGAGAACCAGAAATAGTCAGAATTATAGTTCAAGGGAATTTGTTTTTCAGCTGCCTTTTTGAGGTATTTGTTGTGCTGCTTTGTTTTTCCTATTTTTCCTCGTACTTCTTTCCCCAGAATGAGATTCTGTAGTATTTTACTTGCATTAAAGGAAACTTGCATGTGGTTGCCATCTACTTCTACAAAGAAACAGAAAACAATAGGTAGTTAGTATCCTAAATAGACTGGATTATATAATGAAATGATATTAATTTTTAACTTGAGCTGTCACAGTTCAAGAAATATGGCCTAACTGTACAGCATGAGTTGTACACGCTTGTCCCTGAGAAATCAGTTATAGTTTGCACATCCAAGAATTTGTACTTTTACAGAATGTAATCTGTCAGATACTAGTGCCTTGAGATTCTTTATCATAAGAAATTACTTGTTCAAGTGCAAGCTGGACACCCTTGTTTAAAAAAAAGTATAATTTTTAGGGACTCTGTCCTTTAACATGTAGTCACTGGAAATTGCAATCCTGATGGAATTCAGTGTTTTTCATTTGTTGGCCCTGGCAGCTGTGCATTAGTAAAATAAATAAATTAAATAAACAGCAGCATCTGTTCCAGTCACTAGAGGCTTATGGCTGGAGTTATTTGCATTGGATGGGAGGAGAAGCTGTAGTAGAGGAGCCCAGTTTTCCAGAGCAGAGATTAGTGGAATCACTAGGAATAAATATGTAGAATTGTGTGACCTGTGGGAAATATCTCACCTGCCAAATGATGACACTAACTAGTATTAAAGTCTCAAGTCCTCTAGCATCTATTCTGCATTATTCATAGGAGTAGGAATATTCAAAGACCTAATATGGTATCAGTCTGTATCTTATTAAAAAGAAAACCTGTGGCGTAGTTGAGAACCTAAGCCTGTAGGGGTTCTTTTTTAAGTTCATTATTCTTGGCTCCAGGATACCTTACCCTGTATATGTATATGAATAGCATAAGAGTGTGTCTGTGTGTCTGTGTGTACATATATATATATATTTGTGAATATACACAGAATTCTTTGTGTGCATGTGTGTGTGAGTGAGACTGGATAACACATACATGACCTTACACACTATAGTCAAGATGGTCTTGTTTTGATAACTAAGCAATAAACGTATTGAATAGCTGTGATGCACAGAACGTACAACAAGGTGATCTAATAATGCCTCAGGATTCAAACACCATCAATCTCTCCATAAGCCTGGAAGAGCAGTCACAAAGTAGGTATTCCTATACTGTATTCTTACCTGAGAAGTTAATCAATGCTCTGTTACCGTTCTTAAAAAGATGGAAAATAAATTCTGAATCAGCCAGACACATCTAACTTGCCATTCCAAAATGACTGGGGGAAGTAGTATACAGCTGTAGGAAAAAGTGGCAGAACGAACCAGAATATTTCGCTGTACTGGAATCCAGAAACTCAAATGGAAGTTGCTTATCGGCATTGCAACTGTAGCCAGAAATACATACTAATAAATAAATATTAAAATTGGAAGAAAAACAAAATTGAAGTTTATAGACTTCTGAAAATGATTGTGCTGCTGAAGTGCTATAGTTGTATGATGCATGGTTGTTTCAGTTGGCAAAATCAGATCTGTGAAACTATTTGTGGACTGAGTACTAAGCACTTAAGAAAAGAATTTCTGGTAGTTAATCCATTCCTAGCTGGAGCCTGAAACTCAGGAGAGAGCTTCTTTTGACAGAAATTGTTCTCTTCTGGGAAGGTAACTAGTTTCTTGCTTCTTCAGGTTCTTTTGCAGACACCCCTTTGGTTCTAATCATAGCAATCAGAGATTCACAGAAACACAGAATCATTCAGGTTGGAAGATGTCTCTGGAGGCCTTGGTGGCCTGCTCAGAGCAGGACCAAATACATTAGGTTGCTCAGGGCTTTGTCCAGTTCAGCTTCAAATATTTCCAAGGGTGGAGATTCCACTGGGCCTTTGTTTCAGTGTCAGACTGCCTTCATGGTAACAAAGGTGTTTCTGATGCCTAGTGGGAATTTCCTGTGTTCTAACTTGTGCCCATTGCCTCTTGCCCTGTCACTCTGCACCTTCAATAAAAGACGAGGCCATTCTGCTGACTCACACTCAACTTGTCCAACAGGACCTCCAAGTCCTTTTATGCAGAGCTGCTTTCTACCTAGTTGGCTTCCAGCCTGTCCTGTTGCGTGAAGTTGTTCCATCCCTGACACAGAACTTTGCATTTGTCCTTGTTAAATTTTACGAGGCTCCCGTCAGCCCATTTATCCAGGATGCAGAAGTCTTTCTGAATAGCAGTCCTGCCCTCCAGTGTAACAGACATGCCCTCCAGTTTGGTATCACCCACAAACTTGCTGTGCAAGTGATCGGTCCTATCATCCAGGTCTTTATTAAAGGTGTTAAACAATATTGATCCTCGTATCCATCCCTGCCTGAAGGCACTGCTAGTAAGCAACAGCTAGTTGGATTTTATACCACTGATCCTAGGTAGCTTCCTGGGCCCAGCCACACAGCCAGTTGCAGTGCCTGGCTTCCCAGGAAAGGCACTGTCGGACCTTCAATGCTTATTCCCTGAATTTTATTCAGTAGAGTCTGTGGCATCATTTTTCTCATAACATAAGCACTGTGATCAATGAAGTGATCTGGTTACAGGTTTAAAGCAAGCCAGTGAACAGGAGGTAGCGGTACTGTGAGGGATAGTATCTGAAGCCCAGGAAGACATGTCAGAATGCCTTGCTAGATCACTGATTGTTGCCAGACAGTGGTTGTAAGGCGACAGTTAAAATGGGTTCAAAGGGGAGTAAATAAAACGGAGGACAAGTCCCACTGATTATAACTGATATTGAAAAAAGTACTCCTGGTGCTTTCTGTGGCTCAGAAAGTTTCTGAACTGCTTATTGCTGGAAAGAGAGGTTACTTAAGCTATTTTCATTCTCTTCCAGTAAGTACTATTGGGTATTGCAGAAGATTGGATATCAGACTGGACAGACCCATCTGTGTGAGCCATTATAGAGCACTTGACTTCAGTCTGTTTCAACATTAAAAACGGGGAAGTATCAACAGGCGAAGCAGTAGTGAGGTAGAAGTGGAAGGAAAGAAGATTTTTACTTTGTTTTGATATCCAGAGGGAAGCTGAGGAGGTTGAAGGTTCCCACTTTCTTTTTCATCCTTGAGAAACATCAATTTATTGCAAGCAGCAAGCTTGGAAGAGAAAGAAGCAGAATATGGACTATTTAGAGTAATTTTTACAGCTCTAGGAAGAACTGTGTTTACCAGTACTGTCTAAGCACTGAATGTCAGTCAAGTCAGTCAGATGGATATGTGTGGGTAAAAGGGATATGGGGAAATTTGAAGGAACATGAGTGCTCCAGCAAAGGCTTCTTCAATTTTGTGTGAGGGTGCTTTTCAGTTTTCAAATTATACCTCAGTCTAGTAAGTAATTTTCAGGCTTGCTGCAGTGAAAGTTGTTCACAGGAAGGTACAGCGCAGCCTATATTTGATTACTAATTGGTTGGCATTTATCTCTCCACTTTTCTCAATTTTGTATTACTGCTGGTCTGCAAAAAGCATCAGTAATGTGGTGAACATCACAGACACAGAAATCAGGAATTGCAGTGTGAAGATATTTATTGTGTAATAACCAAATCTGATAATAGCAGCTATTTGAAATAAAACTATAAATGGTTCATATGAAATAATTCTGGTTTTAAGGATAGTGAGCTATATAATTTAGTAGCACTGGGAACTAACTTTAAAAGTTGCTGTGGCTAATGCTTTTTTCATACCAATTTCATGCCGTTGAAAATCCACCAGCATTAATGGAGTTAATCCTGATTTTCACTTACATAAATGCAAAGAAAGCTCAGCCTCCGTGATTTTTTACACAGTTTCAAGTGTGCTTGGAACTGCTAAACCCACTTAATTCCACATAAAAATAAAGCTTAATGCAGAGAGATCTAATTGTTCTTATTTCACATGTAAAACTCTATGGCAAACAACAGAACAATGATATACTTTGACACTTTAGATTTGCAATAGTGGTTGAACATTCAGAGGCTTTTTGAGCTGTCTTTTTATCAATGAAAAGTCTGTGAAAACACTTAACTAAATATTAGCTTGTATTAATGTAATCCTGTCCACTGGCTTCCAAAGATGATGGAAGTACTAACTGCCTGTATCAAAGGGAAGAAAAAGCATTTGATTTTAAGACATAAATCAAGTCCTTCGCTTCTGACTCTTTGATCAGCTTTGCTTATACGGGCACATAATCTGACGCCCTTTGTCATCTAATATTCAACCTCTTTCCTCTCCCTCCCCTTAGTATTGAGCTTTTATCAAGGCCAGATTATTTTTTTTCTCTCCAGGGACTAGTCATGCCTCATTCATTTTCCTCTCGAGTGTTTAGAAACCCTGTTGCAATGTTAAACCATTAGGAAATTCCCACTTCTTGGAACATCGAGTACATCCTGTTTTTGTTACTAGGCTGCCGCTCTATGGCCATGTGCATAAACTACAGGTTTAGTTCCACTGAAGTAAACTGCCGGAGTTTCTGGGAATGTGTAATAGAACATCTGGGCTTCATGTTCTGCAACGAGAGTATGGTTACCTTAAAGAGGACAAAGGAAAATACTACCATTTCACCTGTAGAAACCTACCAGCCTGATATCTTAAATACATTACAGACTATCTTTTTATCATTAATATGCTTACTGTAGTACCCTAATACATAATTTATCACTATGCTGCTTGCCCTGGCTGTCTAAAATAACGCTATTTTGAATTGGATTTTCAAGTGAGAGAGTAGTCAGTCTTTTATGCCAGAAAGCAGAAGGATATGCTTTCTAAATACCCTGGCTAAGAAATCAAGTAGATGTTTAGACTGATACATGCCTGATGTCCTTGATAACTGTGAAGTTTTGATGCTTTTGAATCTGTGCAATAAGTAGGTAATGGACGTGAATCAAACCCTGTTTTAAATATAGAGGTTTATATGTAGCCATACACAGTAGTCTACAAATAGGTTAAAGGGGCATCTAAACTTCTATTAAGAATTTTTTCACTTATGCAGGGTTAGAATATGCTGCCTGGTAAGTTATTATATAACTCACTATTTTCACATCTGCTTGTGAAAATTGAGAGGATTGAAATTTAGCAAATCTGCCTTCTGGAGTGCTGTGAGCAAGCTGTAGATTTGTCTGCCTGTAAGCACTTCTGCTTCAGTTTTACAGCGGCAAGCCCTGTCACAGCCAAAACTCATGTTGAAGAGGGTGGGAATGGCACTGTATATCTGTATAATATTATTCCCTATCCTTGGGCAATTTTGCATGTTTCCATTCAGAAAGTGAAATTAGAGCAAGCTTGACATGTGTTTCTGACTTTGTCTTTAGCACATCCAAGCTAAGAGGAAAACTCCAATGTTGGTGGAGATCTAATTTCTTGCAGGTATTAACTTCTAAAGAACACAGTCATTGGTTGATGTCCTGTCAGTGATCATCAGTTACTACATAAAATATCATAAAGGCTTCAAAATGATACTATTTTCTGTGTAAACAACACCTACTGTTCAAAAGCAATCTGAAAAATTAAAGTCCAAAGTGAAGGAAATTCATTCAGGTGAATCAAAGAGGTCTTACTGGCCAGAGAAGCCCAGCAGCTGGAAAACAAGCTCAAAATTTTTAAGATGTGTTTTCCTTTGAATATTCTCCTGTATGCACTCCTGGGTTTGCTGGAGGGCAGAGTGGAAGGAGGATTGTTAAAAATTAAACAGTGCACTCTTACTAAAATAAAAATCCACTGTACAGTCATCACTGATTTAAACTGAAGCAGGTGCTGACCTTTGGCCATGTTAGTAACATTGTTCCAGAGAATCTCTACAGCATTTTAATATTTTGTGCTAATGTAAATTAATAGTATGACAAGGACAAAACTTCTTAGAATAGTATTTTCCAGGATGTTCAGTGATAAGGCACCTTTGGTTTCTAAATGGAATCTGCTGTTAAAAGTGCTAATTAGTTCTGCCAAGAAGGTAACAGTGCCTATGCCCTAATAAACCAAACTGTAATATATATTACGAGGCTCTGAATGCCACAGTTATATCTCCCCATTTATGAATATTACAAGTAAATTTACAACAAAGAGGAGATTCAGAAGGAAGGGGAGATCATAAAAAAATATAAAGCAGGATCTCAGAAAGAAGTTGGATGAGAAACAGCTTGGGTATGGGAACTAAACCAATATAAAAGGAGATTAAAAATTACCACATTTTCTAAAGTATTTCCACAGCAGTCAGTGCAAGCAAAAGCAATGTAAGAAGTGAGGCTTAAAACCATATGCTGAAGTTGCAAGTGACAATATTGAAATAAAAGTATTTTTAAAGAACAGGCATGCTGACCAAATAGCTAGAGGCTGGAATGCAAAAGAACGCAAGGCTGCCTGAAGCGTGATGCAGGCAGTGCAAGATCCTCCTCTGTAGTTTATTTGTTGCAGTAAAACACCAAGGTCCCTGGAGTACCAACTGGTGCCATGTACAAACCTGGCAAGTGCTGCAGTGCAGCAGTCTTTGACGCCTAACACATGCAGCTGAAACAGTGAAGTCTACCAGCAGGGCTAAAGAGTGAGATTTAGAGCAGTAAACAGTGAGAAAACATCAGCAAATTTTCTGTCCTGTGGCACTGTGTCAGGTACATGCACAAGAAAATTATGTATGCAGAGGCTAGCAAAAGCTAGGTTAGTTGTAGTTTGCAAGAATTAATGTAACAGTTGACTGAAGATGGTGAATTGAACTGGGTCCTGTACCCAGAAACCCAACCAGGTCCTGTAACAGTCAACACAGTTTTTGAGCTGCTGTAATAAACGGAATTATTTCCTTCACGTGAAGATACTAAAAATGTCCATCTGGTACAAACTGTTGTGTTTTTTTCCTCCAAAACTTTTGCACACATTCATTGCCATTTATTATTATTTTTCTCCTGTGTTCTTCCTAAATGGTTGGAAATACCAATGCACTGTATTCCAGATATGGCTGCAGCAGGGCTGTATAGATTATTTATGCTGCTGAATTCCAAACACAGGCAATGAAGCTGGTGAAAGGGTCTAGAGAACAAGTGTTATGAGAAGCGTCTAAGGGAACTGAGGCTGTTTAGCTTGGAGAAGAGACTCAGGAAGGACCTTATTGCTCTCTACAGCTGCCTGAAAGGAGGTTGTAGGCAGGTGGGTGTTAGGTCTCTTCTCCCAGATGCAAGCAAGAGGACAAGAGGAAACTGCCTAAGTTGCGCGAGGGGAAGTTTAGGTTGGATATTGGGAAGAACAACTTCACTGAAAGGGTGGTCAAGCACTGGAACAGGCTGCCCAGGGAGGTGGTGGCATCACCATCCCTGGAGGCGTTTAAAAAACACGTAGATGTGGTGCTGAGGGACATGGTTTAGTGATGGACCTGGCAGTCCTGGGTTAATGGTTGGACTTGATGATCTCAAAGGTCTTTTCCAACCTAAATGACTCTATGAAATATGACCCATGGCTAGTCTCAAAATGCCACTGTCTTTGTTTTTACAATGGCATCATATAACGGGCCTGTATTTAGCTGCATTAGACCTGTTGAGCCTGGCTATGCTTCTGAGACAGTGGATGTCCAAAACTGATTATGTTTTTTAAAGCAAAATAACATGCCCTCAATGTTTTAGAAATGTAAAAATGTCTTAATACTACCGAGTTATCCTAATCCGAAGAAAGGGGCCTTCTCTTCCTTGTGCATCTAAATCATTCACAAGGGGAAAATGCTTATAAAACCAAATCAGCCTTAGTGTCAAGACACGGAAATATAAATAACTGCTTTTACTTTGTCTTCCTTTCTTCTTGTTCTGTTTACTAGGAATTAGTTAGTCAAACAGATTCTGTGTATTTATTTTATCACAGTGCCCAGGTGAATTAGTTATATCCATAATCCTGCTGTGCCAAAACAGAAAATGCCTAGAGGACCCAAATCTAGTTTCCCAGTTTTCTTGTCCCTTGCCACTGAAGACCTTGGGCAGCATCATTGAACTAGCAAGGTTAGAGCCCTAGAGAGGCAGAGTTAATTACCTGCTTCTACCGTCCCTGGTGAAATGCTATTTCACTTTTCTGTATTTCAGTTTCTACATGCATTGTATTTCCTTACTCTTGGTTTTATTTTGTGGGGTTTTTTTGTTTTGTTTGGGTTTTTTTCCCCCTGTTGCTGCTTTGTTTGGTCTTGGTTTTTTTCTGTATTTGTCTTGACAGTAAGCTCTTCAGTGTGGGAACAGTGCATCCATCTAAAGGGCCCAATCTGAGTTGGAAGCTCTTTGTGTTGCTATAATCATGCTAATAAATTCTTTAGCTGAGGTACTCTAGCTCACTTTATCACTTTATTTCACTAAACATAGTTCCTCACGGTGCTTCTTCTTCTCTAATATCCTGTTTCAGTAGGGATGAGCAGATTAGAAGGAGCAGGACACCTGCCACCACCCTTGCAAAACAGTGGAGGTCATGGTCAGATTCAGTTAAGAACAAGAACTTTAGAGACACTGAAGTTAGTATCCCTTTCAGCTACCCAGTGCTCTGCCCTCTCTCACCTCAGATCAAGTTTGTCATTGAAATATTCTTCTGTCTTGATTGTCCTGCTTTGTTTAATTATCTGTACTGTTTGTACTATTTCTTTTCACATTATGTCTATTAAGCTACTATTTCTTTTCCTGTTGGTTTGACTGCAAAAGTCTTATCCTGAATATGCATGGAATCTAGTACAACCTTCAGGCAGTGGTGAATCTCCAATGCTGTCATTTAGAAAAGATATTTTGTGAACACTATAAACACAGTGGTAAATTTATTGAAGTATAAAGAGAAAAAATTGCTCAATACAATGCAACACTTCAGGAACACATTTTGGTATAGCTCTCAATCACACACAAACATGAAGTTATACTGTCTGTCATAAAAGAATTGAATGTGATAAATTCTGTGAGCAGTATATTAAATCTAAGGCTCAAAAAGCTAGCCACTTTCCAGTAACAGCTCCAGGAATCTGGCTTGATTTCCCTTTGGTCTTGTATTTAACAAATTGCCGTGAAATTATATGGGTGTTCTTTTTTCTTCTCTTCAAAACACAGCTTTTTGAAACTTCACTCTTTAATATTTTCTGTTCACATCTTAATGGATAAATATTCACATCTCAGAATTTCCCACAGCTAGCTGAAAATGGCAGCACTGTTATTTGTTAGAAAACAGGCAAAGGACTGAAATGGAATGTCATTATTTCCCCATAAATGTGATCTCATCAAATCAATCTGCAGGTCCAGAAAATTCATAGTTCTTCCATTGGATTGCTTCAACACTGTGTGTTTTGTGGATAACGTGAGAACTTACGTGGCTGATCCAAAACCAGCTAAGTTGGCAAAAAGACTCCATTGTTTTCATTGTAATTCTTTGGAGTATGTGTCCTCATCTACTGACACAAATTGAAACAGGCGTAAAGAAATAGCAGTACCCAGCTCCTGTGCCTGCTTACAACATGGGAAAAGCACTTCTGTTTCTGCTGGGTTTTTTTAAATGAGAGAATCCAATCCTGATGTAGAAGGGAACTTGCCAAATTAAGTAAACAATGCAGCAGGACTACAGGAGAGTGTTTACATTGCATGTTTAGAAGTAGGAGAACTGAATTCACAGCCTTTGGGGAGGATAAGCAAGAGTAGCTTTAAGCTGTCTTTGTACTCCTCTGATTCTAGGTTGGCTTGGTGGTCTGAACTGGCTTCCAACTGGTGCTATAGTTCTGTCTCTGACAGCTCCGATTTTCTATGTTTTGCAAGATGCTTTTGAACGAACAGCCTTTATACTCTTTATACCTTTTTACTGCCACCAGCAACGACTTCGCCAATTGCAGAACACTCCAACTATCTTAACAGTCATAAAGTGGGTAAAGCACATTTGAAGACATTTAAAGTGCACAAGAACTACTTCACTTTTATCAGGATGTCCTAAACAATTTCTGTGAGGCTTACTTGGGAAGCACTGTGCTGATACAGTTCTGTCGTCACTGTTACAGTTTGTCGCTAAACTGGCTCCCAAAAATAACAGGAGAAATGCAGAAGACACAACACTGGAAGCTGTACTGAAACCTACACAAGACTTCGTCTGACCAGAGTCAGTGTGGACCATATGGGCTCATCGTGAATGTGCTAGAATATTTATTATACAAAGAATAAATATATAATCACAACTTTTCATTGTACCCAACAAAAGAGTAATGTAACTGGGAGAAAAGTGAGGAATTAATCGAATGTGTGGTTGAGGTCACAAACATAAGAACTGTGATATGAAATGTAAGGCCAGAATTGCTGTGAAATAACAGACATCTGAACGTGTCTTTTCATTCTTTTTATTTCCTGGACTAAGATATTAATGACTGGGGGGATGTCTGGGGCATTTAGAAGCCAGAAATAAACTAGAATGTATAGCAAGTTTGTCCTGACTCTCCCTTTTCTACTGCTACCTCTTGCTTCTTTGTTGTCTTGTTTCCATCTCCCTGTTCTTCAAAACTGCTCTTCCTCATTAGTGATCATGTCAAAGTCCTTCACTAATTAGAAGTTTTACAAGACAATCCCTGTAGATGATTTCTGATTCTACCATTTCTCTTGATTCCTCACTAGGCTTTAATAAAAGTGATACTTCTGGTAGTGTCAGAATTTCCTGCTTGAAATAAGCTTTCAAGTAGTGCACATGTATTAGCCAAACTGACTGAAGACAGAAGTAGTATGAGAACTGGGAGGCCTTTTAATGTGTATTTTCAAAAGAAAAAGATACATGTGACAGAACTCTGCAAACAAGACATTAGATATGTCCAATGGGCATAACTTTTAAATGTTTTTATTTGGTTCAGTGGAATCTGTTCTGTTTTCTTTCTCAGAGTACCATTAACTTCTGTTTTTCCTATTTCTTCTTGGCTCACTGTTTGTATTCTGATATCACTTCACACAGAAAAAGATTGCCTCTTGGAGAGTTCAGTTATACACGCTGTTCGAGTGATCCTGACAAGGATGAATGCTAATGAAAATTGTCCATCCTTTGAACGTGATTTGGAATACACTGCAGAAATTACATGTCAATGTCGGATAGAGCTGTATGGGGGATATACACATGAAATACAGGGTTATATGTGGACATGATTTGTCATTCTCCTCTTGACACCACTCATTCCACGTGCCTGTTCTTTATTTATAGGCAAGAAGCATGCTGACATTTCAATATTCCTTCAGCTCAACAGTTCAGAGTACAGTCACAGCAAGAAAAGCAACATGTGTAACCGTGAATAGCCTGAGATTAATTTCACTGGATTTTCCAAGAATTCAATTTTAAATCGAGAGGTAAGCCACAATGCTAATTTTACAAGAGTTCTGAAAATGGGTCAAATTTTAGGATTACAAAAAAACCCCAAAAAAGTATGAATAGCATTCATAAGATAATGAAGAGACTGGAAACTGGCATACAAAATTCCCTTTACATTTTAGTAGTAATTGCAGAGACAGCAGATGCTGTCCTGTCAAGCAACATAATGTTTTACTTTATCTAGTTCTAGGCTTTAATTGTATTACTAGGGCCAAAAGTCAATCTTAGCTTTTATCTATGAATTGTGTCTTCATTGCTGATAGGAACAGGAATGATCATGTGTACACAAATACACACAAATATATGACATAAATAAAAGTTGTGCTATTGTACTCAGAAGAATGAAAAAAATGTATGAATTGAATTAGGTGTCAGTTACTTTCATTAACATGCCAGGGTACTGTGATCACAAGCACCTTAGAAATATCTTAACAGTGATGATTTTTCCATCTCTCATGCCCCCTTTGAATATAATTTTTTGTCATACATTAGGAAATCATGAAAATTTATAGTTGTGCCCTTAAAGTTTTGACCTGGTAATGATGCAGAATGAATATAATACTTCTGCTAGTAGAAGACTGAAAATGTATTTCAGAGTAACTAAGATGGACTTTACATCTTGTAAATACAATATATTTTTATATTTTAAGTTAGCAAGAACCATTGCACTCAGAGAAAAATTCACTTCCTGGGGAGTGGAATTTAAGTATTTTCATTGACTAAATCCATTTTTAAACTCTCCAGAGAAAAATCAGACCTGTGAATTTCCAGAAGCTTTGAACAAATACCAAAAAAAAAAAGAATCAGAATGAAAATATTCAAGCATGTCACTTTTCCAGTTGTTAACACACCAGGTGTCATGTTAGCACATGTGACATTGTCTTTCAGTTCTGAACTAAAAGCAGTTACTTTTTTTTTTCCAATGAGACATTTTTCATCAAGAAACAAAAGTAAAAGCCCTTCTAGACTCAGAAGTCTCTGGTTCAGCCAACATTATGTCAATATTATTGGGCTTCGGTTGCTAATGACTTGCAAGCTGGAGAATTAATGACCAGACTTAAGTTGCCACCATTCACTAATGAGGCTGGAACGTGACCCGCACACCTAACCAGCCATGAATAAAAAAGAGAAAGTTCAAGGCTCACTTACAACTGTCAAACTAATACATTTTCTTTAGTGCTAATCCAAAGACAGATGAGCCGTAGTGCTGCAGCAACATATCAACATTCAGCCAGTGTAAGCACCAGAGTAAAACAAGACAATTTACTCCAGAAATACTCAATATGTTGTCCTTTTGCTATGAACATTTCTAATGTATTGCCATGGGACCGGATGATAAGCCCATATTAATCCCCTCGGAAGGCTTTATTTCCTGTAATTGTGTGAGATGGGACCAAGGTTTTATCTGCATATTTTACCTTGTCCTTTTGTAAATTTTTGCATTCCTTTCTCAGTCTTAAATCATTGCTTTGCCAATAACAATTGTGTATGCCAGAGCTATCAACAGGAGAAAATTCCATGTGTTGCTGCACAGATGAAACACAGAGAGTAACTCAAACGTACCTCCTTCATATGCACCCTTCCAATACAGGCAAAAGGGGGTTATACTGTAGATTTCATAGCTGAATTCTAGATCACAAACTGTGTTTTAATTAAATTTTCAATTAAATCAGAACATCTCAGTTGTTTTCTCTCAACTCAAAAGAAGTCTGGAACTGTTGTCCAGATACAAATTTGGGGCATGACCACATCCATAGATTTTCAGAATATAAAGGCTGTGTTATAACCCTGAAGGTTTTGTGGAATAAAGTTGTCTCTGAGAGAGCTGCTTCAGAACTGATAGGTTGTTTCTGGCTCCAGCACAGTGCTGAACACACGGCTTTTGTGAAAGCATCCCAGAAACTGATTCTGACACTCCCTTCCTTATTTTCCAGACCATTGAACTCTTACTGATCGGGAATTGAACACTGTAGAGATCCTTTAAACAACTTCTGGCATTTAGACAGCTTCAGGCTGAGGGAAGTTCACAGCAGATATAAAAGATTTATTTTGGTGAAGCAGTTCCTGAACTGATAAAGTTAATCTGAGATAAGCATTTAGGAGATTTTGTCCATAAAGACAATTTAGTTAGTCAATGGGAACAAACGGAAAGAGTTTAGAAAGCACAGATGAGCTGTCTGGAATTCTTTTTGCCCTACTAATTCCTGGATGCCACTCCCTGTCCTAGGGAACAACAAAACCCCATGTAAATTGGAGTGAGGTCTTTCTGTGAGAGAGGAGGAATAGCCCATATCTCCTGCCATGGTGTAAAATCCCCAGGAAATTCTACTCAGGCTTTTCTCTGCCTTTCATGCTTTCCCCACTCCTAAAGCTTTTTCTGCACAGCAGCTCCTTGAAGAATGTGGCATTTCCTTTGAGCTAATGAAATTGCAAAAAGCAGCTGTAAGATTTTGACTGAATAGGCTGTTTCTTTGTGAGGAAAGAGTGCTGTTTCTTTCTGGGTAAAGGAATAAACATTGTGAGGAATAAACAGTATGAGTAGCTGCAGTCTGAGGAAGGCAGAGGTTTAGGGCAGGCTAGAAGAGCTGCAATATATACACATTTGGGAGGATTAGCAAAGACTGTGGTGACATGAAATGCTACAGAAAAGATGTGAGAGAAGTCTCAAAAGGTTTGAAAATCATGCCTTAGGGAAAATCCAAGTTGAGAACTGTTGTGTACACATCTCACTCAAAAACTGGCTAATGCAAAGCTCTGATGCAAAGTGCAAGTTTTCTGTGAGAAACTGTCCATTCATCTCAGTATCTTGCAAAAATGCTGCTAACCTTCATCAGTCCAGACCTCACTGGGAGCTCCAGACATTTGGTGGACATTTGGTTTTCACTTACGTAGCTAAAGCAGAGGAAATTTGATTACTGTTGTGCAATCGTTACAAATTTTAACTTTGTATTTTTTCAATCACGTGAATCTTTTTATTTTGAATGATGCAATCCTATGATTATACTTGGTGAATGCGAAAAAATTCTGAGCCAATGAATATGCATATGTATATGCTAAGTAATAAGGAGGTAAAAAAATGGGATAAGGCCTCCATTGTTGGACTATACTTCTAACAAACCCCTGACACCAAAGAGTTTAGCAAGTGGTCATTCACACTAAAAACACCAGATTGCTTTATAGTAACAATGTATGAATAACATGAAACTATTTCTGGGAGTCAGAAAAGAGAATAGTTCTGCAGCTCAACTTTTCATCTACCTAAACAATGTAGGACTCTCCTTGATGACTTGGGATTTGTCGGCTCAGAACCTACAGTTGTTTAAATAAGTATGTATAACTAGAGCACAGGACCCCTAAAAGACTAGCAAAATAGATTCTTGTAAGCATGAACAAGTCTTATGAGGAGCAGCTGATGGAAATAAGGTTGCTTAGCCTGGAGAAAAGGAGGCTCAGGGGAGACCTTGATAAGGTCCTCCTGAAAGGAGGTTTTAGCAAGGTGGGTGTTGGTCTCTTTTCCCAAGTAACAAGGGATATGACAAGAGGAAATGCCCTCAAGTTGCATCAGGGGACATTTAGATTGGATATTAGGAAAATTTCTTCACCAGAAGGGTTGTCAAGCACTGGAACAGGCTGCCCAGGGAGGTGGTGGCATCACCATCCCTGCAGATATTTAAAAGATGTGGAGATCTGACACTTAGGGACATGGTTTAGTGATGGACTTGGCAGTGCTAGGTTAACAGTTGGACTCGATGATCTTAAAGGTCTTTTCCAACCTAAATGATTCTGTGATTCTATGAGTGTGAAATACATAAACCCCATAGTTGATGTCAAGCCTTAAGTCTCCTTAAAGCCAGTAAGGAGGCCCTGATGATGAGAATGCTTGTCACCATCTATTCCTTTATTGACATTCAGTGATTAGAGTAAAGGTTGTGGTATAAAATTTAAAAAGAAAGGACTGATACTACCATGTAGGATTATTTTTAATTTTCCCTTAATTGCTACTGAGGTATACAAGTCCTTCCTTCTCATCAGATAAATTGAAAAATAAATGTCTGAGAAACACTGCTATATCTTACATCATGTTTGGCTGTCTAGTTCAAAATAAGCAGGTGTCATCCAAAATTTGTCAAGGGACCTAGCCAAGTACTCAGTCAAAGCTATAAAACTGTTTTTCCATTCTTCAGCTTTTATAAAAACCAAATTGTTTTAAGGAGCTATGTGTTGTTGAATGTATGACTGAAATACAGTGCCTGTAACAGATCAAAATAATTTTTCAAAAGTTGGAAACTCGTAATAGTCTATTCTGAATTTTTAAAAAACTTCCACATTAGATAAGTGTTTTTCCATTAATAAACACACATTAATATACCTAGACTGTTACAACTCCATTAATATTAAACTTTTCGGCACTGAACTCACAACTCAGTAGTAATCATACAAGTATTTAGTTGCAGATTATCCTATTGCTGAGTACTAAGGTACCTTTGTGAACACTTCTGGTAAATGTGAACAGTGTCAATTTTCAGCACAAGAAAAACATGACAGAATGCATGAATGCTCACAGGTGGTACTGTGGAAAAAAAAAAGAAAAAAGAAAAAAGAAAAAACAAAAAAGAAAAAAGAAAAAAGAAAAAAGAAAAAAGAAAAAAGAAAAAAGAAGAAAAAAGAAAAAAGAAAAAAAAAACCCAAGGCAGGAGACTACAAATTTTGTGTTGCATTGTGAAGATTATTCACCTGTGTGTCATACGTATTTCCAGTGAAAGGCAGTTTATATGCATTTCATGGCAGAAGAGAAGAAAACAAAATCAGAGCTACTTATATCTGTAACCAATTGCAGTACTGTGAGAAACTTCTGAATTTATTGAAATGGAGAAATTTATGACCCTGCTTTACATTTTGGAAGTTCTTTAGGACTCTGTTTGCTGTCTTCCATAAGTTTTTCCTTTGTCAGCTCTTTGCACTGAAATGCAAACTCCAGCAGAAAAGCTGGACTCTCATTCCGGGGTTGGCATTGTATATTCTTTGGTATTAGACTCACATGTGTCCAATGTAATAATACTTCTTACATCTTGCTGTTGCCAGCTCACTTAGCACAGCATCAACACTGTCCACTGATAACTCTCTGGTTTTAGAGTAAACATGAGCACTTCAGCACTCAAACTACGAATCAGTTTGGCCTTGACAGCCTCTCTTTCTAAGACGTGTTTACATCTGAACCAGCAATTTTCCCTTCCATATTTCCTCACTTTTTTTTTTCAGTTCTTTTCCTTATTCTCTTTAATCATTGAAGTCAGTAGAAATAGATATATTTATTAGCCTGTGAGTGATAATACTAATATAGTAGAAAAATACTGCTAAGATATCTTTGTTAACAGGACAGAAAGAACTTTCAGTCCACAAAGGTCAGAAAACAGCAAAAGTAACCAAAATTATTTGTAAAACTGATTTAAAACCTAACAACTGTAAGAATCTCCCTCTGAATAGATTTCCCCTAGTTGGTTGCCAATTTGTGATCTTTTGAAATGATTGGATTTTCTGCTTTCATGGAGAGATCCTTCTCGTTTTTTGAGAGCAGTCTCAAAATCCCTAGTTTTCCATAAAGGTAATTTTCCAGTGTTTCAATAATAAAGGTTCTTACCAAGGAAATCAATAATATTCTATTTTAATCATCTTCACTCATCATAAAACCATCCACTTTTAGATTGTCATCGTGCCAATATGCTGGGAGCCATAAGCAGTTGTAACAATGCAAGGAGAACCTGCACTTAGCTGGAGACATTTCAGGAAGCCTGCAGGCTCCTGATATGTCATTCTCCAACTACACTGAAACCCATTGGACCAGCTGAACACAAATGGAGATCAAATTATCAGATCTTGGCTTTCAGCAATGTCAGCTTCCTATACTGCCTATATTGCCAACGTCATTTGTCTATTGAACGAGATCCTTGTTATTTTTACTTAGAACAAAAATAATGTTGTCATGTCCAAAGGCTACATTTTCCCTTCTCAAAACACTTTTTTTCATCCCTTGCATTTTAAAAAAATCCTTTGTCTGCATTCTTTTGTGGTCTGAGGCTCCTGTATCTCAGCCAGACACTGATATATTCATTGCAGGCTTCAGCTGCTTTGCAGAACCTGAATAGACATTGAGGCTACATGGGCGACTTCAATTAAGCGGTTCTATAGAGCTGATATTTTTTGTTGAAAAACAGTGTCTTTTTGCAGGACCAAACAAAATGGCAATTCCAGGGATGCAAACCCAAAACAAAATACTTAAAAAAATAATATTTGCCAAAGCAACTAGTTGTAAGCATTCAGCAGAGAGTGCAAAGACCCATTTATCCCGTTGTTTCCTTCTTTCATTCTATTTTCACCATTGTGAAATTCTAAATGTGTACATTACAGCAAAGATACATATGACAAAGTAGAATTTCAGTGAGAAATTTCCAGATTTTAACAACCAATGCGCAGACTTTTTGAGACACTAAGGTTTGTTTTCTTGGCGAAATGTAGCTATGAAAATACACAAAAGTCTTTTTATTCCTACGCACATGTACAAGCAGAGATTCTCACTGAAGTACAAGAATGCAATTATTTTTCCTTCCCCCTGCTTGAAAGACACAAATACATTGTACTTCATGAAGGGCTTTAAAGCAGCATATGCCACATGCTGATGTGTTCCTCTCAACTACCTGCCACTACAGCAAGTGCTCTGCTTCTTTTTTGTTCTTTTTTAATACAACTTTTGCAATTTGCTTCTACCTGTACTTTTTCTTCTGCTTTTATTTCTTGTTGATAGTTTCTGTCAGTGTATTTGATGAAAAGAGGAGCTTTATTTCTTGACTTTCTGGAAAAAATTTCCCACATGGCTTTAATTCCTGCTGCACTTGAAACAGTTGGGTCCAATACATCCCCCCTCATCTTTGTTTTCTTCTTCCTTTGGGCCCAGCAACCCAACAGAAGTTTTTTCTGTGTGCGTTCCAATCTGAGCCAAATTATTGCAAATTACTCTGTCTGGCCTAGGCTATTATTAGACCAGTCAGCATCTGTGGCTCTTTTGATTATTTCAACAGCTGGTTTTGTTGCCTGTCTAAAGACTGAGAAGCACAGCTCTCTTCTTCCCCTTGAAACAACTTACCCAGATAAAGGGCTGTGTCAGGATCTGTTCCAAGACTGCTAAGGTAGATCTGCTATTGCTGCTCAGGAGCACTCTGTTAGAGCCCCATCTATCTCCTGCAGACTTTGTTACAGCCTACCTCCTTCCTAGGTACCACCATTATTTACACACCTTTATCAGGTATCAAGCCAGTGATGTGTTGTTGCACTTCACAGAAAACCCTAAAGCTGTTTATCACTTGAAAATACCAACATAAACTGGAAGCGAGGCACAGCTTTCAGGGTATGGATGAGTGCATCTGGCAAGCACTCACTAGAGAAGAATTACTTGTAAGAAATGGAGTTCTAGACATCCACCTTCCATCTCTACTCCCTTAGAGTCCTTGGCTATTAGCAGATTTTGCAGCTGGGAGAAGTGAAGAGTATGCGAACATACTGTCTTACACATTCCTGTATATTACCCTACATACATTTGTTCTACAGGCATCTAAAACCTTAAAAAACACCTCTAAGCTTGAATGCTTGTGGCATTTGCACTGGCAGTGTGAGTACACCTACAGACAACATACCCTGAGGAATTCTAGCCACTGGTAAGCAACCTCCTTTTGGAGACAATGGACATTACTGAATGTTTTTTGCAGTAAATGTTTCAGAAACATCATTCAAGTATTTCATGCAATGCTGCCTTGCATTTTAATTTCATTTAAATGCTGGGAATTTTTAGTTGTTTCCAGTAGTTCTGATTGGAAACTGTTTACAGTAGCATGTTGGTTACTGCTACCTGAATCTTGTATCCACATATGAATTCTTAGTTTGATCTCTTCCTTTCTGGTGAAATCTGTCTTCAGTCAGTTCCAGGCATTTATGGAACAGCTCCTCTAGCTCTAATTCAGTCCCTATCCCAAGTGCATTTCCTGCTGACAGAGCTCAGTATATGGCCAAGCAGTTGCTTTAGAGACTTCATTGCTTTATATAATTTAGGTATTGCATTTGTATTTTTAAGTAGGACTTTCCCTGTGAATGCTAAGGAACACTTGATGATCATCAAAATTAATACTCATGATCATTCCATACTGATTTTGGGCAATGTTTTCTTAGTCATAGCTGAGCTATGTTCAGCATATTTTCCTTAGGCCTAAGATGGCCTCCAAATATATTTTTCAGTTTTATAGGCTTGGAAGCTTCTGTGTTAATTTCATCAGCAGCAACAAAAGAAGGTTTAATTCAATTTTCTGGGCTCTTAGAGTGTATGTTTTTTTCTATGGTATATTTCTGCTCTTTCCTTTGTTGGTTATTTTACATGATAGCAAGGAGGAAGGAGGATTTCCTTCCTCCCCAGCAGCAGTTAAACACATAGTATAGAAAGTAGATATTCAGGAAGTGGAAAACAGATGGTTGTCATCACTCCTTGTGGTTAAGTGGAGTTTAGGAGCTGAGTACAGGTGCTGTACTTTGGGTAAACAGTGAAGAAGCAGAATACAAGCAACACATGATGTTTGTTTTACACAGGAATTCTCTTTTGTCTCTCATGTATGCACATACCAGTGACTTCCCTCTGTTCTACTGTTCTTCCTCATACTTTCCACATTGGAACTTTTTTGTGGTTTTTGTTGCAGGCGAGGCTTCATGGCTCGGCTATAGCACTATCTGTGGCTGGGGTGCTCCACTGAGAAACTTTGTATCCAGTTTAGATCACCTACAAGGATGCTGATCTTGCATTGAAGTTTGTGAGGTGAGGTCATTTGAAACATGAGGTTTTTGAGAACACAGACCTATAGTGGAAGGTTTGATTTCTCAGTTACATACTCAGTTTTATGCCTGGCCTTATGCCCTTTAATACTATAAAGCCTTACATCCTTCAAAATCTAACTATTATACCACTGGAACACTAAACTTTTGAGCGGAAGAAGCACCTCTGTTAAGGAACAGCGATTGTAAAGTCAAGCACTGAAACACCAAGAAATGCATAGACAATAATTTGTATTCACACATTATATTGTTCAGTTTGGCAATCACATAGATTTTTTCCAACCTGTGCAATCTGCTTTATTCAGTGTACAGAGTAGACAGTGCTTAGTGAGTCAGCACTGATATTGCTCAACATTAGGATTACTCAACTTTTTGTTGTACCTTCCTGTCTAATTTGTGGTCACATACTTTATTTATTTACTGTCCCTTATCCACCTGCTCTGAAGCTGAATTTAACTTCTTTTTTTTTTAGTAGTGCCTAATTCAAAATCATCTGTAAAAACACTTATGACCTGGGTTTACAGTAAACATACAACATGAAGCAGCAATATGATCTCAATTTTAGATACAGGCAACCGAGGGCCTGAAAAAAAATAGTAATTAAAACTAAAACTACAACCGACTTCTAAGTGCCCAGCTTGAACCGCGGCCAGATTTTTCTTATCGCTTCTGTGCTGGAAGAGCGTACCTCACTGGTTTGAAGTGTTCCGTAAGATTACTACTCCTTAAGTAGTTTAAACCACCGCAGCGAGCCCCGCGTCGCGCAACGCGCCCTCCTGGCGGCGGGTGGGAGCGGGCCGCCCGCGGAGCCCCACAGTCTTCCCCGGCGCCGCCCGGGCAGGGCAGGGCAGTGCGGGCCGCCCGCCCCGGGCCCCATCGGCACGGCCGGCACCCCCAGCCACCCGGGCCGCCCGCAGCGACAGCGCTTCCCGCCGCCTCACCCTCGCTGTGAGGGGAGGAAGGCCTGGGAGCCCCTCGCCCCTGTGCCCCTCAGCAGAGGCTGCTGGGGCTGGGTGCCCGCTGCGGCGGAGCGCTGCCCGGCCGCCAGGTACCTCCCCCCGCCGCCGCCGCCTCCCCCGCCCCCTTTTGTGGCGGTGCCAGGCGGCCGCCGGGTTTCCTGCTGACGCCGGAGCCGCGGATGGGCAGGCAAGGCCGGCTCCCGCCTCGCCCTCGCTCTCCCCACCGGCCGGAGCGCGGCGGCCCGCGCTGAGAGCTCGCCGGCAGGGGCGGGGGCGGAGAGGGCGCAGGTGCGGGGCAGCCCCGGGGATCACGGGGCCGGGCGGCCGCGCTGAGGGGAGGGTGCCGGCCGCGGGCGGACATGGCAGCCCCCGCTTCTTGAATGCTGTCAGCCGCCCCCCCGCCGCCGATGGCCGAAGCCTGGAGGTTGGAGGAGGACGAGGAGGAGCTGCGGGAGCTGGGCAGGAGGCACCGGAGGGTCGCCCTGAGCTCGGCGGCAGGTGAGGGGCGGGGGCGCGGCGGGCCGTGGCGTCGCTTGCTGTGGGCTGTCCCCGGCCCGGTCCCCGGCTCTGAACCGCTGTGGGGGGCCATGCGGCAGCGCAGCGCGGGCCGGCCCGGCGGCTTCACCCCTGCTCGGCTCCGGCTCCGGGACACCTGAGCCAGGGGCCGGTGAGAGCCACAGGCCTGCAGCCCCCGGGTGCTGTGCCCCATGGCCTCGGGGCCCGCGCCTGCCCCGGCTCCGGCTGCCCACCGGGCATCTCCGGGTGTGTAAGGTGCCGTATCAGGAACTGAGATACGGATTGTTCTTGAAAGTACCCGATGGAGGAGCGTCTGGGTGTCAAAGTTGACCGCGTGTAGCTCCTTTCATGTAGGTGTGGGAGGTAGGCCTGGGCAGGCGGGAAGGCAAGAATCCCTGTGTACGGGAAGGCATGGAGACGGGAGCTTGAGAGCAAGCAGATTGATATGTCTTCATAGAGCCTTGAAGGTCGCAACAAGCTTTTATTTGAAATGGTGAAATCCGGCAGATCCTGGCAGCAAGAGAAAGTAGTTAATTCAGGCATCTTTGTTAACTGAGGGGCAACGTATGTATCACCTTTATGTAGTCACTGAGATGTGAATGCAGCATTTCTTTTTCTGTCAATGTAAAATCCCCTCCAGAATGAATAATTTCTTTAAGATTTGTTTCCAGAGAAAATCTCAGCCCCACTGCGTATTTAAAATTGAATTCCAAATATTCTGGTTTTTAATTTGATTATAATACAGCCTTAGTTATACAGTGACTTCTACATTTGTGTGGTTTTGCATCTGTTTGAGCAACAAGAAGTGAGTGTCCCCTCGTAGATGACGAAAACAGCGATTTGAGGAATCGCAGAAGAAAATGGCAACAGGCAGGCGCTGTGGCTTCCAGTGACCCTAGCTGTGTCACTGCACCTCTGGGCAGGTGCAGGATTAGCAGGACCCTGTTGAACCCATTGTGGCTTGGCATGTGTGCAGAGTTTTGCTTTGTTTAGAGTAGGGTGCAAGGAAAAAAAAAAAAAAAAAAAAGTGTTGGTTCCTGTACGGTTTCCTCAATAGCTAAGTGTTCACACTGTGCTGGTTATGATGTCTTGGTTTTTAAAGGTATTTGTTTTGGAGATTTTTATTAGCAAAAAATGTATAATTGGTTCTACAGTTTGTGTATGTATATAATCTTTGCCACCTTCTTGTGGAACAGGGCTTGTTCCTGGAGTTTGTCTTTGGCACAGTGCTACTAATCAGTAATAAAAGGCCTGTGTCCTTCATCTTATTTTTATTATTATTATTTCATCCTGACAAATCCCCCTTTAAAATGGGCCTGGCACTGTTTACCTTAGTAGCGTAAAGTATGTGTGAATGAATAGTATTCTGCTTTACCTGTTCATCATCTTTCCATCTATTTGCAAGACTCCACAGTGGAAAATGGCACAAAGACTCCCAGCCGTGAAAAACACCACCCAAAGTACATGAGTTCACTCTTCCCTTACTTGACAGTTCTCTTACTCCTTTATTTACAAACCTATTGAAAATAAGCATGGGTTTTTTTCATATAGTATGCAGTTACACTGCCAAAATAATAATGTAAAATAGGTGTTAAATAATGCTGTTGGATATTTTTGCAGGGTTTAAGAAATGTAGTTGCATCTTAGCAGACACTTAATTTAAGCACTTCAGTCTGTTAAACTAATTGTGAATGTGAGCAACTTAAATTTCTGGTACGTTCTGCTTGTGCATGAAAGTGCATAAGGGAAGTTGTTTACCTTTGCCCTGCATATACAAGGTGTGTATGCAAAGTGGTAGTTAGAAGCATTTGTGAACTTTCACCTTTCGACTTACTAAACACGCCAGCATATAATTAACACTGTTTTATTGGGGGACCAGAACAGAGGAGAGCATTGAATGAAGAAGTAGTGTTTTCCCTTGAAACTAGTCACAATTATGCTATGCCGGGTATTGTAGGATGAAGCCAGCTAAACTATACTAACAGCCTGCTGCTGCTAGAGGCGTCATCTCTTTTGTGGACGCGCACTTCTGCTCTCTCTGGTGTGTCAGCTCTGCTGCTTGTCCAACCTGTCGGTGAGTAAAGTTACCAAAGTTGTGGTTTGGTGGCAGCCTGGGCTCATCTAGCCGGTGGCTGCTGAGGCTTCTCTTGGAGCCATTGTGCTCACTAGAACCTGCATCAACCTGTTCTGGTGTGTTGGCAAAGCACAGAGATATTTTTCTCGTTCTTTTCAGTGGACGGGAGCCTGCTGATTCAGCTCACTGGAATGGTTTTATACAGGTTCTGATGGGTGTTGAAGCTGGCACAAGGGAAAGAGTAGGAACATGCAGCTGGAGGGAGTTAAGAAACTGTGTCAGTCAAGAGCTAGTTTGGCTTAGATTGCTGCAAAACTGTTAGAGATCTACTCACGTAAGCTTTTCTTATTTAGTTGGTTGGGTGATTGTTTCGTTGGTTATTTTAGCTGGATTAGGTTGGGGACTTTTTGTTTATTTAATAAGCTGAAGAGACTTGCTTAAGCAAGGCAAGCACCAGAGCTGATATTAAAGCCCAGAGTGAAAACGTGGAGACATGAGCAGATGATGGGCAGAATCATCCTTGTCCATGGAGTAGTCGTAGATAGCTCAGGTGACTTGTTTGCCTGTTTTTACCCCACCACACATCATGACAATGGAATTTTCCCTGAATTAAGAAAGTTTTAAATTAGCATGCTCTGAAAAACCTGTGAGAAGATATTAAGCAATTTGAGACTCATCTAATGAAATTATTTTCCCTTTGATAAAATGCTGATTGTTTGATTATTTTTTTATATGCATAGGGGTTTTTAAGTGATAGGGAGAAGAACTAGGATACATTCTTTAAGAAGTGAGAAGAATATAACTAGCTGCACAGGTTCATTAAACTGAATCATCTGGTCACCTGCTGTGGGAAAGGAAGCCAGTCTTGCTGGAAATCTTTAGGGCTTTTTTTTTACTGCAATATAAATAAGTAAAATGACCTGATCGATTTCTGCCCTCTTTGTTGCATGTTTTTGTCACATACATTGTTGTTCTGGGAAGAATAAACAACACTGGATTTTTACTGGCTTTTTTAGATTAAAATGTTAGTATTTCTATCTAGTTTGTTTTTAATAAAGGGGAAACAACAACAAAACCTCCAAACAAAAATCCTGGTTTTCGATAGACTTCAGTCTAACTCTGGACTTTAATCTGGTGTCCTTTCCTATTTTGACTAGCTTTTTATTCTGTGACTACTGACTAAAATAAGTGTACTTGCAGGAAAGTTTATAGTGAATATAAATCTTAGTTATGAACTGAATTGATTAATTATGTGTCCTTGCTGCGGCATTAGGGCTGAGGAAGTATCTCAGTGTTCTGATGATATCTAAAGTGCACCAGAAATTTTTAACAGATTCAGTACCTGGTTTATTTCACTTTGAATTCTGGTCAGTGTTCCTTGGGAAAGAATAGCCCAGTATGGATGTGGTAGATGTTTCCTTACTTAAAAATAAAATAATATTGCCAAATATAGAAGTCAATAATGAAATCTATTTGAGTTCATAATGAATAACTATTCTGATTTGTACTTTAATGTGTGGTTAAAAGTGCAGATGGTCAATAATACAAGGAAAGGCTTTGACTTAGTTTAATATTACTCTGTTTTACTTACCACAAATACTTGTCTGTGGTTTGTTCCCACACAGCGGCTGTAAATTTCACACACAAGTTTTGCTATGCTGAGTGAAACATCTTGGGGAGGATGGAGTTGTTTGGTTTCCCACCCCCCTGTCATTTCTGTTTCTCCATAGTATTTCAGATGTTTTCTGGAACTTCTCAACTCCAGTGGGCAATTTTCGATTATAGGTGAAATCATCTATTTTTGGTTGGTTGGTTGACTGAATGCTTTGGGGTTTTGGTTTGTGGTTTTGTTTGTTTGGTTTTTTTCCAAACCAAGATCTAGATCAGAGTTGGATCAATTTTTTACACTCCCAGAACTCCCACATCAAACTGGCACTGACTTGTTTTGGAACTTGAGAACAATGAGCTGTATCCAGTATAACAAATTAAGGTTGAATATTTCACTGCTCAACATGCTGAGAGGTTACGGGGCTACATTTTTGTAGTGTGTCTCATGAAGTTCAGTAAAAATTTGCAGGCATCATAGACTTTTTACAGATCAATGAAGAATTTGGTACAAGAATGCTTAACAGTTGTTCCCATGTTAATGCAAAAGATGTGTTTGGCCTTAAGAAATGAAGAATAAGAAATGTCTTATTAAGAAAATAAGATGGTCTGAAATTCTTCATGAAATTCTGAAGTCTGAGAACACAATCTGAGTGGTGATGTCCTTTAGGGTTCACTGGATCATGACATTAACAGTTTGACCTAAGTATTTCCCAAGGGTGGCCAGTGACCCTGGAGCAGGAAGAAAGCATGATTAGGAAAAAAGTAGCTCTAAGATTTGCTGTGTTCTTAAAATATTAACTAGATCTTATAAGAAGCAGAAATATCTGCATCTTTTACAGACAGAAGTCAGCATTGTTTAGCTGGAAACCTATCTGTCTGCATGCCTGTGTCCTTCAGTGCTGATCTGGAAGTTGTTCTGCTTTTCCATAGTGAGAGTAACCATTTATCATCTTATCCAGAGAAGAAAATAAAATAATAATCCAGTAGAGCAGATCAACTGTCTTGAATAAATGCACAAGGTCTATCTATGATCTGCTTGTCTGGCCATGTATACACAAGAAGCCCTTAAAAACAGGGCTGAGAGGAGAGCTGGTGGGAGTGGTTGTTCAGGTGTTTTTATTTAATCAGTTGGCTCACAGGCCTACAAAGTGGTAGAATTGACTACCAGGTGGGCATTTTTTCCCTCTTTCTCCTGGGATTCAGTCTGTTTTGGGTTTGTAGTCCTGATGGCAGGCTCACGGGCTTCAGTTTTAATAATTGCTTGAGGCACCACTGCAGTAGAACATTTAAAATTAAAAAAGTGCAAATAATGTAATTGTTTTGTAATAATCTCTTAACTGCCAATATGTTGTATCATGTAAGTGTTAAAAAATTACTTGGTTATGCCTCTCCCATAGCCTGCTGAAGTTACTGCACACATTTTCCTTATTTCATAGTCTTTGAATGAAGCTTGCTTGAGGTAAGTACAAGATACTAACTAAAATGTTTGTCAAAGCTAAATAATGTAGCCTATACCCAGAAATTCACCAACGTATCTTGAAATTCAATTGTATTGTCAGTGGCAAGAAAAAAAAAATTGCTTGTAGTTACTTGGCCAAGAGTGTAGACTGAACAGCAAAGAATGTTGCGTCTTCTGAAGAAACAACTCTTCTAAAAATAAAGGCTGCTCCAAGGAAAGCAACTGACTAACTTCTAATAGTCAACAGGGTGATTCCCTAGCCAAGGAAACTGTAGAAGGACGCTTTATTATTAATTATTATTATTATTATTGAAATGGACCTTCTTCATTTAGGTTATAGCCAAAGCCAGGCATAAAAATGTATCATTACATAAGGAATGGTGTGTTTGTACCAGAGAATAATCTATTGAGTTATGATTGCCAGAAGACCATGTTGTTAACTGTGTTGCAAGCAATCATTTCCTGTCAAGGTAACAAATGATAAATCAAGGCTGTTGCATAAAAAATGGGGATAGTCAGCAAAGGGCAGATTGAGTCATAACCTCATTGCAAGAAGCTTTCACCATAGTGGTTGTTGTTTGCAGATGGGAAAAAAATTAATGTTTGTAAATAAATTTGTGAATGTTTACTTTTGACAGTATAGCCTTCATTTAAAATCTGGAAGCAACAGAGAAGTGGTGTTGACACACTCTCTATTAAAAGTTGATGTAATTCTGCGTGTTTTGTTTCAATCAGTATCTCATACAATACATGCAGTATGAAATGAAATTTTATTTGATAGCACTTAATGGCATTTGACATAAATGTCTTCTGTTGATGCTTATTATCTATAGTGCC
Organism: Falco naumanni; assembly: GCF_017639655.2. Classification (NCBI taxonomy): domain Eukaryota; kingdom Metazoa; phylum Chordata; class Aves; order Falconiformes; family Falconidae; genus Falco; species Falco naumanni. The sequence continues at coordinate 76,432,337 of NC_054054.1, read as the reverse complement.
TTACATTGAGCATAGATTAGTTTCTTTGCTTTGATGATTTTGTATTTGTGGCCATGGAAGCATTGGCTGGAAGGGAGTTCTGTGGTCACCTAGTGCAGCCTTCTGCTTGAAGCAGGACTGTTGCCAAGGCTAGATCCATCCAGCCAAGGCTTTGTCTGGCTGTGTCTTGAAAAGCCTTGGAAAACAGAGGGATTTACAGCCTCTGTGGGTAACTTGCTCCAATGCTGCACTACCTCCTAGTGAAAGAATTTTTCCTCACATTCAACCTGAACCTCCCAAGCCACAGTTGTGATCATTGCCCCTTGTGATATCATCCACTAACACAAGCAAGACTTTGCGTTTGGGATCTTTATTGCTACCCCTCAAGTAGCTGTGTGCTGTTGTTACATAGCTCCTTTGTCTCCTCTGGCGAATTAATGAAGTCCAGCCCCTTCAACCTTCTTGTTGCACAGTCCTGCCTTGCTTATTCAGGTTCTCAAACCATACAAAAATGGGGTGGAAGCACTGGCTTCATTGCTGGCCAAGAGTTTTTTACTTTTCTCTTGAAAAACAGCATGCACCGAAGTTACTGGAACATTCCAACAGCACACTTGGGAAGACAATATATCATCTGTTCATCTGTGGTTTGTGCTTGGCAAGCAAGCATCCTTGCCTTCAGTGAAGGACAAAAATAAGTTTTGCAGGAAAGCACAGATTTAGTGGTTGACGTTGTATGAATTTTGAAAGACACAGGATTGTATGGGTATCGATATTTTTTAATTCACCATCTGATACGGTGCTGTGCTACACGAACTGCTTCAGGTGGTGTTGTAAATTAGCAGAGATTTGCATGGATTGCATGTGTTATCCTAAAAACATCAATTTGACATTCTGCCTTGAGAATTTAGGAGCTTCTTACAGGATTTAATGGAATTCTAAATAAGGTGCTTCAAAGATGAGTTTAATTGGTTTATGAAGTCTCACGTATATTACAAAACAAATCTGTACCTGCTTTCTATGGCTGTATGTACCTGTATTTGGGTCCAGCTTGAAGGGCTGGATGAAAGCAGGGCTGAAAATGTTCACGCCATAGTAGAAGCTGAATAGAACAGATCCTGCTGTTATTTCCCCCCCCCCCCCTAAGCTTTTTAAGAGGTCGTTGTATTTATTTGGTGTGTGAGTCAACAACTCAGTCAGCTTGTTCAGGCCTTTGGAGAAAATGTAGTTGGGTCAGAACATGCAGAAGATTTCAGATGATTGACGTTGGCACTTCTGTAATGAATAGGGTGTACTGCCCCAGCCTTTCAGAGCTCTGATAGCCCCAGTGTGCAAACTGAAAAAAACCCATTGAACAAGAATTTTATAGGAACGTCACAGTGGATCACACAAAAGGTTCTTTATCTCAGGTAATCTGTTTCTGACAATTGCCTACAAACTTCTTCAGGAAAGTGTGCAGCAAGGAACACCTCCTAGGACTCAAGCTTTATTTGCAAGAGATTCCTTCCCCTCTGCAGTCAATGTGTTAGCAACGTCTTGAGGCTGTATATGAAAGGCCCTGCTAAATCATTGCCAGTGTATTTATCTTTCACAAATTAATCCTTCTTTGAATCCACTTACACTTTGATTTTCAGATCTTATGTAGTAGTAAGGAAGACAATTATTCATTATATAAAATCAATTTGCTACCTTTTACATTCTGGTTAGTATTTTTACTGGGTATTCACTAGTTCTTGAATAGTGATGATAAATCTCGTATTGTTTTGCTTTTTTAATGTTTTTGGGCATGGTGATTTACACGCTTAAAAACCTAGGTAAGTTTTCAAGCATTGTGAAATGTGGAAATGCTGCAAAGGGGTGTCTGATCCATTCTCTGTATAGACAGAATACTGTCTGCATAAAAGAAGCCATTTGATTTTTTTCTTCAGCTATAGCATTTTGCTTCTATTTATAAGATATAAGCTAAAATTGATACCAGTTTTTTTCTTAAGGTGATAAATTTGTATTCATAGTGCACTCTGTCTTGCATTAAAACCTAAGTGCTCAGTATCACAAGTCTGCCCATGAAAATTGATTCAGGTTGTGCTCATCTGTGCTAAATCATTTACAAGAATTTTTGAGTGTACAGTGTACTGTGATGTTGTTCATTATTAAAATACCGTTGGCTTATACTGTTGGAGTGGTGGCACATAAACACCTGGAAACAAGCTTAGCATTTTGAGAACTTTCTCATAATAAATTGCTCCATCAATGTGCTGTATTCATTTTATAACTGTCTGGACTGTAAATCTAGGGTTGCAGAAACGAAGAGAAATGTGGGACTTAGGACTGAAGTCAAAGTTTTGGAAAAAATATCTCTCCTTCTACCTAGTACTTTGAAAATGGCATTGTCAAGTGCCACGGTTTATCTGATGGCAAATGCTGTAAGCTTTGTCATTTGTCATAAGCTTCTCAGCCTTTGCAAGTATATCTGATGAAACACCCAGTGGTCTCCAGACAGGAATGATGAAGTTCACCTAAGAATGGAGTTCCTGAGGGTGGGACACCAGCCCTAGTCTACCATGCCTGTTGTTTAAGCAGGTCAAGACAGTGCTTGGAAGAGTGTCACTACCAGTGTGGGACAGGTATCACTGAATGATGAGATGGGATAATGCTGCAGAGATGGGATAATGCTGCAGACCTCATGTATCCAGCGCTCATGGGTATAACTTCATAATGAAAAAATCTGTTTTTCTGTACTGGTGTGCAAAGCTTCCTGTAGATCACCGGTATCATCTCTGGGAAATGCGTGGTAGCTGCTGCCGTGACATTAGCACACTACGTTTCTCTAATTGCTGTCCACTAGCTTGATGTTGGTGGATGCATTATCAAGAACTGTGCAATCAAGGTGTGTTGTTATGGAATTTTACTGTTGGCATCATAGCAACAGAGGCTGGATGCCTGACAGGATCTGTAGGCCTTTTTGATGTGTGCATTTGAGTGGGAAGAGGAGAGGTCTGGGAGTACATGAGAGGAGAGATGTTTCTCCAAGGTACATATGATTACTGGTCAGGATGGCTTCAAGGACCAAAGGGCACACTTATGCAGATTTACATGCACATGTTACACCAGTAGTGAAGGAGTCTGAGGTACCTTAAAGGGGATTTGGTAGGCATTGGAGTAGATGTGGGTAAACTCACTTCATACCTCAGTAAAAATGTCTTCAGAATGGCAGTGACTCACATCTTAAAAAATGAATTTTTGATGCTGATCTCTGTTATCAAATAATATGCATTAAACCAGACACATTTCAAGAACAGGCAGGTGCTGGGCTTCCTGTTCTGTGGCATGTTAGCTTAGAGTTGTACAACTTTTAAGCATGTACTCAAAGGTAATGGATCAGGGTTGTCTCAGGTTGCAACAATTTATTGACATAAACCAACATTATTAAACAAATAAATTTTTTACACCTTTAAATTAATCCCTTCTGTAATGTTTCTAGATCTTGTAATCTTTGTTTTGCAATAGAGTGCAAGAGACCTTTTTTGGAATAATCCATTTAGTGGTACTTAAAAATCCAATACATGTGAGGAGCAACTGTTACTCCCCACACACACACACCGCCCTCCCAGAACCCGATTTTTTTATTTCTGTGTGAATGTTGGGCCAAATTACTGATATCACCAAAGAAAAATTGTTAAGAGGCTAGTTTCAAATGAATGCACTTCTATAGAAAATTGGTAAACCTCAGATAAACTTTGTTGCAATTAAGAATGTTGTCTTGTTACGTGACTTTAAGTGAACTGGGTAAACAACTTGGGGATTCTTTCATCATAAAGTGACAAGGGACCACAAAATATTCCAAGAACAAGCTTTTGAGTATTTCAATAGTGTCTTTAGATAAATATTATTTATTTGCCTGGTACATTTCTTCTGTTTTTAGAGGGATTGTTCTTTTATGGTTGAGTATGTTACAGTCTTTTATTTTGAGTAGTAATTTTCTTTCTCTCTGTGTCATTTCATCGTCCCTAGTCTCCAGATTCCTCCCAAAGTGCAGACCTGTGCACTCACTTGCACTCACCATAATATCTTAATTCCTAAATTGGAAGCAGTGTCATCTCTATTGCAGTCGGTGGTTTCACAAGGTAAAATAATCAAGAAAGGTTTTTCTTGTTTGTTTTAAAGCTGAATTAGTTTCCTATGATACAGGAGTGGGAGTATCTTCTTCTGAATTGCTCTTCAGCACTTTAGTGTGAACCCAGGTCTCACCCACATTAAATAATACTTAACTTCCAAGTGCACAATGCGTAAGATTACACTGGAGATATTTGTTGTGGAGGTTTGCCATCTCAACAATAAAAAACATACTGTTTTGAATAAACAAATTCAGAAAACTTCTAATTGTCCAATGGGAGAGGATGGTTGGGTTGGCAGGGAGGGTGGGAAGGGTGAAATTTGTGAAGTGTTTTAAATCAAAAAATTAATATTCTTACTATATAGCATAGTAGATGGCAATTCCATCTTTTGAAAATAAAAAAAGTAGGGTGTGATTTCTTGAAAAATTCAAATTATTATCGGAGATGTATACAACAAAGGCTGTTTCTACAACACATGGTTTTGTACTGTGTAGGTCAAAGTAAGTTGCTTAAGTGGTGGAAGTGATATTCCCTGAAGTCATAGCCTCAAATTATCCTGCCTGTGGCCAGGAACGCACAAGTTCAGGAAACTGTTGTTCAACAGAAAAAAATCCAAAACAAACAAGCCAAATGTCCCTGTAGAAAACAAAGAAAACTGTTCTTTTTATTTTATTTTTAGAAATCCTTTTATCATGATCATTTTTGCCACCCAAGAGCAATATTTCTCTGTGCATATCTTAGGCCTCTAGGCATGGAGTATGTCCCTAATTAGCGTGGTAAGGGGCGTGTTGTGACAGGTAATTACACCTCTGCCAGCATGTTCAAAGCTGTTTTTTTGGTGCTGGATGTGCTGGTTCACAAGCAGGGAAAGCCCCTGAGGAGAAAAATAATCGAATATGTATGTTCTTGCATATGGTGTATGAATATGGTGTAAAGATGATCTGTTAATGCAGTGTAAGAACCGCCAGTTTATTCACACATGGCTAACTATTGCGTTTATTATGTGTTGTGTATCAGCACCCTATGGCAGGCAGTCATACCATAAGACTGAGCTCTCTTCAGTTGAGGAAGATGCAGAACCTCTACAGGCATGCTGAATCTCTGATTTGGGAAGAAAAAGATCTTGAAAGATAATTTCCTTTTACCGGCAATCAAAAAGTTGAGTTAATTGGTATTTTCCTCATGAAAGTATAAAAAAAAATTAGTAGAAGGACTCATCCTGAGTAGTTCCCGCTGTGATTCTGGTGGTGTGTGGATACGTATGTCTGCTTGTACCTGAAGTACATGGTCTTAAGAATTACATTGCACTGATCGGCTGGGATGTCTCGTATTAAGATGTGGGGATTTGTACTTTCGGGAGTTGCTAATTTCTTGAAAAAAGAGCTTTAGAAAAACCTGTATCCTAAATGTCCTTCTTACACAAGTGTGGTAGAAGGTACAAGTGTGGCAGCATATGCACATGCGGTGTATATTTGATTGCTTATATACTTTGTCTATCATTCATGGTCTGAGAAGAGAGCTAGTTCCTGAGGCTGGGTTTGGTCTGGGTTCTTGAAACATGGAGTTTTTTGAGAAGCGATGAGAGCTTACACAGTCTGTTTCCTTTACTCTCATTTCTGCATCAGCCTTGCTCATGCTGGCACATCTGTTCACATTGATGCACGTACACTTTTGCTGTTGCAATGTAGGAGTGCTCCAATGCACAGGAGCAAGAACGAGGGTGTGGAAATTCAGAGTCACAAAAATTAAATCAGCAGCAAATGTAGCGCTGGCAAATGTGGCCTCTGTTGTCCAGTAAATCCTTTTTTCGTTTACAGATTGAACAAGTACACAAAAGGCTTCAAAAGTGACTATAGTTTATTGTTAATCTCTTTAGCAAGTTAAAGAATATGGTCTTTGGATAATTACAAGCTTTATGGTTGTCAGTAGGTTTCAATGTTAAATAATCACAGAAGTTCAATGCATTTTTAGGTATGTGTTGGGATCTTCCTTTTACCACCACCACCACCCTGCAATATATCAGTCATGCTTAAGAGCAGGGGAAAAAAGCATTACTCCCAAGTATAATAAGCTGCAGGAATGCCGTGTGCTTACAAGGCTCGGTTACTGTTTAGTATTAAAACTGACAAGGCTGTTGTCATTTCATTTGGAGAGGTTATAATGTATGTTCTTTCCCCGCAATGTACTGTGCTGGAATTAAGCAACATACTGTAGAATTTCAAGCAAATATAAAAACTTTGCTTTTGCAATTACAGACTTCAATTGTGTCTGGTTTTGTGGCCTTCTGGAGTAAAGGGAAAACTATACATAAACTAAATGAAAAAAGTTTCTTTCAGGCCTCTTATTAATCTCTCCTTGAGCCTTCTGCCTTTTAAACAACTCCCTCTCTGCTGTTACAATACTAAAATACATAAATAAATGTTCAGTTTTACCGATTTTGTTGTATACCAGTTCCTAATGAAATTGAGTGAAATTTATAGTGGATTCTATATAGTGGAATTAATTTGTATTGTTCTGACTCCTTACTTGAGAGAAGTGCTGAAAAGAAGGAAGAGTCCCTGTGAAGCCACAGCGTGCCTTAACAGAATGGAGGACAAAAAGATTGCAATATCTATGGCAGTTACTGTTTATCTCTGTGCAAATAAAGCAACCAGCATTGAAAATCCTGCACAAATGCAGACCTTTTCCCAGAAAATGTGCAGTTTAGTTTGAGTGAGGGCCCGATGTACATTGGCAATTTGAAATGGAAATTTGGGGCTCTTGTCTAATGTGGCTGGCTAATGGGGACTGTTGCACCATTTAGGTGTGATCAGCTGGGTAATAGTTAAGATACATGTTACTAACATAATGCTCGGAGCCATTGCATTTCTACATGGTGCCTTTTGTAAAGCTGCTGCATCAGTCTTGGCATCTAGGTTTATTAAGGACTGGGTGCTTAGGAAAGTATTAATGCATTCAGATTAGGGCAAGTTGTATAGCCTCTTTCACCAATTGCCTATTCTGAGAATATGACCTCTCCGTATATTTTGTGTTTTGGTGTTGCAGCACTGCTTAAGAGCCCACTGTTCCCGTTGCTTGGTTTATCTAGAGGTTTGCCATTGTTACAGAAGTACTGTTATAAGCATCTCGGGCTACTTTTCATTAAGCAACCACTGCTGTGCTATCAGGGGCCGAAGACAAGGGAGATGGAGACAGCTGGTTGCTCTAACTACATCTTCCCCAGGAGTGTTGCGATGTCCTGCTCCCTCTGGTGGCTGCTCAATTCAAGACCCATAATTAAGATGAAAAATACAGTATTGCCGAGAAACGGGAATGGTATGTGCCCACTTCTACTCCCTTTACTCAATTCAGCCTTGAAAAGAGATCAAGATGTGGGATGGGATTAAGAGTTGGAAGTTACCTACTTAAGGAGATAATTGAATTGGGATTTCCCCAGTAGCTTTGCAGGTTTGAAGCAGCAGAATGGGTGTTAACTTTCCATTCATTTTTTTTCAACAGCACTTCATGTTTATACTTAAATTTTTTTCTAGTGAGCAAACACTTTTTGGTTGAAGTTACTCTTAGCAACAAGATACTTTGAAGAAGCTTGCAAAATAAACAGAGAAAAACAATGGCTCTGTTTGGTGTGAGTTGCCTTTTTCCTTTTGTCTTTCTGAGACATGAGTGGATGCCTTAAAAGCCGTTGTTTTCTGCTTTGGTGGTCTTTTTGGCAAAAAAAAAAAATTAAGCTATTCTGAGTTTGTGGAGTTAAGTGAAATAATGTTGAGCCAGTTATTTTTCTCCTGATGATTACGTTTATGTTTTCCTTGAGAAGAAAAATTGTTCGGCCATGTTAAAGGCAATCAAAAAAGATAATTTTCCCATGCTTGGAGGGCAAGAGAATCACCAGTTAAAGCAACCTGACCATTTCTAAAAGCAACTGAAACACAGCATTTCTGTGTGCCTTCTATCTTTGAATGCTGCAAAAAGGCATGATGTGTCCATGCTATTGATGAAATATACGCAGCACGATTTTGTAAATAAACACTAGATTTGCCAGGCAGTTGTAGTATGAATAGCAGATCTTTATGTCCTGATGTTTTCCTTGACTCTTCTGCAGAGCTTAAAACTTGGCACTAGTCTTCCCAACCTCAACCAGGAGGCTCTGAAGATTTCCACCTCATCTGCTCCACCTGCCAGCTCCTTGATTCCTTGTACT